>NC_141818.1:11697385-12042385 GCF_982586985.1 Callionymus lyra | reverse complement strand
GACGGAGAGGAGGGGAGAGCGGGAGCCCTCGGGGTCAAATAAATCAGGTGTGTGCTGAAGGGAGGTCTGAAGGATCCTGCAAAGACAGGTGTCCACATCACACACACACACACACACACACACATGTTTACAGGGAGATGGACCAGAAACAAATTCCCATTTACTCTTCTTGCACCTCATTAGCATGACAAAGTCCTCGCTAAATATTTAAATTCAAAAAATGAAGCCGTGATCACAGAGTGAGACGGTTCAGTAACGTGCGCCGCTTGTGCGAGCAGTTTACATCAGTTCAAAGCGGCGTCGGCGTGTCCTTCCTCTTTCAACTCGGGGTTCTTTAAGGAAGCGAGCGAGGCGTCTGAGCGCAGGATGGCAACGTGCCCCGACAACATTAGCATTAAAATGATTATTCAGTCGGAGTTATGGAAATGAAATCAACTTGTTTATTCTGCGCCACACGCGCCATTCTTTACGTGACAAATCCCCAATGAAAAATGTTTTTTCTGAGGTTTATTTTCTTGTGTGAAAACTGCAGTTGGGAAACACGTAGAGTTGATGTTGAAAGTCTTGGGGCGAAATGCACTGCAACAGGTGAAACTACTAACAATTTAGAGTTCAATAACTTCTGTATGTTTTCAGAACACATTCATATTTTTGCTATTTTGTTTCTTAAAGGGCACCTAATGTGAAAACACAACTCTCCTGACTTATTCACATGTTGTAGATGTTGAAGTCGTCCTCTTCAAAATGCAGTAGTTCATTCATCATGACGAGTTTTGAAGTTATTACTTAATAAAGTCCTCTCCGTCTGAAATCTCAGTCCTCCCCTAGAAGCCCTAAATCAGTTAAGTACCTTCATGTTAGTCGTGAAACAAAATAAATATTTATGTAAACATGGTGAGAGTTACTTCTGCCTTTAGGTGTTTTTGTAATGTGTACATTAAGGAGCAAACCTTATTTTTATTATTCGTTTTTAATGCACAAAACGGGAGTTTTAGGGGTGAGTTTGAAATTTACGTGAGTCCTTGAATGCAACTTGTGTTTTTGTGACCAATCAGAGCAGAGTGGCCGTGGTTGCTTGGACAAGACTTCTTCTCAGCTATAACAGCGCTTTTAAGTGGGCGGGGCTTAAGGGTATTTTCTAATGTAAATATCTTTATTAAATGAGAGTTTTGTGCAAAAAGAAACATACTGGTGAGTATAATACAGGTCCTAGAACAATTTAAGACACACTTAAATCAGCAAATTAGGTGCACTTTAAGTAAAATGTTAAATATATATACAATTAATATATTTGTCGTTTATTGAGAAGTGTCATGATCCTTGTATATTTTGTCTAATGTTCTAATTTGCTGTTGTTCATTTTTCTACCTTGTTAGCAGGAGGCAGGTTTGCACGGCTGAGCTTCATAAGTTCTCCCCTTTCTAAAGGAGCTCCATGAAGGAAGTGATTGCATCTCCCGACCAGGTTTCTTCTCCACTCTGTTCGCTCAGAGAACTTGACTTTCGAATGTTCCTGAGACGAGAGAACATTTTCTCTTATTTTAAGTTGCCGGTCTAAGTTCCATTTCAGCCGTGCCCTTGTTGACTTTGATCTGGATTTTGGATTCTGTTTTAGTGTTAGTTGAAGCACATTTTTTAATTCACCTTCAAGATTTTATTTATTGAAGTCAGTGACTTTTGTAAACTATCATGTTTTATTTTAATTCTTATTAACCTTTATACTGGTAAAATCTCATTGAGACCCAGGGTCTCATTTGAGAGACAGACCTGTGTTTGAGACCGTTTCTGCTGTTGGGTCATGTGACGCTCCACCCATGACAGTTAAAGTCATACATGGCTGCAATAACAGAACAACAAGCCACAGATGAAAGAGCAAAAGTTGAACATTTATAGGAGTTTAAGTAAATGAAAGAAGAAGAAGAAGGCAACTTCAAAGAACCCCTCAAGTTGATGCAACTCAGGATCTCAAGAAACCACAAAACCTAATGGACTTAAGAATCTTAAAGGTGAATAAATAGAAAATTAACTAGGATCAATATTTCATTTTTTTTCTTGAATGTTATAAATCAGATGCAAAACAGACACACATTTTCCTTCACACATCAATTCAGATTGATAGATTTTTGATGGACTTAAAGTGTAATTTTACTGAATTTTCAGCCAACATTATGATTTTCAAGCTCTCGTGGGCGACACAAAATGACTTGAGCTGTTGGATCTGACCCTCGGGCCCTCGGTCTGGCACATGTTCTATATTAATCAATACACAATTATCAATACATTGAATGTTTTCAATCATTTTTGCATGTAGGAATTACTTCAGAGTCCAAAAATGTAAATGACAATGATGCCTCAAGAAACACCCATTTTCTATAAATAAAAATTATAGTAAGTAAGTAATTTATATTTATAGAAAGCCTTTCCAGACCAGGGTCACAAAGCGCTTAAACAATCAAAACAATACTCAATAAAATATATACTTAAAAGGTCAAGATAATAATAATATAATAACGACAAATCTATTTACTAGTAAGTCATAAAATATTCCTTCCACAGGTCGTGAACTTTGGTCAGAATTGTACCGCTGAATGTATCAATGACATCAGGAACGACTACTTTTCTAAATTACTGTATTGAAGGTCGGCTTGGCAAACCCCCAAAATACACTGCAACAATTGAAGCAATAACACATTTCAATACCTGATAGTTTTAGTGACGTAAATATATTTTTGAAATATTTTTGTTCTTTAGGAAAGATTGATCCAATCCCAAGGATTTCTTCCTTGCGGGTGATAATCTTTCTAAAACGTGCATAAGAAAAAGTAATTGAGTAGACTTAGTTACACACATTAAAACACTGCACTTGACAAACGTTCAACAGTAGCTTAATGTTATGCACATATCACAGTAACAAAACTGAATACTTCATGTCGAAATTCAAACATTTAAAATGACGATGATTTGATGAATCAGCTTTAATGTGCTGTGACGCTTTCTTGGTGGGTGTTGCGTGTCTTCCCCGTGTCCTGGTTTCCCCCCCCCCTGCGTGGATGTAGAAAAAGAGGAAGTGGCGTCGACACAGACGCCGAGACACACACTCGCTGGAACACACACTCAGACAGTCAAAAAGTGAAGGGTCCCTCGGAGTTCATAAGCTGGTGAATAATACAAGCCCAGCGCCCGTCGAGGCTCTGTGCTGTAAAAATGCCGATGTGTGACATGAATATGATGTGTGTGTGTGTGTGTGTGCACGTGTGAGTGTGTGTGTAACAAGATGAATTATTCACCGTTTGCTCATGAGCAGGCATTTAAAAGAGAAATCCGCACCGGTTTGTCCAATCCCATCTTCTCCCTCGCTTACAACTTTTATAACGCTTTTTTATCCTGAGGTTATTGGTTTAATACTTTTTGCTTTGAAGATAAAGGCCATTGCTTCAAAAATATGGGGGTCCCCGTCCGTTCCCCGCCCGCAGGTCTTCCCCCGCTCGCGACTGATCCACATGACCTAGTTGGGAGACAATGACGCCGGATCTTATGGAGAATCTATTTGCATGAGAAACGATCGGCCGAGGGATTTGTCTTCCCGGTGAAGCGTACCCCGACATGAGCAAACAAATATGCAGGAAACACTGAGGTTTAAACGTAATCTTTGCACACACGGTTTCTCACGGGCTTAAATTAATAACCCGACTGCTCAAGATCCTATTAGCAGGTGCAGCCGATCACACCTGGGGACTGAACTCCCGTCTTGTAATTGGTCCGCCGAGAGAAACGGCTAAGCTGTTCACATCTGCAGAAATAAACTCAAAAATATGCACACGCATGTGCACACACACATGCGGTCGATGGGAGCCAATCAGAGTAAAGCTCCTTAGGCGATGTGCACCGCACCGTCCTCTCCTTTATCCATCCTTTATCCCCCGGTTCATCCTTCGCTTTCGGCTCCATCGGTCCCAATTACCAGAGAGCCCGGTTGTTCGAACAGAAGCCAAACACGCGTGTGGAAGTCGCCGCCCGGGTTCCAACCCAACAAAAGGTCCAAGTTGGTTCAGTCCATTGAGTGTGAGTCTGCAGTGTAGACAAGAGTGTGTGTTTGGTGGCCGGTTAAAACGGAGTCAGCCTAAACCTGTCTAATCCTCCATGTTGGTGAGGTCCGGTGCTTAGACACACATTGTGTCGTCGTGTCCACACAGACTCACAACGATGGAAAAACAACCACATCGCAGCCTTTGGTCCCACATGGGTTGGATCAAGCATCGGACCCTAAAGAAGCAGGACTTTGACAACAGCTATGACTATTATCTTTTTGCGAAAAACAAACATAAAGACAAAACATTGATGCACAAGTTTTTGGACGGTGGGAAGAAACCGGAGTGCTCAGAGAAACCCACACAAGCATGAGGAGAACGATACAAAGCCATAACCAAATAAAGTCACAGCAAAGAGACTCTCTAAATGCTCCCTATGGTCATGAACAAGTGAGAAAAACACATTTTCACACATTCTTTCCCACTTCCACTTCCATTTTTAACGATTCAATTCTCACCAGTGTCCCCCGCCATTACTTTCACTTTCATCCCCGATGAACGATTGTCTTTATTTTTGGTACAGTATTACATTTTATTACCATTTTATTTCTATTCCATCTCCTGTTTGTAAAAAATGCAAATTTCTAAAGTGTCACTAACAGCCGAAGAACAAATTCAGTGTCGCTTTTAAAGGCATTAGAGTCAGAGTTCTTTTTGGTCTAGAAACGATCACCATTAACTTCTCTGTTTCGGGACTAAAGCCAGATTTTCCCTGTTTGGCGTTTCTTGCCCGTAAAGGCGAACGCTAACTACTGCCTTATTACTACAATGAAGTAAATAGGCTAATTTTCTTTGACCCATTCAATTAAACAATTTCCCGAAGGAGACCTCCTGAGGGATCAATAAAGTTCTACCTTACCTTAACTCTTGAGCTCCGTAGCTCAAATACTAAGTTCTCCAACGCCTCCTTTCACATCTCACCAGCTTCAGTCATTTTTCGGAACTTGTCGCAATCTGCCCAAAGATAACGCTAGCACCATTTTAAGTTTATCCAACCATGATAAAAAAAAATCATTGCTGTATTTTTCACGATTTTCGAATTTCATAAAAATTGCAGGGCAACGCCGGGTACTTCAACTAGTTGTCAAGATATACTTGGCCAAAAAATCAGATCTTTTTTGGTTATTGGTCTATTCAACAGGGATTCTGGACACACTGAAACCGCTTGGCTGTCCCAAGCGGCATGTGACCGGAGGCTGCGTTCTGTTCGTGCCAACCAAGACCCCACATGGGTGATGGGAGTTGGGGGTCTCTGAGTTCCCTATACAAAGCCATACATTTTGAGAGACTTCCTGTTAACAAGTTTGGAATTGTGAATGGGTGAAATACTTCCCACTGGGGGCGCTGTCACAAGGATTTAAAGAGATATATATTCCTGATTTCATACTAACATTTATACATTTTTCGAAGGGTTTGCTATAACGTCAGCAAAGCATGTGACCGCAGGCTGCGTTCTGGTCGTGCCAACCAAGACCCCACATGGGTGATGGGAGTCGGGGGTCTACAACTTTCCTAAACAAAGCCATACATTTTGAGAGACTTCCTGCTAACAAGTTTGGAATTGGGAATGGGTGAAATACTACTTAAAGGATTTCAAGAGATATATGTTACTGATTTCATACTAACGTTAATACATTTTTCGACGGGTTTGCTATGTAGCTCAGGCAAGCATGTGACTGGAGGCTGTGTTCTGTTTGTCCCAGCGGGTCAGCTCCAAGTTTGGCAAAAACACTTTAGTTTTCGGGAAGATAAGTTGGTGGGCGACTATCCAACTTAGTGTTTCAATTGTGTTTCATGGCGTTTGTAAGTGCGAAATAGGATCAACTTTAGTGTGAACCTAAGCTTTTAAAGCAGGCTAGAAAAAAACGAATAAAATCTTAATTATAATGTGGAATTAAAGATTAACAAGGATCATTTAACATCTTACAGTCGAGTCAACACATTATTTTATCATCCTAAATCTGTAAATGCTCCCAAAGTGTATCACAATAAATGAAATTAGGGACTAGATGAAAAGTCAAAATGTACGAAACCTCATGTATATTTGTGCTAATTAAATCAATTTGGTATGTATTCTATTGTTATTTGGCAACCATTTCAAATCCAAAAAACATTTCATAAAGACCAGCTTGTGGATCCATAAACGTTGATACTGTTAAACATTATTTAGTCGAGCGGCACATGAACATATTGTAATTCTCTCAAGCAGACACTCCCAGCACACAGCACCTGTGTGTGAACAAAAGACACCAGATAATGACCCAAAAATGCGCCTCCACTCACTTATGAAAATTACAACTCAATATTGTTTCATGTACTGAGAACACGTACACACAAAGACACACACACTTTTATATCGAGTGGAATGTTTTTGGAGCACCTCTTCAGACACAAATAATTTCACTGCATTTCAATGAAGAGTCCTCGACATGTAGCAGCTGTCAAAGACTGACACACTCTTTGTCTGTTCACTCCACACACACACACACACACACACACACACACATGTGCTGGTATTCTTTATGTGTTCCAGAGGAAAACAATAGGAGCAGATTCGTTCTCTCCTGCGAGTCGAGAACTAAATCTCTTCCATGTTTTGGATGCGAGTCAGAGCCGACCTCAGTGTTACTGGGCAAAGGGCAAAAGTGCGAGAACTCATGTTTGCTCCCGCAACTGAATAATTAAAAAGGATCCGACACACTTCAGATAAAATCATCAATAAACTATGACAAGTGCTGCAAGTTCCAAACAACGCCACCTACTGACCACTGTCTGCTTGATTGACATTTCTTTGGGTCTTTGTGTCAGTTCAGCATCTCTACTCACACATGGAAACAACAGCGTCAGCGAGGGATGGAATCATCGTAACCAACAACGTCATGCTGCTGTTTATCTATTATTTGTTCGGGTTTCTCCTGTCATGAGCTGCACTTTAATTTGGAAAGTTATTGCTGAACCGGCTTTCAAATTAAGAGCATCAGCGCAACTGTCTATATTTATTATCCTAATGATTCTCTGAAATTTGTAACGTTTATTCTTCTTTTTTTTATCATTCATTAGATGAATCATTTTTGCCAAATATTGATTGTTTAAAACTAATGAAGATTGTAACCCCATAAATAGGTTTTAACTCATTAAATATGGCAGGTTTTAATATTTAAATAGAAGAATAGTGATCAATTTCAAAACATTTCATGTAGAATTTTGCAGAAATCGATAATTCAAACGTGATGTTTTAGCTGTGACTCATACATGTCATAGTCAAAGATGGTTTATGATGCTACAAATCAATAATTATCAGTTACAATCAATGACTGCCATAGATCTCTTCCAGAACATGTAGAATTTTAACCCAAAATATCATAACAATTATGTAGACTTCCTAGATCCCCCCCTTCAAATCTCACTCTTGTCATTCGTTGAAACTTGGCAGCCCAGCTCTTTACTTGTTACTTTACAGTTTAAAAAAAAAAGTGAATCATTTTAATAATAATAAATGATTTTTTTTTACTTATATCTGAAAACAAGTAAATGGTCCTTGATTAAAAAGTGTAGAGCGATATTTACAATGACAATGAAACGTGAATTTTGTCATTCAAAACACTTTCTTTAACAGATTTGATACTTTTAAGTTAAAAGTTAAGTTGAAATAATACAGCAGAATGTAGTTAAAAGTTTTGACTTCATTCTGCTGTATTTTTTCATTCTCTAGAGCTCATGACACAAAATGTTTTTTAAAAAAATGACCCAAATCACATCCACATCTGGTGAGAAGAATATTATTTATGTCGCACTCTTCCCTCCCCACAACCTCGTGCTCCTGTGTTGTGACATAAATCATCGTAAATCATGTTTGTTCACTTTAACTCGACCTTGAGGTCGTCCAAGAACCGTCGTCAGCATCTTTTGCCCCGTGCACTCTCACACCAGCGCTCACCTCTTCACCCCCACCTTTACACCCCTCGCACCTTTGACACCCCGCTCTGATGAAACCATCCAATCCCAAAATTCTACTCGTGATTCCTGGACCCGCTCTTTTTTCTTTTTTTTTTACGTTTGATAATTCTCTTATGCTGCATGACTGCCTGACCAAACTCAGACCGGTGGAATGTTCTTGTGTTGTTCTGGTGTCTCAGCACGCACACATACCAACACACACACACACACACACAAAGCTATGCTTCTATAAGCACAAACGTCTGGGCCGAGTGGAAAACCACAGGAGAGGAGCGATGACAAAGAGATGCTACACCTCTCTCAGCATCCTCCTCCCCTTCCCTCCCCCATCATTCACGCCCGAGCACCAAGGTCAGGCCTACTTCACTTCTCTCCAGTTACCTCCAGCGACATCATCAACACAACATAGTGTCGGCGGTGACATCATTAGTGCGGGCCGGGGTGCCGGCCCCGGCCTTAATAGCTCAGTAAATATTAAAGACGCTGGTGAGGGTAGCGACGCTGGGATGTTTGTGGAGTCCTGGGTGCTTGTAAATGTCACTCGGAGCAGGCGGCAGTATTTTAAAGCAGTTTATAAGGACTTGTTTGTTTATAAAAGGTATTTCTGTGACGTCAGGATATTGACTTTAACAAGTCGTGTGTTTGAACTTTTGAAATCTGTCTTTTTAAGCGTGGAATTTGCTTTAATAATTTGATTAATTGATTTATTTAAGGATTGAATTTGTTTTTAACAGTTGATATTTTAAAAAAATTGTCTATTTAAAGGTTGCATTTTCTATATTCATTTATTTTTTATATCGAATTATCAGCCAATCATGCGTCACGGAGATGATCACATGACTCTTTGATCAAGTAACTTGGTACTCTTTGTACATTGTCTGGTGGCACTAAAGGCTACGAATAAAAAAATATTGTCTTTAGAAAATGGATTTTTAAATGATTGGAATGAGAATATCAAACTCCATCTATCTATCTATCTATCTATCTATCTATCTATCTATCTATCTATCTATCTATCTATCTATCTATCTATCTATCTATCTATCTATCTATCTATCCATCTATCCATCCATCCATCCATCCATCCATCCATCCATCTATCTATCTATCCATCCATCTATCTTATTCATTTTGAAAATATTAGATTTTTTGTTTTCAGTTAATAAAAAAACAAAACTTTTTAATATACAAATTGTCAAATTCATTTATTCAATAAAAACAAATTCATATAGAAATGATTGAATTGAATTATATTAAAAACAACATTTCAATAAAAATAGTACAAAATTTAACAAAGTTTCAACATTAGAAATAACGATTCCAAATCCTTGTATTACACTGATATACTTCCTGATGTGTCCCACCTGACCCAGACACACTTCCTGGTTGACAGTCAAGATGGATTCTGAATAATTAGGGAGATAATTGCCGAGGCCGGGGTGAAGGAGGAGATCGATGGGTTTGGTGTGTGTTTGTGTGTGTGTTGGGGGAGGTGTCAGACACATTTGTATCGACTGAGTGTTCACTTTTGTTTCTACAAATGCTTGAAACGAAGAGGGCGTTGATCGCTGCGGCTCCGCCCACCACTCTGTTGTGATACATAAAACCTGCTCTGACAATTGAAATGGTAATAGTTGAGGTTTGCTTGATTCTACAGTATTTCTGGAGATTTTTTGGTTCTATGATATAATTCTTCTTCATATCTGTCCATTTCTCATACGTAAATCCTCAAACCTCTTTCTTTCTCCTCATTATCTGTGATCAACCCCAGTTATCTCTGAAAAAGTGTGGTGATAGTGGTGATAATTCAGGTGTACACAGGAAAGAGGGCCATTGGAGGAGAAGCCAGAGGGGAGAGCTGGCTTCAAGGATGGAAGCAGATGTCGTGGAACACCTTGGACCAGCAGGAGGCGGTCTTGAAATCGACTTATACAGTAATTCATAGTTGGTAAAAAATGCTAATGAAGCCACACAACAACGAGCAAAGGCATGAATGGGCTAACATAAAGTAAATAAATGGAAAAGCACAGAAACTGTGCATACCGCTGCCAACGACCTAATTTCACGTTCATTTAAAAAACATAGAGTTTGTAAAATAATGGGTTGCTGCAGGGGTATTGAACCTGTTTTTGTAAGTGAAGGTGGTGCCAGAGTGCAGTGGTGGGCCGTCAGGGGCCTCCTGAGCCTTCTCTGCTGGCCTAAGAAACATCCATCTTATTTTAATTATAATAATTGTAAATGTTTTATCATATTTACCGTGAATAGCTACTTAATAAATAATTCCAACTGGTTTATCCTTTCATAGCTTTCCTCTGGTCCCTCTGCTTCCAAACATGAATATTCATACAACATAATTCATCCAATCAGAGTTCAGCCTTCATTTGTCGCCAGTTTGCCTGAAGGTCTTCACAGTCAGTTCTGCGGCCCTGAAGCATAACATGGACGTCGATTAGTCTCAGGCTTCAACCAATCAGATCGTGAGTTGACGACGCCAAGTCCTTCTAGCAGGTGACGTCAGAGTATTCCCGTGCTAGCTAGCTACAGCAACAAACTTGTCTTTAGTTGAAATATAGCGTACGTGTGTTTATTTTAAACCCACAATGGCTGGAAGAGGAGAATAATTAACTTGGTTGTCGATTTACTATGGAAGCCATTTTCAAGAAGGACTTTTCAAGAAAGGCTGGACATGGTTAAGAAACTTATGGCAACTCCGAGGCGAGTCTGTCACAAGCAGTCAAAGGACTTGTTCGCCAATTTTAATCCATGAACTCTTCAAGTAAAATGCTATTTTCCTAAATAATGTTGCGCTTTACGATGTTATTTATTCATTTATTCTGGTCCGTCTGTGCTCGTTGATATAATCTCAATGTGATGTAGCTGTTGATTGAACGCCGGCTGTGTTTGTTCCTCCATGTTTTGTTTTTTCTTCTTTACTAACTTTCGATGCAGGAAGAGTGTATTGTTGCCATGGAAACCACACAGACTGGCTCATTGGATAATGCTTTAAACGATATATATGACTACCTACAACAGTGAACGATCAGATCTACGTGCTGTATAAATAACCTTAAAGTACTTGTTGAGAGCCGGGTTCATTCAAACGAGCGCCACTGAAGGCCTGTGTTTGAAATTAAGTGTGACCAATATTTCCAAGTATAGTCCAAATTGTACTGGTATCAACGATCCCAATATTCAATGAACACCAACTAAATTTGTCCAAAAAATTAAAATGGAATTATTGTAGTGAGTTGATTCTATACTGCTTTTTATAAAGTCAAGTTTTTAGTTTATTTCAGTTTTGAAGTCTGAATGGAGACGTGAGCAGCAGCGGTTAGAAGCCATACAAGTCAGAATGACAAATCCTTAAAAGTCTTCTTAAATCCAAACAGTGATCTGGATTCATTTCAAACTCCAATCTTCAATGAGTAAAACTGTTGATTATTGAGTAAACCAATGTGTCCAATGATGTCAGTGAAAACGTAACCTCCTTGGCAGAGGTACACATAGCTTTTGTCACAGACAAGACAGAACTAAAGGTATCAGTTTTATTTTCTGAAACTGAAAAAAACATGACTTGAGACTTGATTTAAAAACATATCACAGTACATTTTGGAACGTTGAGGAGTTTTGTGCTTTTACCATTAATAATATTATTTATATATATTATGGTAATGGTATTATTAATCGTTTATAAATATTTATACTTTCATTGTGTGTTTTTGAGAAAAAAAAGGGTTTGTGTTAAAAATATTCATACAAATTCAATCCCATTCGTACATTTGGCTCAAAGTGCCGACGTGATGGAAAAGAAAATATGCAAATTGTCCCGGTGAAGCCCAGACAACACCGGGCCGAGTGACGAACATTGCCATACACACAGTAACTCACGATCGCTTCCTTTGACAGACTCACACACACAACAAAAAAAATCAGACAATGGCGAGATGAGAGCTTCCTGTTGTATCTTTATCCAAATCTTTGTCATTTTTACTCTCTCGCTGCTTTCTCTCTGTGCTCTGCACTCTGAGGATCAGGATGCAGTCCCAGCATGCATATCATTAACTTACACACACACACACACACACACACGATGAGTCGCACCCCCCATGGAACGCGGAACAATGATCCCGACTGACATTCATGCACAATATTTATCTCCTGACAGACGAGGAAAAAGGTGTCTGCTCGCCTGAAAGCTCTTTTCTTGTCCTTTTCATCTCGCAGCTGACAATCATGTTCAAAGTATCTGAGTTTACGATCATTCATTTAGTCTCCGGAACAAAAAAGGCATTGGCGTAATCAGCTTTATTAGACGTTTCTGTATTTGCGAAAAGGTTATCGTTGTATTTGGGAGCGAACGAAAGGAGGCGACGAGAGAGACGAGAGAAAAGGTTGCACGGCGTAGACGCATCTCCATATGAAAGGAGCAGCGTTCCCTTCTAAACACCATGTATGCATTTGTAATGAAGCTCAAACACAGAGTTGGGAATTCATCCACTCGCGGGTTTCCTCTGTGCGCTCCGGCAGGTGCTCGGAGGACAAACACTAATCAGTTTGAGATGAACTGCTCGCGCCGCCACCTGACACACATGCAGCGCTCACAATGGCTGCGGAAAAGTGAGAAATTTGATAAGAAGGGTTCTCCGTTTGTAATGATGACGTCTAAATTCATGCTCACCGGCAGCTAAATTGACTCCGGGACGTTGGGTTTCGGTTGAAGATGAAGACAGCGGAGGCCATTGTGTCGTCCCTTAATCCGATGTCTTTCTTGACTCCTTATGTTTGCGACTTGAACATAAGGTTCGTTCACACATGAACTCTTGAATTTGCAACATATTTTGAGCGATAGTCTTTGCTCTTCAGATTCAAACAAAAGACAGGATGCTTCTCCTAGACCACATGTGTCAAACTCTGAGACTATAAATACAACAGTGTTTAAGATAAGATGCTTATCTAAGAAAGATAAATTATATGTGTATCTCTCTATTAAACAGAGACTTGCAAAAATGAGTTAAAACACATTTTCAAGAAATATTAATAGGAATTTTTGAAGGAGGAGAGTTTAAAAAGATGGCTTACCAGACTGAAAAAGACAACATGACAATCTCACTTCCTGTTGCATGTAAGTTAGTAAGTAAGTAAGTAATATTTATTTATCGAGACCAGGGTAACAAAGCGCTTAAACAATCAAAACAATACTCAAAAAAGTACGTACTTTAAAGATCAAGATAATACTGAGAACAACACAGGAGTTCATGTATGGCAAATATGTATTTTGTTCGTCCCACATACTCAACCGGGGCAAATAATGTCAAACTCCAACTTTCCTGTCTTACTTACATGTTTAAAATGTAATACTGTAAAATAATGACTGCAATGTTGCTTCATTTCTTAACTTAAATTCAAGGCACGTCGACTTTTTGAAAGTAGTACATTTGTTTGGCTTTTTTTTCCCAGCATGCAAGGTGAGAAAGGAGTGAAAAAAAGGTATTAACGGGCAGCTAATTTGAAGATTTACGGACTCACTCACATGCTTTAAATGTTCTCTCCAAGATGCAGTAAGTCCCTCATCATGACCATGTTTTGAACTTATTACTTTATAAAGTTCTTCCCGTCTGAAATCTTAGCAAACGAGAGGTTACAAGTCCATTATGACATAATAATGGTCTTGACTCGTCCTCCAGGCAGCTGTAATCACACCCCGCTTTGTTTATACAACGAGTCCCTTGCCAGAAGATGACCCTCGGTAACAAACCTTGATGTTTGACCAATCACAGCAGAGTGGGCGTGGTCATGGCAAACAAAATTAATCTCCAGCAAGCTTAAGTGCATTTTCTAATTTAAATATTGAAATGAAAAGAGAGTTTTATACAAACAGCCTCTTTTGTCTGAGACAATATCTTTGAAGGTGGTTGAAAAATGAATAAGAAACACATCATCGTGGATAAATGCTTGTCCATTTGTTAATATGTAACTGCAAAATGTATTTAATGAAACATAGAAAAATGAATGTCATTTAACCATGATCAATGAAACTAAAATAATCCAGATTTTAACCTTTGTAGCTGGGATGGAATCCAAAAAAATTATCTTTAAATTCATGGCTTTACAATTGTGTTGGTTTATTAGATATTCGGGGTGTGCTCAGGCGTGGTGGATGAGCTCCATGAACAGGGCGTGGCAGAACTCTTCAGCCCATAAACACCTGTGTCCTGACACCGGGGGAGAGAGCAGGAGGTGAAGCTCAAAGAAACGACGCTGGAGGATTGAGCCGGAGGATGAAAGCCATGAATTGAAGAAGCTTTGAAAAAGGACTCTTGGTAGTAAGAGAATCATATATTTAAGGGGGTCCATGTGTCTGTAGAGTGAACAGAACTTTACGACTTTAAATCAGAATTCATAAAGCAGTAATAACGTAGCCATTAGCGCCGCTGTTAGCAACACTAGCTTCCCGCACCCCTTGCTCGTCTTTAATGACAATGGGATCAAATCGATTGAATAATGCAGACGGTAGATGTTTGATTAAATATTTAACACGGCCACTATACATATGTATACAGCGTAACCGCGGCTAATAATGCACCATTGGGGGCGAATAAATGAATAATAAAACACATTATTAGTTAATGCCACATAACAGGTGAAGGTTACTTCACTGAATCTGACTTTTTACCTCAAAATTCTTATGGTAACGAAAAGAGAAAATAGCAGGAGCTGTACAGAAAAAAGATGAACGCATGTCCGGACGACAAAACTGGTTATGTTTTATGCAGCCCGGGATTTATGGCCATTATGAACGAGAGAGAACAGAGTGACGAAAATGAGAAATAACACTATTATCTCTTCTCGGCAAAGGTCGTAATAGAATAATGTACTAAAGCACATTAACCAAACATTGTCCTGTCACTTGGTGGTTGATGTCCTATTAACCGCGGAGACTATTACGGACGTCCTGCTGTGCAGGAACATCATCAAGACGAGGGCTCTGCGCACTGATCTGGGAGCAGCACAAAAGCAGACGTGCAAATCCAGTTAGAGGAAATGACCCTGGACCAGAACATGGTTGTATAGTTTGTTGACGATAAGAAACCCAAACACTGCGGATACGGGTGAATTATTCATGAACGACAACTCTTTTTTTGCGGGAGGAAGCTTCAACTCTTTCTATCTTTTGTCTCACCTTTGTCTCCACTCGGAGGCTGTCACATAGATCACGACGCCGTCGGGGGGGAACACAAAGACAGGGAGATGGAGGGGTACTTTCAGGGGAAATCAGACGGGGAAATATGGGGATTGTTAACCCAGCGATCAGGCGGAGGAGGATGTACATGCGTCTGGGGAGCCGGTGATCTACAGACTTCATCTGCGGCTCATTTAGATTTAGTAAATCAACATCAAGTGCGTATCAATCTGTGCTTTTGCACAGGAGACGCTCTTTAAACCTCCAGCCTACGGAACACATTGACGCGATATAAAAAAAACAACAAGAATAAAAGATAGTTTTTAAAGTATTGTATTTTTATTATTCGTGGCTCTTATAGCTGGAGTTGCAGAAGCCTCTGGCAAACACTCAGTCTTGCTCCGGCTCTAACTGGAGGGGAGTGGACCACTAGTTGTGTTAAGAAACAGGGGGAGGAAGAGAAGAGAGGGAATGCCTTCCTTTCATCTATTGTGCCCTCAGCAGGTTTTTGTTGTTGTTGTTTTTTTGGGCTGGAGGTCTTTCAGAATTCAGATGTCTGTTGTGTTTCAGCTGGTGGAGAGAGAGAGGTCTGTAGGTTGACACTGAGACGCCTCAAACACGGGAAGGAATCATGATGGAAAACATTTTTATGATACGTTTCTTTACTGGATTTTAAGGGGATTAACAGTTTAACTCGATAAAGCTAAACATATTAGAATTAATACATGCGTCATAAACATCAGTTCATTTGTATTTTATTGAACATTTTGTTTTATTTCGATCGCTCAGGAGCACTTAGAGTAATATTTATGTTGATTATATAAGTACAAACACATGACATGTTCGATACAGAAAGTGATTAAAATCAAGTAAAACAAATATATGTTCAGAGCTAAAATAAATGGCCTCACTAATCTGTACAAAGATGTTTAAGCTAACACCTGATGAAGAGGAAGATAGAAGAAGAGGGAGCTTAAATATCCACTTTCTGGAACTACACTGACAGGTATTATCCCATTAATTGAATTAAAAAATATTGAACATAATGTTTAAGGGTGGTAGAAAATAACGATATTGCGATATATCTTGATATTATTTTCCCCGATAATGTCTCGATGTTGGACTGCACTAAATAAAAAATGTAATTTTTGGCTTACAAATCATATTTTAGTTCAAAAATATGTGTGGGGAAAAAAAAGTATTCAATTTTGTTATGATTAACATGCAGATATTCATATTCATATTGTTCATTTTTCTGTTTCAATGAATCTTCCAGACACTAGATGGCAGCAGTCATTACATCCTCTGCAGCTAAAAGAACAATGAATTCCTGTGAGACCAAGGTAATTACTGAGGACCAGAGGATACCGTTGACTCCAGTAGCTATTAAAGTTGATATTTGATCATACTTTGGTTTCAAAACAAATTAAAAACTTGGTCTTGGTCATGTGGTCTGTAAATTCAGCAACAAAGTATAAAGTTGTTCCTAAATATATTGTTGTTCCTGCAATACATTGTATTATTGCCCCTGTATCTTCATAAGTATGGTCAGATTCTTGCAAATACACATTCCTATTAAACACACATTGACTTAAAAGAAAAAAAAAAGTTTTGAGTACTTTTAAGTAGAGTCAAGAATTAATTAATCAAATGTTTCTAATTATAGTATACATGCAGCATTGATTAAATCAATTAATAAACTACGATCATCTTAAATTAACAAATAAACATCTTTATAAGGAAAAAAAAGTAAAATTGTATAATATACAAAGATACCTATTTTGTATTTAATGTAGATTTGAATGGAAGTATTCAGGTCAATGGAAGAGATGGGACGGATATAAAATTAAACTTCATTACGAGTTCAGAAAGACCAACAAAGACCCGCCTTTCCACGAACGTCAAATTAAGGTCGGTCGTTTAAAGGGTTAAGTATTTCTGCAAGACAACTACGGCAGCAGCTAATCGAGCCACAGCGAGTGTGTCTGAGGGGTCACCGCCATTAAAGTGCTCCGGCAGGTGCTTGTTACACTACATCACACAGAATTACTCCTTCCTAAGTGCACACACTCACAACATGCAACACACATGCATGGCTGGACTGATAGACTCAGACGTCGGGCTGCAAGAATCACAGCCTGCAAGTGCCGCTTGTTTCCTGGAATCACCTCGTGAGTCCGAGGTCACGCTTGAACCCACTCCAGGTGTCGTGATAGATCTGGAAGAAGCTCAACGACACAGGTATCCACGGCATACCTGGAACTTCACGAGGAGGACGGGCGACCGTGCGGATCCGCGGACCCTCCAGATGTCTGTCTGATTAGGATGATACACAGTTATGCTGCTTAGCTCTGCCAGGGGGGTCTGGCTAGGATCTCTCCACCAGCGCCACTCATTGGTTGGCCTCTGGATGACCTGGAGCTGCTACGAAACCAGACATGAGAAGCTGCACGTGAAGTGGTTTTGGGTGGAAACTTTTTACACGACTTCACACACGCAAAAGAAAGAAAGTGGGGCAAGTGGCTTTTATGGTTTAACAAAAAACTCTTCCCTTCCCTTGTGGCTCCACTCGCATCCAAATTCTTCCATTAATTTTTTTTTAAGACTCAACCGTGTTCTCGAACAAACTTGCTCGTTGAAAGTATCGTGATATGGTTTCCTTTCGATCTGAGTCTTCGTTGAACCCACCACCTCCAGACTGACTGACTCAGAGTCTTCTTGGCTGAAGATGCCAGTCCATCTTCCCCATGACAAGATCGGAGAAAACCCAAATCGCGCACTTCTCAGAGTGCACTTGTTCACAGTACACGATAAGACGTACTTGCCCAATTCGCAAATTTCAAAAAGTAGTACTGTCTCAAACCAAACACTGCCGCTACACACTTACAGGAAATGACTCCACAGCTTCTTCTTCTACTACTTTTTAATGCTGATTTTAACCAGTTGTTGGAACACTATCTCCGACACTTGAAAGCTCTTTTCGCCAATTGCAAAGTTGTGTTACATTGTATTATTATTGTTGTTGTGTTGTTTTTTTGGTAACATTTGTGTTTTCTCAAACATTTACGCCGATATCTGCTCAGAAGACGTGTTGTCATTGACGTAGCTTCCATTTAGCGGCATCTACGTCAACAAGATGGCGACGGTCGAGGGTGGAAAGTGTCCATCGATCCACACTCAATTCTGGCCGTTTGAGTGCGCCAATTTTGCGCACTATATTTTCGCACACTGCTAATTGGTACGCACTTAAAATACTAAGTGTAAGTGCAGAAGTGCACGACAACATTCAACCTGACCCTCGGTATTACTCTCTGTACGGATTCGCCATTGATGTCTTTTTTATTGCAGCCTAACTCACACTCACCAATCCGTTTGAACATGTGCTTTTCGTTCAAAAAACACAACTTTATTTTTATAACTGAGGAATGAAATGCCTTCTAGTCTTAAAGCATCACATATGAAAGCTGAAGTCCCAGATCATGTGCAGACACGGACCTCTAATGCTCACCCAGAATGCAGCAGGTCGTCTGCTCTTCGACCTGCTCAACTTCACCCACGATACATCCCAACACTGCTCCCATGACAGCTTTTCAATCGCAGTACTTGAGGTAGGAATCAGGAGAACATCCATGATATAGTTCAGCAATATAGCCCAGTCCACGGTGCATATTGGTAGAACAAGCTCCGGATCAATCTCTCGATCACAAATTAAGAGCTTTTCTTGGATAACTCTATGGATCCCAGCATGACAAACAAATGTGTTTGTGGTATCCTTTGTGTTGCCTCTGGGTCAACATGACCCGAAGGCCTGAAAATAAATGTGTTTTTGGTATCCCTTGTGTTGTCTCTGGGTCAACGTGACCCGAAGGCCTGAAAACAAATATTTTTGTGGTATCCCTTGTGTTGTCTTTGGGTCAACATGACCCGAAAGCCTGAAAACAAATGTTTTTGTGGTATCCCTTGTGTTGTCTTTGGGTCAACATGACCCAAAGGCCTGAAAACAAATGTTTTTGTGGTATCCCTTGTGTTGTCTTTGGGTCAACATGACCCGAAGGCCTGAAAACAAATGTTTTTGTGGTATCCCTTGTGTTGTCTCTGTGTCAACATGACCCGAAGGCCCAGAAACAAATGTAGTTATAGAATCCCTTGTATTCTCTCTGGGTCAACATGACCCGAAGGCCTGAAATCAAATGTGTTCTTGGTATCCCTTGTATTGTCTCTGGGTCAACATGACCCGAAGGCCTGAAAACAAATGTGTTTGTGGTATCCCTTGTGTTTTCTCTGGGTCAACATGACCCGAAGGCCCAGAAACAAATGTATTTATAGAATCCCTTTTATTGTCTCTGGGTCAACATGACCCGAAGGCCTGAAAACAAATGTGTTTGTGGTATCCCTTGTATTGTCTCTGGGTCTACATGACCCGAAGGCCTGAAAACAAATGTATCAACGGAATCCCTTGTTTTGTATCTGGGTCAACATGACCCGAAGGCCTGAAATCAAATGTGTTTTTGGTATCCCTCGTGTTGTCTCTGGGTCAACTTGACCCCAAGGCCCAGATTAAAATGTGTTTGTGGTATCCCTTGTGTTTGGGGTTTAGAAGCTATGATGACATGTAATGACATGTAATTACCAATATTCCGGTGAGAGGTTTGACTTATTACAAATATTGCAGAAAACACTCATCTACAGGTCGTACTGGATTGTCCTCTAAAATCCAGTCCCTCAATCGTCTGGAGACCCTCATACGTGACACGACAAGGACATCCTCTCCAGGCCGAGCGAGAGGCAGCCTTTGGTCCACCTACGTTAAGCTGCATTGTACAAAACCTCTTCAAAGTCAAACCAATCCTTTTCTTGTCCTCATTTACCCTGAACATAAAGTTGTCAGACCCTGTGAAAAACTCAGCAGAAATACATTACAACGCAATAAGTATTTTGTTTACACAACTACAGACATGTGTTCGATAATAATATCCTCACATCTTAACTCCTGCAGGAGGTAAAGAAGAAAGATAAAGGTACAGACACACTGACTCATCTAATAATACATAAAAACAAGGGCCTGGAGCCTTTGGCGTGCAGCTGTGCATCAATATCTTAACATCTGTCTGGTGCATTCATCTGAACAATCCATTGCTCACTCATTCGTGCTACTTTAAAAACATTCATGAAAATCCAATATTGGATAGTGAGCTGCTCTCCTCAGGGAGCCGCCTGCATCCTCCCGCAGCCTTCAGACGCGTTTTTAATGTCGGGACTCAACCCCTGGCAAACCGGGTCCTCTTGAGATACTCACGCCTGAATAAAATACTGAGAGTGGTGACCTCATCGTGCGATTGTATTCTCTCTCTCTTTTTGGCTTTTGTGCCGCTGATTCAATGAGAAAATTCTTTGTTTTTACCGTTTTTTTTGTTCAATGTGTGTGTGTGTATTCAGCACCAAACAACCTAAATATTAAGTCAACTGTGTTTGATTAACTTGGTTCTGGTCGATCAGTCTAGTTGATTTATTCATGCAAACATTCACTGAGTAAATAGAAAGTGTCGCTTATAGTTTCTATAAGCAACAGAATATAAAGGTTGATGTTTTTCATCATAATCCAAAAACAAATATTAGAAAATAAAGGTTATTTTAAATATATATTCATGTGTTCTTGGATTCCTTTTGTTTTTTTATTATCACTTGCATGACTTCACATTTGAACACTAACTATTATAATGATCCTAAACACATGTATTTGCCTATGCTTTGTTGCACTGGGTAATAGACAATGGTTCCATCCATTTAAAACATAGGTTCTGAAACTTTTTTTTTTTTACTTTCGGGAAGATAAAACCAACCAAAAATAACCCTTAAACAAATGCACACGCTGACTGTGGCAGCCAGGCAGGAGACGCTTCAGTTTTCACTTGCAACGATGTTGCAATTTCACTGTTCAATAATGCAGTGGGCTAGAAAAAAACAACTCAGAATGAGGATGTAAAAATGTAAACATTTCAATAGTCAACACATCATCTTTCTAGACGTGATAAAAACTATTTGACAATTTATGTCAAACAAATACAAAGATGCCAAGTTTTGAACAACAAGCTAATGATACTACTTTATGTTTTGAACATCGAATACTTTACTTTAAAAACGTACAGGGTTCCTACAGAAAAAAATATTATAAGCCATTACATTCATAAATCTAAAAATAATGACTTAAACCTCCATTAAAGTGTCTTATATCACATTGTCACAATAGGAGAGCTAACAAAACAGTAGCAGCAACTTCAACGTGATTCATGTAGCAACTTGGAAAAAAGAGAAGGGAAAGATTTGAATTCGATGAGACTCATGTTTGCATCAATCATTTATGTTGGTATTTCTGTTTGTTTTTGCAATTCTGGCTGATTTAGTCTGACATTTAATTAAAAATGGTATTTAAAAGTCTGTTTAGTGAACTTTCCTTAAGTCGAAAGAACTCAACATTTGGTTTTTAGGACAAAACTGCAGAAACATGTTCATGAAAGTTTTCTCTTCTGTGGAACTTGCCAAGTGATGTCACGGAGCCCACTATCAGACGTGGTCAGCCCAGAAAATCTCGAAAGAAAGAGTGACGGAGCAGAGCTGTGATCCGTACAGATGGAGAGACACCTGCTCATCACAGTTTCCTAAATCTCCCTTTTCTTATATCAAGGCCAGAATCCATCACACAGGACTTCTGAGGAACGAAACTGGGCACGACATGAAGCGACGTCTTCTTCCTCCCCCCACGGTCCAGGGGAGTCATGGTGACGGATGGGATGTGGATAAATGGGGGGGGAAGATAAAACAACAATATGGGGCAATGGTGGCGGGCTGCATAAGAGGGGGAGGAGAAAGGATGGGGGGACAAAGAGAGAAGGATGGGACACACATGCTCGTGTTATAAGCAAACCTGGACAGATTCTGTCTTCTGTAGATACAGCTTGTCACTAACGGGTACAAACTGAAACAAACCGTTGGATGCAATCAGGAGAAAATTGCTTTTCAGCGAAAGAGAGTCACGCGGTTCATTTAGGAAGAAAAGAGTGACTCGCTCAATATTCAAAGTGAAGAAAGATGCGAAGAATTACCTCTGCTCAAGTCTTTCTAAAGCAAGACACAACAAAATTCATGTTCTCTTTACGTAAGGAAGACATCGGCGACATTTTATTTTGCCGAATAACTGCATTAAAAAACTATTTGTGAAGATTGATAACCGAGGATTTACTGAAACACAATAAAACAGAAAAGAAATTCTCTTGTCGGGCACTTTTCCATCAGGTTGTCAATGAGCTCCAAATGTCTTTTTGTGAAAATGTTTCTTTTTTAAAAGATGTGTTTAGAATGGTAAACACATATAAATTTCTCATAAAGTACCTATTTATATGTGTATGAACAGAACTTATTCAGCATTATAAAGTACTAACTCACAGACGGACGGACGGACAAGATAAGAAGATAAATAGGATAAGATAAGAGTGTTTTAAATGTTTTTCTTGAGAAAAAAATGTTTATTGTTCAACGTTTTTGACGTCATGACTGTCAAGAACACAATTACAAATATTTAATTTTGACTAATTAGGATTATATTGATACTTTTATAGATGTCATATACTTCCTTTAATAGACAGTATTATTAACAGTATAGTGAATTACTAACTGGTACTTACACCTAATAAGGGGTAAATATAGTGAAGCTAATTGTCATCAAAGTTATTGTATCATTTCTTCTTTATTTCCTGTAATTAGCCAGTAATTAAGGTGTAGTTCAGTGTGAACCAGGTGTGAGTTACTGCTTTATTATGGTTACTAAGAATCAGAACCAGAAAACTTTTATACCCAGTGTTTTAAACAAAACCGTGGAATTTTTGTGGTGGTATCCTAAAATTTCATATCAAAAATGAAAACAGTATGAAAAAAAACATTCGATTTATTTCAATTTATTCATGATCCGGACAGCAGACGGGTAGAAAGAGTTCTTGAACCATGATGTTTTGGTCCGTATTGATCTCAGTAGTTCTGTTAATACATATATAAACAGGCTTATTAATAGATAATATGTGTTTCCCATTCTAAAGTGTTACCTCGTTGTTGTAGTTTTTGATGATGTCAATAGCGACTTATACAACTTTATTGATATATGCACGAAAACATACACAGCATGATCAGGAGACGCTAAAGTTTCGGTGTCAAGTGATGACAACGTCAATCCCAAACCCCAGAATGAATCTGAAGGTGTGTTGAGTTTTAAAAAAACAACTGTCGTTTTTTCCGAGGCAACGCAGCCCAGCAGGCAAACACAGCAAAACCATTACCGGCTCCCCAAATGAGGTCCTGACACCACCGTGCATGAGTTGAAAACTGAAGCCCAATTGAGCAGAATCACACACAACCACACAGGCTGCACACCCACAAACCGAGCGAATAAACAAACCCACACACACACACACAAACACCAGCTCGTAGCAGAACGGAGAATCAGTTTCTCATTTTTCACATCCAGCGGAGCCTGCAGGTGTCATTAACATTTGAAACATGGGAAATTATGCAAACACATCGAGGGAGCCAGTGACTCAGACTAGCGACTGCACGAGTTCCTCAAACTAGTCTAGCTCGCTCTTTCACTCACAGAGAAAAACCAACACAGAATCAATGATCCGGCTCCGTTCTCATCATCTTTTCTTTTTCGGTCTCGGCTGGACTGTGTCCGTCATTATGTGTGAGGGGTCTGTGAGCTGGACCCTAGAATATGAGGTGATCAATCAAGTGACCCCGTTTCAAGTCTGAGCCACATCGATCTGGTCTGACCTAGAATACATCCACCTGACTCCATAAACTCATATTTTTCATGGTGGTGGAACAAACACACACACACACACACACACATACCAGGAATAGTTAGTGAGAACCACACAAGAGCTGTCCCTGTGTGGTAAACATTCAAGGTGGGGTGATTTTCCTGGTGGGTGGCAAAGGCATCACCCTCAATATGAGTAAACATTTGATGCCTTTCTGTGGAATTTTGGTCCCGCTTCTCTGCCTTTTAATAACCTGTGTATCTGGTCTTGATCACCAGTCAGTGCTGTGAGGAAATGGGACACTGATAACATCCACGTGTGTGTACACGCTGGTGCTGGTGTGCAGTTTTTGACAAATTTGTATTAGTCTCAGGCTTCAGGCTTAAGTGGTCCGAGCAGGTTTGCCTCGGGTACTTCAGTAACGGGTCCTGTTGAGTGTCCACACCAAGTACAGAACCTCTTTCTTTTTAGAGGGGAGGTATATGGAAAGTAAGAGCAGAGTTGAATGCTTATGTTATCTCAGGGGCAAAGTGACCCAGAGGCTTGACATGTGTTTGAGGTATCCCTTGTGTTGTCTCTAGGTCAAGGTGAATGGTCAATTTGACCCTGAGATAACACAAGGGTAAAAGAAGTGAGGTACATTTAGCGCTGCCTCATTTATTGTTCTCAATAATGGTAACTATAGGATGTCCCCAACTTTATTGGTCTCATTTCTTTATTTTCTTCAAGAATTAAAAGCAACTTTGGTTATTTAGAATCAGAATCTGAAACTTTTATTGACAGTGTCGTAAACACAACATGGGTTTTTTCTTGTGTAGTGTCAGTACAGAATAAAAGAATGAAATATTATCACACACGAAATAAGTAATAGAAAAACAGAACTAGTCTAATTGTGTTTAAAACACGATTAAAACGAGTCTTTATTTTTCTTCTTCAATCTACAGTTAATGTTCACGATGACCTGCATTTAGTTTTGTACATTGCTGGGCTTCCTTTAGTTCCATGAGGGTTTAAGGCAGCCCCAAAATCATTCTACAGAGTTTAGTAGCCAAATTATCTGAAGCCATTAGGCTAAAATACACAAACTAAATGGGGGGCATCTCAAACATATACTGTAGAAATGAAGAAAAGGGTCTTTCAAGTTTTTATATGAGGTTATCACCACGATAGACCAGTTAAAACAAAAGTTGTATTCAATTCTTGAAATGAAATATAAACCTAGAATAAATAAAATAATAAAGAAGTGAGACATACTGAAAGTCAGGGCCTGTTTTATTTCTTTTTTTGGGGGGGAGGGGGGGTCACTCTGTATTAGTCAGATCTGGCAACCCTGCAGCAGTATCAATGAAATACTTTAATCCTTTTGACGTGTACCCCACTCATAAATTACATTTACAGAATTCTTGAACTAAACTAATGAGTTAAACTTAACTCATTAACATTAAAACCTGTGTATTCCACTTGTCAATTACGCATGCAGGTCTATGATCATGTACTAATAATAATAACAAGTTCAGAGCTGTTGTAGCTTATTCGTGAACATCTCCTAACAAGAAGTGCAACAAGAGCCTGCTGGACAAATGGCTGCGAAGTTCATCTGGAGCAGGAAGCATCGACCAGTGGAGAGAGAGAGCAGAAGCTGATTGGGGTTGATTTACGTTCCTGACATCTTTAACCAAATTACCAGGAATCCCTGGCGGTGTGATTACTTGGACGCACAGCTTCGGCGCTCGGGAGTAAAGTCTGCTTGTTGTGTCGTTTGTCTCCGGGCCACAGCCAATGCAGATCAAGAGGATGGATTCGAACATTGAACAAACTTTGAAACGACGCGGCAAGAGAGAGATTCACCCGCCGCTCTGGCTCAGGGTCATGACCTCGGTAATGTTGCTAATAACCCACTTTATCTAACCGACGAACACGTTTAAACATAACCGTGATAACAAGGAATAAAACATACATTCAGAAACATAATCAATATAAACAAAGATGTTTTAAAGAGTAGGTCGAGAAACACTCAATATCAGAAAAGAAGGTGGATTTTCACTACTTGAGTGGGTTGATGCCTCAACACCAGTTAAATTAGTGGCCAAATAATGAAACAAATAAACTTGAAATGAGCTGCTTTCAATAAATCACGGCTATAAAGTTACAGATGACTCATTTATATGACATCCACGAAAACAAACCCCGTTTAGACCCAGTTCACCAGGTGTTTTGATTCTAAAATCCAAAAATATTATCAATTAAAAACAGACATTACACAGTGACTCATGAGACACAACTATAAATCACAGCGGCAGTTCTCATAAAAGCAGGTGAAAAGCAGAGTGAAGAAGATATTAAAGTCAAATTATCTTATGGAGGGATGACAAACAAACAATAAAAGCTAATTTATGAAAGTCTTTTTCAAAGGGTGATTTGAAAGACCACACAGGCTTGTGATTACGTTGTAGTTGGAAATGGTCATTTTAAAATCAGAAGCTGCCAGATAAATGGTAATAGTTAAATTTCAAGCAAGAATACATAACTTTTTGAGTCTTTTTTCACATTTTATATCAATCTTTTTTATATAAGACATGAGTTAAATGCTAGTATAACTCTCTGATATGACAATAGAAACAGTTCGGTGCCTTATTTCGTTGCCTCATTTTTTCCTTTTTTACCATTTTATCTGATTACATTTTTTGGTCATAAATAAAAACGTTGTACATATTTTTTTTAAATATTTACATAAGCACCTCATGCACAAGCAATTCAGCCCTGAAATGATCTGTGACTTCCCAAAATTTTACTGGCAGAACAGAAGTTGATACAAGCGCAAAACTCAACAAGAGTTTCCATTTTGTTTTGGTAAACAAAGGCACATTCAGTATGTGGTATTTCATGGCATTGCCGTATAACTTTTCTGACACGGATTGATGCTTTAACACCCAAAATAAGAAGTGCTAAAATTACATACTGTCAATTCTTGGATTTTTTTTTTAAAGTAAGGCTGTTTTGATAATTGGGCTGTACATTGGCAAGAATCTGGCAATACGATTTGTATCACCATACAGGAGCAACGATACAATATATTGTAATACTGTAGAAACAAGGATATATTTGTAGTATTGTCCGAAGTACTTGACTCTGGTGTTGCAGAATTTACAAACCACATGACTCTTGACGAAGTCTTTACTGCTTTAATTTGTTTTCAAAGTAAAATATGTAAAAACATCAGCTTTAAACTTTGCTGGAGTCGACTGTATCCTCTCGTCCTCAGTCATTGTTAATGTTCCCTTGGCTATGTAGGACAGAACGACTGCTGCCATCTAGCATTCGAGTAATAATCCATACAGTGCTGTCGATTATCCATACAGTTTCGTTTAAAAGAATACCGCGATGTATCGCCATAATTGATTCTTTTTGCTATCATAACATTTGCTGAACATCTGGATAGAGTCAATATACAGTATATAGAGAATCCGTCTTGTGTACTCGGGCCTGACAATATGACTCCAAATGAGGAGGAAGTGCAGGAAACATTCTGGTCTATAACTTTAAATCAGTGGAGAACTTCGAACAAACACCCAGTCATCCACACACTCGCTCACACTGACACACACACACTCCAGTTACACTTGTTTGTTGTGATTTATTTTGCGTTTCATATCAGGGTGAGGAGACAATTACCATCCCGCCTTCCAACACGCACACAAACTTCCCTTTCGCACTTAACTCCTCTGCATATTCCGTTTACGGTGATTCGGGCGGTAATAGGGAAACTGTCTCTGCGACTCTCATTTCATCAGCTAACAAATTCCATTTCTGGCGAGGCCTTGTTTAGCCCGTTAAGACACAGATTGCCATTAAAGAAAGCATTTTGCAGCGGGTGGGGGTGCAGGGGTTTGGGGGATTGGGGCAGCCGACTGTCAGAGAGCTCAGTGCACCATCACTTCTATTAGAGCTAACTGGCTCATCTGAGTGGACGACGGCACGATCCATCAGTTGGTCTCGGGCACTCTGCTCTCTCACTGAGCTACTCTCTTAAAGACAGATAGGAGGAGACCGTCTCATTTCACGCTTGCAGGAGTTAATGCTATTAAACTACACACACACACACACACACACGATGTTGCTATCTGATGGCCTGGACAACGGCAGCCGACGAGATAAAGAGCAGCTTTCGTGTTGTCGTGATGGACAACCATGTTCTGCTTGTATATGATGTGTGTGTGACACGGTTACATGCCTATGTGAGTGTGTGTGTGCTCGGATTGATGCAGGACCAATCGTTCTGAGGGTCTATCACAAGAGTCTAAATGAAGTGTGTAACTGTGTGTTAGCTGGATACGCTTTTTACTCATTGTCAAGTCATGCTCGGACTCATAAATACTAGTTTAGACAGACACGGAAAATATATGTTAGAAAAGCTCGTTTGATTTAAAAAAAACTTAAATTAAACGACCATCCTGTGTAATCCTTGGGAAAAATACAATAAAATGACCTTCCCTCGAACAGTAGAAATCACTAAACTTTGTTTATTTTAAGTTCCGAAAAAAAGGTAGGGAGGAAATCAATAAAATAAGAACAATCTCTTCACAAAATAAACAATGATGTTATAATAAAAATACAAAGAATACATTTATTTAAGTCATATAACGGGATAAAACAATTAAATATAGAGGTTAAAAAAAGTAAAAGAAAACAACCAAAAAAGAGATTAAAGCAAAAGGTTTTTCTACCAGTGATTTTATGTCAGGTCAAACATTTTTAAATATTACATTTCTTTAAAACATCAAAAACTCGAAACAAACTGAAAGTTTAATTGTAAATATAAATAAACACTTTTTACTGCGAGAAAAACTGACAATTCCTGATGTCCTTCAAGTCTGTCATGACTAAGCAGTACATTTATTAAATAAAACACTATCATTTCACTGTTTAAAATAAAGCTCTTGATGGTTACCTATTTTTAATCTTTATAAAAGTACAGTTTCTTGAAGAAAAATAACGAATTCTGTCAGATCAGCGATCATCCTGAGAAGATAACATGTTATGGCTATTACAAAGACACTGTTTTCCCAGTGACACACAGCAACAAAGCCTGGGTTCTTGCTGTACTTCAATGGGATTTATTTTGGTCCACCCTCAAACAACACCTGACCCAGGTGGGTTGGTTAGTAAATACACTTTTCTATAATCGTGACTACACGTACCAAATCTTTCACGCCTGTGCACACTTCCTCTACTGTCAAACAGCACAGCCAATATTTGTCGAGTTGACTTGTGCTAAGATAAGGTTCAGTAAAAAAAGAGACTGATGTCCCAGAGTGAATGCAGGTGGACATATTTATAAAGTACATTTTGGGTTTTTAAGGAAGTATATTAGTTGGCTTTGAGGACTAGTTGCACCTTTTCTCGCAGCCTAAGTTGTCATGACACCTTGGAGATCATTATTCACCCTCAACAGATCTCACAAATACCTCCTCTGCGCCCTTGTTTTTATCTCATTAAATGTGATGTTTCCAAACACACAGCAGCTGTCTGGAAACCAAGGAACAAAGCCTGTCCTTGTTTTTTTCTGAGGCTAGCTTACGCTTCTCTTATTCCTGCCTCAATCAAGGGTTTTTCTCCTTCAGCCTCAACATGGGAAATAACAAGAAAACCAAATCAGCCGTGCATCTGTCAAATTGAGTGAGTGAGCGAGAGCTTTGTGTTGGAGCAGATGTCATATGATGACAACCACACGTTTATCTACGTTACCATCAAATAAAAAATATTAAAAAAGGAAGTGGCAGGGATCTGTTGGAGTAGTAGGAAGATTTATTTTATTTACTCCTTCTTCTCTACCATAATCCAGAGCTTTCACTGCGGTCATCAGTGGATTGAGGGATATAAAAATAAAAGTACTTATTGTGATTAGTCCTGTTGCTCCGTCCTCAAGGCCTTCATGTACATCAGATAATCTTTGTTCGGAAAAAACAATACTTTATTTTTTCTATTCATGCAAGGTTATAATAAAAGTCATATGGAACCAGCAAAAAGCGATGATAGCGTTGTTAGATGAATCCAGGGAAGGAAGTTTGGGACTTCATGATAAAACTGATACCTTTGTCTTGGAAATGACTCCCTGGTGGAAGATGGGAATGATTGATAGAGCAAATTATGGATGTGGTCAAGTACAAATATCAATCCAAAAACAAATTAAAGCATTGGAATGACAGCAGATTAAAAGTAAATCAGGAGGGCTACACAGTGATGTAGTGGAGAGAGTCTGAGAAAAAGAAAGGGTCCTTGTACAGTGAAAGGCCAGATTGAGTTTTGGAGTGGACCATGACACTTTCTCCACCGGGGTTTCTTCCAGGCACAGAGATAAACAGGTTTGTAATGACTCTAGATTGTCTGTAGGTCTGAGCATGTGAGTGGTTGTATATCCATGTCGAGGTCGACTTAAGTCTGGCCATTTGTGGCCCTCGAATTAATGGACCTCTTGATAAACTGTTGTTTGAAAATAAGTTAACCGAAACGTACCTAAAACCACAACTGGAACGTGTTTGCATTTTTCAATATGGCTTGTGAGTGAAATGTAGCTTGTGCTATGGTACTCAGAGTGACGCATGTTTACAAATATTTCTACATTTCTGTCCCCCAAGAGTTTTATGTTGGTCAATACATGTGGAGTTCTATGCACAGGGACCACCTCTTGCCTCGGGTGGTCGGGTAGGATTTAGCCACACCAGGAAATCCTTCAAATGAATTGAATTTTAATCAGAATTCACAGCAATAACTGCTTAAATAAATCACCTGAAAAAACGTTTGGCTTGTACACTAGCTTAGCGTGGAGGTCAGAGAAAAAGCTGTACAAGTTTAGGACACTGATGATATGGACTCATTGGTGAAGAACCTTTAGCTAAAAATTATACATTTTAACATAAAAACATCAACATTTTTTTTGTTTCAACCCCTTTTTCTTAACCGTTGGATTCAGGATGCATGGATGGAATTTATTAATACCTCTCGAGATCTCCAGATCACAGCAGACAATAGAAGTTACAGCAAGTTTCATAAAAACATGAACAAGAACAAAGTGAAAACGATGACAAAGTGCAAGTATTCAGAACATAGGTCAAAGTAAAAAATGCAAAGAATAGGATACAGAGTAAAAAGGATACAAAGATGAACATAGGATAGAACACACCGTACTACGCACATAGCACACTTTTATCTATCGAGCACAGGATGTGAAGGTTTCTTATCAGTACTCATTTCTGCCTTCATGTTGCTGCTGTATTAGGGGGAAGGGTTAGGGTCTTTGATACTCCATGTGCACATCAAATGAGGTATCATCTCACCTCCCTCACCACTGCAAAGGTCCTTTCATCAGTGTAACCTATCAAACTCTCTTTTATCTCCGGCTAACGAGGGCGGATTAATTTCTAATCAAAGCCCGTTGATACGACCGCGGCCCATTGAGGCTGTTCTGTGCTCGACAAAGAATGTGCGAGAGGTCATTATGTTTGGAATCAGAGGACACGCCGGTGCACTTTGACATGAAAAAACAAGCTTTTCAAATTCACTGAAATCCCAACAGCGGAGGGCAGGAGGTACAGGGCAGGTCTGGGGCGCTCAGCACATTCATCAAATGAGCTGTTTGCAGCCGCGAGAGTAGAAAGGTTGCCATGTTTGACAGAGGTTACAAAGGCAAATATTTTCAGCTCACCATTGCAGCCTGGCATAAAAAGAAAGGTTTTTTGTTGTCATACTGTGTCAACACATCTGGAAGCGCAACACTACGTTACTGTTGATGGTCTGGAATCGGCACACAGAGAGAACCCTGTTCACACGTTTACTTATTTTTATACCAGTCAATACTATTTTGAGTCTTTATTCAGCTATTAAATCAAACGTTTTATCAGCAAATGATACCAATCGATGATATCTCCTCCGGCTCGGCAGCAAGATTTCTTAACATTTCATTCCAAAAAGATTTTATTGACGGGAACGTCATGTGAAAAGATAAAATGCTGATTATTTGCTCCTCTAAAACAACTTCTGTTTTGTTTCAAACGGAACATGGAGTGATTTTCTATTACGGGTCGGTATGGTAATCCAATCAAAACAAGCACTGGTCTGTTATTACCAGCGTCCAATCATGTTCAAGTGTCATCATGTGCCTCGATTGGCCTCCGGCACGAGACATAAATAAGCATCTGGTACAGAACTTCCGCCTCTGCTCAACGTCGAATATAAAATTATAATTAGAACAAAAAAAACCTCCTGGTTTCTTTCAACTCATGTTGTTTTTACATTGAACTTATGGAACGCCATCGAAAACACTGGAGGAGAGAACGCTGTCGGTCTTAAGTGTCAATAAAGTTATTTAAATATTGGACTCAATACATTTGTGGGGGAACAAAAGACAAAACAAATATTGTAAGGGAACCAAACAACAAAGGCAAGGTTAAGTCTCCGGTTAAACGGCGCCCTCTATCGTTTGTTAGTAGAACTACGCAAATTGAAGTTGAAGTTGAAACAGGTCAAATTAAACAACTGTGCTTCCCTAACACCAGATCAGACTTGTGGCTGGATGATGTGTTATAAATAACATCTTACAACAAGGGGTGTGTACATTTTAAATCCATGAAGTTGAGGGTTTGTGACATGTGTATCTACACACATCTTTCATCGCTCCCGACACACACACTTCTGCTGTGTATCAGTCGTTTGTTGATAGTCGAGCGCAGGAACCAGAGCTGACTTGGACCTGAAGTGTCGAGGGTGAGAACATGTGCCAAAGGAGTAAACAGAAAACAGACGTCTTATAATTGACAGTACACAAGTACTGGTGGAGTCTCGCATAACTCTACCCGGCGTGTTTGTTTGCACTCACACACAAGTAGACAGACGCACACAAACAAGTCCAGTCTGTATTTGATTTGGAGGCACATGCTTGACCACAGAATGTTCAATAAACCTGTGAAGGAATTCATGAATTATGTCAATGTGTGTGCGTGTCATTTCGGTCCGAGGCCTATAAATTTGAGTGGGATTAAGTTCTTGCCGATAAGATAAATGTTTAGGTTCTAACATGTGAGGCATAATCACCTTTTTCTGTTTTTTTTTTCCATAGGAAGTTACCACAGCAAGTGAGCCAAATATTTCCTTCCCATTTATAAACATATATCTCACTCAACTCAACTTTATTTATACAGCACTAGTGCTGTACGAGAACATAAAAATGTCACTAAAATAAGCACAGTTAAAAACACAAAGATAATGCAATACCAAATAAAACAAGTAAAAGGCACTAAGAACAGCTACCGAGGCTCATGCTGTGTTAAAAGCCAGGGAATAAAAGTGTGTTTTAAAACGAGATTAAAAAAATAATTACATATCTATCTATCTATCTATCTATATATATATACCTACATACACACCCTGATCTTCTGTGGTATATTTTTCTACGTGAAAACAATAAAAAGTAATTTAAACTCTATACCTTTCTTAGAAGTTTCCCAGCTACCAAGAAGGACAACCGTGAAGAACCAGTTAAATAACATTTATTTTATGCTACAATAAACAGTAGGACGAAGAAGACGTTTGAACAGTGTTTATATCAAAATACAGAATTTAGTTGACAGCTGCAAACTAAGTTGTGGTGATATGATAAATATACGTGTATTTAATCCCGATTTGAGGCAAACGATTAAAAATACGTTGTAAGTTTATACTCAAAACATCGACTTTAAATAAATAAATAAATTACCTGCACACGTGCAGGAGGGGAAGACTGCGTGATGACGTCGCCACCGGAAGTGACGCGTCATATCCCAGCGCCTTCTTCCGCTTTTGCCCATGTGTTTACACGAGATGTGGACGTGCATCATGAAACACTAATCATTTTACTCTAAATATCATCTTATTTATTCTGTGGAATCATGGGAAAGCTGAACGTTGTGGTGTTGAGATATTTGTCTCGAGATGACTTCCGCGTGCTGACAGCGGTAAGTTTGTGTTGGTGGAGTTAGCCTCGGCTAAGCTAAGTGCTTCTGTGACAACATTAACGTGCTGTGGTAAAGAATTCATCGACCTTTATAACATCAAAACATTTTGTTATAGAAAGGTTCTACAAGTGAATTTATATGTGATTATCTTTGTTGTCTTTGTTTAACCAACTATATAAAAGTCCGGATTAATGGACATTTACGGCGATTATTGTATTAATACGTAATAATAATAATACATAATTGTATATCGAGCTAAAAGTAAAACTTGCGTTATGTCAACAAAAACTATATATTCAAACGTATTGCTTGTAACTGTTTGTGCCTCCTTGAAACGTCACTGCCCAAAGATAAACAAGATTTTATAACGCAACCGTTGCCTAAACATGGACTTAAATGTAAGTATTGATTCTCTCCTTTAGGTGGAAATGGGTATGAAGAACCATGAAATTGTCCCAGTGAGTCTCCTGTCATCTATCGCCAGTCTTAAACATGGTGGTTGCAACAAGATTCTCAGGGAGCTTGTCAAACACAAGCTGGTTGCATATGAGCGCAGTAAAAGTAAGTTAAAACGCTAAAATAAAGCCATTGCCGTTTTATCTTCGTTGACTGTAAAGCAATCTGTTGTGTTTCTTGCAGCGGTCCAGGGGTACAGGTTGAACAACGGAGGATATGATTACCTCGCTCTCAAAACCTTTAGCTCCAGAGAAGTTCTCGTGTCAGTGGGGAATCAGATGGGAGTGGGAAAGGAGTCGGGTAAGACACAACAAGGACACACGGTGATGATTCGGTACAGTTCAGCTAATGAAGAATGATCAATGTACTTGCACAGATATCTATATTGTTGCTGGTCCAAATGGAGAGCAGTATGCCCTCAAGCTGCACAGATTGGGTCGAACCTCCTTTCGGAATCTGAAAAACAAGCGTGATTACCACAAACACAGAAACAACATGTCCTGGCTCTACCTGTCTCGGCTGTCTGCCACGAAGGAGTTCGCCTACATGAAGGTAACGGACAAAAGTGTGGTCAAGGTGAAGCTTATATTGATGAATTCATCTTGATTTGGTCTCTCCAGGCTCTGTACGACCGAGGTTTTCCTGTTCCCAAGCCAGTGGACTATAACAGACACGCTGTCGTCATGGAACTCATCAATGGATATCCACTGTACGTTTGCAATCATCAAACTCTGTGACTGTTTTACACCAACTGTAAAAGTTCATGTTTTTAAGTAAATGAAGAACAAAAACGTAACGGCATGTTTAGTGGAGGATTGGAATAAGGAAGATCATTTTCTTATTTCAGGTGCCAAGTCCACGAGCTGCAAGATCCACCTGCTCTTTACAGCGAATTCATGGACCTCATAGTCAAACTGGCCAACCACGGCTTGATCCATGGAGATTTCAACGAATTCAACCTCATGCTGGACGACCAGGACCACATAACCATGATCGACTTTCCTCAAATGGTGTCCACCTCTCACGCCAACGCCGAGTGGTGAGTTTTTCCACCGATGCCATTATTTCCTTGTTTGTGCAGATATTTAACATCTGTGTATTTTCTCTGTTATTTAGGTATTTTGATCGAGATGTCAGGTGTATTCGAGAGTTCTTCGCCAGGCGGTACAACTACGAGAGTGAGCTCTACCCAACTTTCAAAGACATCAGGTAGTTTTTTAAGTTACTCTCACTGGAGGTCAGACGTATATTAGTGCCGTCAGAATATAGAATGTTTGAATAACAAACCTCTTTACTGGAATGCTTTCCATGCTTTTTAAGCATTTGCTATTTTTTATTAATAATTAAATAAGATAATTAAGTCTTTTGAAAGATTTAATTCATTTTTGTTAATATTTAAATTCAATCATTTATATATTGAAAGGTTACATTTTTTAATTTATTATAAAAAGAGAAATTCAAAGTGAATGAATTTTACAGTTTTATCTTAAATATTATTAACATTTTAAATTCAATCTAAAAATGTTGATATAATAGTGCCATTAGAAAATACAAAGACTGTCAAAATGTATATATTTATGTCTAAAAATATTGAATTGAGAACATTTACTTAATAATGATCGAAATTGGAAAATTTGAAATGTGTATATATATATATCAAATAATATATAATTCAATTATTGAAAAAAAAAAAAAAAGTAATTATGCCTCAAAACAACAATTCATTTTTAAAAGTGTCAACATTTAAAATGTTAAATACTTTGGTGACACTGATCTACTTCCATACGAATGATATAAACAAGAATAGAATGTAACGTGTAAATGTTTCGTGCTGCAGACGATCACACACACTAGACATCGAGGTGTCGGCCAGTGGATTCACCAAAGACATGGAAAAAGATGCTTCGTTGCTTCATCCCGACGGTCCAGATGATGAGGAGGAGGGCGACGATGACGATGAGGAGGAGGACGATGATGACGAAGACAAAGACGAAGGGGAACCTAATGAAGAGGAAGCTAGTTTGGACATGGATGAGTACAAACATGCGGTGCAGGAGCTGGAGGGACTGAGAGTCACTGACACACAGCATGAAGAGAAAAAAGAAGGTGAAGAAACTCAAAGTGAGAAACTGCCGCAGAATGAAGCAGAGGAAGAGCTTAAGGAGGCGGAGGACGAGTGCCCTGAACTGGAGGGTATTTCTGCCTTAAACAAGGACTTCAAACCTTTCAGGTAACAATGATCCCATTAACTGTCTACACATCATGACGATTATACAGAATAATGTGTATTATTATTATTAAGTTATGTGACGACTTCATCCTTAATGTGTTTCCAGGGACTCGGACGGTCTAGCTGAGCACAGAAGGAGAAGAACAGACAGCGAGGCGACTGTCGGCAGCAACGGCAGCTGCTCCACTATTGCACCTGTAAGAAAGACTTAAGTTCAGACCTCGTCCTCTCTTCAGCGACGTGATTGTGTGTTTGTGCTGCAGGAGGTTGTTCGACAGAAGATCCGCAGGCAGCTGTCCAAGCAGCAGAAGGCGGCGCAGAGGAGGCGTCTGCAGAAGGGAGAGTCCAACCTGGTGACCAAGTCCAGGAGGGAGAATCAGAGCGACATCAAATCCAGCATGGACTGCGACTCCTTCTGGGGTTGAGCAGAACTACAGACACTTTTGTACAGCGTTGTCTCCTGACTTGCTCAACAGTTATATTAACATGAATCATGTTTGCTCTTTCAAATAAAAAGACAAAATCTATTGTTTTGCATTTTCCTACATTCACAGTCTGATATATGTTTCAGATGAAGGTCATGTTAAAAAGTGACGTATGAGAGACATGTATGGAGGTTCATCAGTGCCCTCAGAAGATTGATGCTTGAATATAACATTTCAAATGTTTTCTTTTAAGCATCCAATAATTATTTTTAGTAATTGTAATTGAATTCAATAATGTCCCTATATAAAAGTTGCATTTTTTTTTTTTACTTTTTGTGTTTAGTTTAGTTTGTTTACACACAGTTTGATATTATAATTCCAATAATTAAAATCATTTTCTATTTGTATTTATTTTTAATTGAAGCCCATTATTTTCAATTGAAACTGTTATAGTGCTCTCTTAGCAGAATAATAAAATTAAGCACTATAAACCAATCATTCCTAACTTTTATATTCACCCCAGGATGTAAAACTATTAGTGGCAAAAACTTTGTTACATGATTGGCTAAAAGTTCAATCAAGAAGCTTTGTACTCTTGGTATTGTGTGGAGGAATAATACTGAAAAATAATGAATTTAGAACATTTCTTTTAAATTTATTGGAATTAAAACACAATTCTACATTTGAAAAAATGAATTCATTTTAATATATATATATTTGTATTTTTATTCAATGATTTATAAAAACGTTTTTAACCGTTTGATAAATAATGCATTTAAATCAAACATATTCAAACTTTTAATATAGAATTTATTCCATTAAATGCGAAAAAAAAACATTTATAATAAAGTTTTAACATCAGATATGTTAAATTCAACCATTCATACTAATAGCACTAATACACTATTATAGATACCTGACTTCTGTGAAGCTTCTTACTATGGAAGTACGTTTGTGCCAACGTTCTTTGAATGAACTATGAATTTTTCAACAGTGAATTTTTGCAGAATCACACTCAAACTTCGAATTTTAAAATAGCTTTTTAAGCAGTGTTATTATGTTTTTCTATGTATAAATAAATGCAATGTGTCAAAATAATAAATGTTAAAAGGCAGTTTAATTAATTAAATGCAAAACAAGGAAATTAACGTTAGAAAGAATTCCATGTAAAAAGTCAGTGTAATAAATAGTCTTCCAGATTTCAAACTGAATGCTTCATAAGTCTGTGAAAGGTAAACATGGCCGAGCGGAGCAGGACGCTGAGAAGTATTTGTAGATTTGGGTAAGAAGATTGGAGAGAGCAGCTGAATTCAGTGGCGAACAAAAGCCTTTCACCGAAGAGCATGAATGGAGGCCAGACTTCATTCTCTCAATCAAGCGTCAGGACTGTCATGCCACACACGTCGCCACCACACGACTCCACCGTCAGTAAAAATATCATCTCTCTCCGACACATTTACAAATTGACGCCTGATGTTTTGGTTCACGAAGTTGCCCGAGGTCCAAACTTGTTGAGTTCTTACATGTTCAGGGATTAAGCAGCTGCAGGGCTGAGAGGAGGGGGCCCCGCATTCCAGGCCCGCACCTCTGTGTGTGCAGAAAGAGTGAGGGGCCCGCTCGGCTAATTGGCAGCCGGGGTGACAAAGTCGGCCGGCTTCAAAAGAACGACCCTTGGTGAGGGACTGGGTGGACTCAGGGGAGGAGGAGGAGGTCCTGCTACTGAGATGTATGAGTTTGTTTCTCATGAGGTTTACTTCTCATGCTGCAATCACTGGAACCTGCTGGGATGATTTCATGAGCATTAGTGGGATAAACATCAGGTGAGGATGAGCAGAGAGGAGGCTGAGGACAGCATCATGTCCTACTTGTCTCAGAGTGAGACCAGCAGCAGCCCTGCAGACCGTGAGTGACACCGTTGAATCAGGATAAACTTTTCTTAAAACACAAACAAAAAATGTTTTCTTCTCTCCAACCGGACGCAGTGAACGTCGTGGCCTTGCTCCACAACTTCTGGGAGCAGAAGCAGCGAGGTCTGTTGGACGGTTCCTCCTCCGAGTCCGGGAGTTCTGCTGCCGGAGAAGAAGCTTCTCACGGCGAGAGCCTGTTGCTGTACGAGTCGGCTCCTTCTCCTGGTCCTCCGCACGTCTGCTACGTCACCCTGCCTGGAGGAAGCTGCTTCGGCAACTACAAGGTGAGAGAACTGATCCAACAACGAGAGTCTTGATGAAGACTTCCCTGAGATGATGAAAGATAAATCAACTTTTGTGTGATTTCTGTTCACTGGTATGTGACACCTTTGAGTCTAGATGTACTACACTGTTGTTTATAGATGTTTGACCCAGTTGTTACCTTCTGTGTGCAACTTTTGTGCTCAAAATTGTGTCACTTAAAAAAAAAATCTGTACACATATGACATTTTTAACATGTTCTGTCATGTTTGTTTACAGTTGTGTGACACTTGTCTGACATTTGTTTGCAAATTTGACACGATTTAAGATGTGATAAAGATGTGTGACACTTTAGTTTACAGTTGTGTGACACTTGTGTGACATTTATTTGCAAATGTGACTCTATTTAAGAGGTGATAAAGATGTGTGACACTTGAGTTTACTGGTGTGTGACACTTGTCTGACATTTATTTGCAAATGTAACACTACTTTAAGATATGATGCAAATGTGTGACACTTTAGTTTACAGTTGTGTGACACTTGTGAGAGATTTATTTGCAAATGTGACACTATTTAGGGTACAAGAAAGGTGTGTGACACTTTAGTTTACAGTTGTGTGACACTTGCGTGACATTCATTTGCAAATGTGACACTATAAACAAAACTACACGAAAATTATTTTATTTATTATTTTAAAAATGACAGTTGTGACTCTTTTCTACATTTGTTCTTCACACTTGAAAAAGTTTTTTTTTTTTTAATGTGCCACTATTTAAAATACATTACAGATGTGTGACGCATTTGTTAACAGTTTTGTGAAACCTTTTGAAATTTTCTGTTCACACATTGGGGAGATTTGTTTGAAAATGTAACACTATGACACATTCCTGTTACACTTTTTTTTCAGTCATGTGAAACTTTTAAAATATTTTTGTTTCATTTGTTTGCAAATGTGACAGTATTTTGAAAATGGTTTTGATGCAGATGTTAAACACTCGTCGAGATATTTTACAAAGGTGTATGTTGTGTGCGAATGTGAGATACTGTTGTCTACATGAGTACTTTTTTAAAACAGGTGCGATCATTTGGTTTACAGTTGTGTGATGTTTCTTTTCAGATGCAATTGTTCTGAGATGTGTAAAGCTTTTGTTTCGTGGCGTGTGAGTTTGTTTATCTGTCATTTGTGTAACACTTGATTTGTTTCGTTGACAGGTGTGTGAGACTCTGGCCGAGGCTCGCAGGGATGCTGCTCGTGTTGCTCTCATGAACTCTCTGGTGAATGAGTTGCCGTGCCGACGGATCTCCTCTCAGTTTATATCCCAGAGTTTGCAGCAGGCGGCGACTGACAGTGCTGTGAGTCTTTTCTCTTTGAAATCTTTCTGCAAATAATCTGGAGGTTTAAAAGTAACACGTCTTCACAGGTTTCTCTACAAGACGCGAGTGACTCCAACACCAGCATCGGCACCTACAGTCTGCTTCTACGATCGTTTCTTGGCAAAACTATGCTGGAGTTCCAGGTTAAAAAACACTATTTTTCTTGTTGCTTAGGATATAGATCTTAAAGCAAATTAATTGATCGTATTAAGTATAATTTCTCATCTGGTGATTGCTCCTGGTGATAAGGTTCCAGGGTTGAGTCAGTATTTGGGTGACTTAGGTCAGTCTGTCAAACTGAGCCTGAGAAACCTGGGTGTTGTATTTGATTAAGACATGTCTCTAGTTCAAGACTGCAGAAAACTGACCAGAAACTGTTTCCTTCAACTGAGCAAAAATCTCTAAAATTGATCTTATAATCCATATGTTTTTGTCCCTCGTCTGGACTATTGTAACAGTTTATTTTCGTGTCTAAACAAGAAGGATCTGTCTCGCCTGCCGTTAATACAAAACTCTGCAGCGAGAATTCTGACCCGCTCTAGTAGAATATCTCACATTAACCCGATCCTTAAACCAACAAAAACAAAGAGAAATAAAGAGAAAGAACAAGATGATACAATCTAAGTCTAAAGATAAGATAAAGAACTTAGATCAATGAAAAATAACAAAGACAAAGGATACAAAGACTAACATAGAACAGAACATCCAGATACTTTTACTCCACTCCTGCCCCCGAACTCAGAATTGTACAATTTAATAGCCCGAGGAATGAATGAGTCCCTGAGTCTATTTGTTTTGCACCTGGGTAGGAGCATTCGTGCTCTCATTCTGCTTCTCTGCTCACTGATGACAGTGTTCAGAGGATGACTGTCATCATCCAGGATGGGCAATTTACTTACTTACTATTTTGTCATGATGAATTATTTGACCTGTAAGGAGAAACCACTGCTTACCTGGCAGGTGTGCTTTTTATGATCTTCTAAATTAATTGAAACATTTTTAAATAATTAAGAATCAAAACAATATCATAAGAGATGGCAATAGAAGAGAAAGAAAGCACCGACGTTTACGTCAAGTTATGATCTTCATTCTTTAAGTTTTAAATGAGTTATCACACTCATGTTTAGTTTAAAGCTAAAAAAAACTATGTAAAAAATGGAACAATGTGGACTTTGACTCTAGAGAAGTCACGTTGTGCTTCAGGGTTCACTTGGTTCATCTTCTTTGATCTCTTTCATGACCGTGAAGCAGTTGTCAGCTGAACGATAAAGATGATAATAATGGGATAAAATATGTTTTTCATTTCCATAAAATGTTTAAAACCTCATTAAAATTAACAACTTGTTTATTTGTCATTTCAATTCATTTATTAATTGTTGTATTTCACATTTGTAATGTTTTAAACATTGATCATAAGAGAGATCATAAGGGATCATAATCTCATTTTCTCCCTGTAAACAACTTTGAGTGACTGAGACTGTTTTGAACCGTGCAGGAGATGATGACGGTGTTCCAGCTGCTGCACTGGAACGGAACCCTGAAGGCTCTGAGGGACCGATGGTGCTCCAGACAGGTACCTTTCATCACCTCTGCAGAACTACAAGATCCACCCTGATTTAAACCGTGTCCTCCTCAGAGCGTGATCGACTACTACTCCCAGCGTGGACTGGACGAGTCCATGCGCAGCAGCATGGCCCTGGACTGGCTGGGACGGGAGCAGAGGTCACCTGGACGACTGGGCGAGGAGCTGCAGGTGGCTCAGAGGGAGCTGGTGCTGGCGAGGCGGAGAGGGATAGAGTTACGCTTCTACAAGGAAAAGACGGCCATCCTGGGTTTGGCCTTGAGTCAAGCTTATCACCGAACACCTGAGACGCTCATGCAGGCCCCGGACCTCACGCACAAGCAAGAACACCTGCCTCTGCAGACACTCTACAGCCAGGGGGCAGCACGAGGGACTCCACCCTGCAGTCCCTCTGGGAGCATCCATGAGAACATGAGGCTCTCTCAGGCCTCCAACAGGTCCTCACCCACTTCCTCGTCCAGCTCGCCATGGACACACGGGTACTTCGATCACGCTGAATAGACTGATACACATGAGCGAGAGGATGACGCTCGTCCTGTGACTCTGTGGAAGTTACAGCCGTGGGATTGATTTGACACGGATGACACAAGAGTGAGAATGAATCTGACTCATGACCATTTTTGATACGCATTTGTGACTTTAAAATGCAGATCTCAACAAAACATAGTTTAAAGTTTTTTCTAAACTTTGTTTATGGTAGTTTAATTGTATTTTTATTTAACAAAAAGATACAAAAATAATGCCACACAAATACCACTAGGAGTTCTGGATCGTCTCATGAGAAGTGTAACAAGTCATATTTTAGACCTTTAAGAATATGTAAGCCAGTAAAAAAAAGCTAGAAATAAACAACTGTATTATAGTGAAATAAGTCAGCACTGTTTTTTAAATGACCTTAATATTTGTTTTGGAAGGAAAAAGTTAGTCACAAGATTGTTTGAAATACAGAGACATGAGAACATGAATATTTGTGGCATTTGTGTAATAAAGATGGGAAGATAGATACAGTCACAAGTAGTTATTAAATGCACACTATAACTCAGGAGAAAGTAAGATTTACTAGTTAAATTATTGTTCATGTTTAATGCCTTAAACCACTAAAGGTACATTTGTTTGGACAAATAAAATCCTAAGAACAACATTGTTTATATTTAAGAGCTAATATCTAGACATGTTCCATGTTTTTTTGTTTAATAACGTCTTAAATAACAACAAAAATAGCTATAATATTGTACTGACAAAAACAGTACTTTTAGGCGTTCCATGTTTTCTTTTCTGATGTCACTTCTACTTGCATAAATATTGTTTAAAGAAAACAATGCTGATTTAGTGACTTCTTCCATGCCTGGATATATAGGAAAACATTCTCTGAACTAATGTATTAAAAAATAAGAAGTAGTATCTGACAATAAAATACATGCTTCCAAATAAGTTTCTGTGAGTCATGAAATGTCTTGAAATTTCTAAATTAATCATGCAATAAATTTCATAGACATTTTAAACGTGTCAACACCATTTCTTTTTAATAAAGCAAACAGTATTATCTAGCAGAAAAATATAAACGTCACATTACAGTCCAACGGCAACCACTCTATTGTTATGGTGAGTAACATTAATATGCGAGATGTTTAGCTGTAAAATAAAAACATATTCATATCAGTTTAACAACCTGTTTACATCCAGAACTAAAGTTGATTTACTGGGGCTTCCGTAGAGAGGTGGTGTGGACACGTGATCACAGATCGCGATCACCGATTTCTTGGAATAAACAAAACAAATGACAGCTGAAGAAAAGCAAAGCGCGGCAGGCGATCATCCATCATTCTTATTTGCGGAATCTTATTTTTAACGCTAACAAAAATAAAAACGACGGAGTCAGAGAAGGCAACGCGTTTCGAATTTATCGCCCAAACATTGCGCGACTTGCTAACTTAGCTTAGCTTTATAAAGCACCGACTGTCATGTTATTGTTTCGGTTCCAGCGATAATTCTGTTGTTTTTTTTTAAAAATACAGGATTAACTTTGTACAGATAGTTCCAGCTGTTGTGAGGATGTTTGTGTGACGGGTCACCTTTAGCTTCACCCGAGAAAAAGGAATTGAAATAAGATGGAATTCTTGTAGATGGAGAAACAGAGCTCTCGACTTTCATCTGGTACGAACATGACGACACAGTGTCTTCTACTGTGATGACGTCACGCTTAGTCTTTTAAATTCATTCCGGCCGGTGGTTTTGGAAGGCATAAGTTTGTTTACCAGCCGTGGCTGGATTTATCTTGACCGCACTTTCAGCCACGACTGCGCTGTGTATCAGTAGCAGCAGCAGCAGCAGCGTTTGGGGCAGAAAATGTTGCTATAATACAAACAAGTGGTCGTTTCCTCGAGGAGGAACTGAACTCACATGTTTGCCAGTGTGATCTGAGGTTCAGGGGAGGCTGAGGGAACCACAGGCCAGCCATGGAGGCTGTAAGACGGGAGAAGAGCAAGACCAAGTCAAGTGGGAAGTCGCAGGTAAATACACAAGTCATATTTTGTTACCTTATGTATTCCAGAGAGACTGGTGAAAATGTTATTCTCACATTTACAATCATTGAACTATCTCAAAGGGTAACTTTTAAATCATCTTCAGAGTCACATCATAACTTTGGTACATTGTTATTGCCCAAATAACCCTTAAATTCATAAAGGCTTTTGTTCATTTTACACAAAAAATGTTTACTTTGTTCTATAATTACACTTGCCTTAACATTTTCTAATTGATCTAAGTATATATTTTGAAACTTGATTCTCATACACTGTTCATTACAGTCAGTAAGGACTACGATTAATAATTACAAGCCTAAAAATGTTTATTAATAATCATGGTTAGTTGCTCAACGGGAAATGTGGCTTCTTGTTTTCCACAGGCCAGGAAACATAAGACAACAGTTGAACCCAAAAGGGAAGCTGCACCTTCGTCTGCCTCTCATGATGCTGACTTCTGCAGCATCCCGCTCAGTCTACCGTGTGAGAAAACGGAAGAAAAGAAAAAGCAAGAGGGATTGGTCCAAACTGAAGAAACTACCAACAAAGCATCAGAACGGCCAGATTGTGGGACTCTGCAGCCAACCTCAGCTGAAACCATATCAGTGTTAACTGAGACCTCAGAGCCGGCTCCAGCCTTGTCACAAGTTACTGAGCATCTGACTGAGCTCAAAGTTGAGAGACAAGAGGAGGAGGAAGAGGGGAGACAACCATCGGCAGAGCTAACTGATGTATCACATGAGAGCGACTTGGACTTAGACAAACACTCCCAGAATCCTCTGTGTGTTTCAACCGTTTCCCAGTATGAGATCCAGAACGTGGCCAGCGCTCCTGCTCTGTACCCGGCTCTCCCAACACTGGAGGAAGGCTCCATCATAGACCTCTCCGGAGTTGCTCTAAAGCATTGTGGAACAGGGCCGGCAGTTTTAGCACTAGCCGAGCTGGAATCTTCTCCTCCCAGTTTAGAACCAGTGGAGTCGGTGTCAGAGCTTCCCCGGACCAATCTATACCCAGAACTACCCAGGATAACAACACAAATTCAGGTGAGCATGGTGGACAAATATAGTAATAATAAAGTAATATTTTGTGTGTTCTGTCCATTAACCTTGACTATCAAGTATCGGATACACGTCTAAAACATATTTCTCCGTCAGCCATTTACACAGGAGCAGCTGAGTGTGTGGGAGTCAGGTGGAGGATTGCGTACTTGGCTGGAGGGAGTCGAGTCGTGTGCAGCTCAGTTCTCGGCACTGGCTCGACAAGACAACCATGAATTGGCTGAACTTCTCCAGAACTACTGGCGCTGTCGAAGACAACTGACCCAGTCGCACACACAGATGCACACGCAGTCGTCCGACTGCAGGAGCACACAGACTCGTCTCTGGAGCTTCAGAGATCAACAGCTAACACTTCAGGTTTGGACCATCATGAACTTGTTAGCAGGAAGTTTATGTAAATATTTATTGAAGATTTGTTTTGACATGATGAAAACAGACAAAAAAAATAAGTCACAGAGTCACGGAAATACATGACACAAGTTAGGTTTAGTCATAACGACTTGTATTGAAATGATTTACTAACTAACTTTAAAACCTGTTGATCAAGTCTGAGAACCAGGGCAAAAAAATCACATCGATATTTAATGTATCCAGCAAGACTCTGTCACAACTGATGTAATTATTAGATTACATAAAGTGTTTCATGTATCAAATAATACTTATATTTGTTTATTTATTGTTGTATTTATTCATTAATATTTTCAATTGCTATCCTTCTATATCGTATATTTACTTTTGAGTGTGTTTTTTTTAACATGTATTTTTATTTATTTGCAAACAAAAAGTTATTTTGAATCAGGAAAGAATATAAATGTGCTTTTATTTGACTGTTTACATAGTTTGTGTTGTTCTTAGCGCCTGCATATTGTGCCTTTATTGCTGAATTAGATCATGTTCAATTAATTTACCGCGTTAAAGTACTTTTTGAAAATGTTGCAACATCACCACAATATTAATGATAACCAGGATACTTTTGGTTGGAGAAACTTGAAACTTTCAATACCATTACATCCTTACATCTTCTCTATAGCGTCAGGTCTTTGTTTTCAGATGGATGATAGAAAAGATAGAATCAAGCTTATAGGACTTCTCTTAATTTAAAATGCAGATCCTGTCTGTGGCAACATGAACCAATAAAGGGTTAAACTTGTCCTTTTGTTCTCCTCATGTCCAATGAAACGTAACGTGCCTAAAATATTTTTGCCCGTCTCATGTTTTTTTCTATTCCAGGGTGTGTGTGCGGATCAGTCCAAGGTCAGTGGCTACCATCGCTTCCAGCAGGCAGAGTACAATGAAAGTGTTTTGGCTGAATTAAAGAGGCAACTGGAAGTTCGCAGCGAGCTTCTCCACCAGAAGGTGGCGCTGCACGCGTACACTGCTCTGCTGTCACGCCTCCAGGTGGAATCCTATTTGAATCGCTTGTTAAAAGGTGAAACAATTGTTGCTTTTATACGAAGAGGACTAACGTGTTAATCATGAATATATTTGTTTGCGTTCATCAGATTATTCTGGAGGTCAAGGTCAGCCGCGTTCAAACCAGCCTCTCAAAGCAGCCATCAGTGTCCTCTTCAGCTTCACCCGCCGAGTCCTCGACGACACACAATTTCAGACAGACATCCATCACTGGCTGGAGCGATTGGTACATTTACAACCAACTTTATTTTCATTCCATGTCCTTCAATACCCGTGTTTGTCTCTAGGTGGCAGTGTTGCTGCATGTCGGGGGGTCCGGGGAGCACCTCTACCTGCTGTGTCATCTGCTGTGTTGTCCTGCTGGAGTTGGGAAATGGGCGGCAGCTTTTCTGCAGGTCGGTTTGGAGGGAATCCTACGAGAATAGTGTGGTGTTGACACGTTTATGTCCCTCTGGTCAGATTGAAGTTTTGGGAAACTCCGGTGGAGTCCAGAACTTCATGCAGGCTCTCGCCATCCTGATGTCGCCCGCCAGGTTAGATCAACTTTAAAAAACATGATCTCTTGTTGTGACAAACTTTAAACTGACCTTGTGTGTTCTCTGTAGACACAGAGCAGAGTTTCTGGCACATTTGAAACCATGTGAGAGTCAGAGCTCATCATCTCCAGGTCCTGGATCAGGCAACTGGACTCTTGTGGATGAAGGAGGAGAAGAGGTATCTCGAATATTGTTTCTTCTGTTTCGATACTGGTTTGACATCCTAAAATAATTCTTATTATGTCCCAATCCTGTTAACTCTTTTCCAATCCATCAGTCGACATATAGACAATATCTCATGGAAGTTCTTGCTGTACTATAGATCTAAGAACTGGTTAAAGAAGCAACTACACTAATGAAACCATTGAGACACTGGAGAGACTTATACATTAAAATATATACAACATTTTATAGAAAAATTATGTGAATCTTATATTTTGAATACTGTGTGAGAATAAATGTAATTTAATAAAGGGGGAAAAAAATCAGATAAACTCAGGCATCTGATCCATGTGATGGTTGAGTATTTATGTCTCTTAACAAAAGTTTATAATACAAAAAGCTTAGTTTTTTTCCCTGGCAAAAAAATCATGGAAGATTTTTTATTCTCCTAAAGTGGAGTTGATTATCTCCTTGGTGATAGTATGAGCTGTTTCAGTGCTTTTTTTCCCCATGTACAACTATTTACTTAAAGAGGTCGTTCTACCTAAACGGACACCATGTATTATTTTCTTCACCAGTCACATGTTCAGTCAAACACTCTTCTGTAATCTCAGTGGATCAAAGATGATTCATCCACCAGCATGTATTCAATAACTGTCTGACTCAAACACCCTCGAGCATTAAGCGCACACGTCTGCTGTCTCGAAACCCCAAATGTCAGCATTTTAATGAACACTGTTTCTTATTAGACATATTGGAGTCTAGAACTGGCTGTTGAATCTCTTCTCATTTATTGGTGTTTCTTCTTCTGTCTGGTATGATTTGATGCTGTGCAGGACGAGGATCCAGAAAGCAGTTGGTTGCTGCTATGTGAGGAGGACCTGATCTCCCTCATGACCCAGTTCCCCTTCCAACAGCTCTATTCACACATGCTGGGCATGAACAAACTAGGCAAGAATTTTTCTTTAACTTTAATTTTACAGTGGAAGTCGCTGTATAATTCTATAATTATCTGTTCCTTATCTTATCTTTGCATTAGATGACTGGTTGGGCCAGATTAACACATGTGAACTAAGTGTAAACCTGTGTGTGTGTGTGCAGGTGTGTACGAGCCGCAGGCCTGCTCCAGTCAGAAGATAATGCGCATCTTCGCCTTCGCCTCCTCCCTCATCGAGATCCTGGCTCTGGGCCTGCAGACGTACAACCGGGCTCGCTACAGGCAGCTGGTCAAACGCATCGGACGCATCATCAGGTCCGAGAGTCTCGCTGTATTTTGAGAGAGAACTTTTTTTTTTTAAATCTGAACGACTTGTGTTACAGGATGACTCTGTGTTACGTCAGCGATCACTGGGCCCAGTACGTGAGCACGACCGGTGCCGCCGGCTCTCAGGCGCATTCGTTGTCCGTGGACAAACTGCAGGTGGAATATGACCACCTGTTCCTCCGAGCTGTCCTGCACGTACTCCGGAACAAAAGGTGAGGTTTTTTTCATCTGCCGCGTCACACCTGGAAGTCTTCGTTCATCCAGCGCTCGTGTCTCTCAGGTTGGGAATCTGGCTGTTTATGACCGAGATGCCTTACGGAACCTTGTCCAGCTCCATGCTGTGGAGGGTCCTGTACTTCATGCAGTGTGCTGAAACTACACAACTGGAAGATCTGAGCTCCGTGAACGACACGCGATCGTGCATCACAGCCCTCAGAGGTATTTATTTTATTAGGTGAAATGTTGGTCATAGTACATCAGTGCCATCAGAAAAATGAATACTTGAATGTGACATTACACATTTGGAAACTTGGAAAAAAAAATTAAATGTTGTAATCATAATTTGTGTAATGAAATGTTGAATTAGTTAAACGTATTGTCAACAGTTTAAATATTGAATTTAAAAAGCTACTAATTAGAAAAATATTGGATTTACAAAGTGTATTTTTTTTTTTATTATTGGAATTTGAATATCAAACTCTACTAGTAAAAATTTAAATATTCACATTTTTTATTAAATTATATGTTTCAATTCAACCTTTGAATTCAACCCATTTTACAAATAATTAAATTATATTATTTAAAAAAAACATCTTAAACCCCTTTAATATAGAAACTACTGATTTTAATTATTTAGAAGAACAACTTAATTCCTTGAAAAAAAAAAATAACAATAAAAAAATTGAAAGTTTTAGCATTTCAAATACATTCAAATTCATTTTTCCAATGACTGATATATTATGGTGTTCATTGTGTTCTTACTTCAATGATATTTTAAGTGTGAAATACTTACTATTTAACATGATATCAGTGTTCAAATGTATCTTATAAGTCTTGAACAATGAGAATTTTGTTAGTATAATAGTTTAATAGTGGGCATATTTTAAGCAGAACTAACAATGAAATACACTTTTGTCTGCTGCCACCTGTATGAGGATGTCATGATTGTCGGGCTGTTTCTTACTCACTATTGTAGATCCTGGCCACCAAGAGAGGTTTGAGCAGTGGCTGTGTGAAGTCAACAGCTCTGATGGCATCTCCCTCCTCACCGCTCTGGCACACATGGCCACGCCCACTCAGTACTCGGACCCCACCTTCATCACCACCATCACACTCCTCATTTACCAGGTATTCCAAACGATAAACAATGTCATGTTTAAAAGAGGATTCTGTATTGCTTAGGTTAATTTTGAACAAATAAGAAATTATATTTGGATCTTTATTATGTCTTTATTGTAAAAGGCTTTGTGTTGTGTTCTGTCAGTATTTATTTGTGGCTAAATTGTGCGCGCTAGAGATGCCAGGCGAGCTCACATCAAAGGCATCAGTTTTAAATCCGAAAACTGTGGGTAGAAATGATGCAACATAATTTTCCCACGCACCAAATCCTGTAGCCCAAGGGTGTAAACTCAATCATACAAGGGGCAAACTTCTTTTCTCCGTTAAGGTCATTTTTTTAGACTCCACTTATAATAATTATATCTCTTTTTGCCTTCTTTACCAAAGAAAATTCAGTTTTACTTGTAATGATGACATCTAGAATCTCTGTCTCTTATCTTAAACACTGGCATCTTTGAACGTTACCATATCAACATAAATATTACCGTAATCTACTTTAATTTAGACCTAGACTAGCTGAGTTTGACACATTTTGTGTATTGGTAGTGCTGTAGTTTGATACAGAAAGTGCAGCAAATGTGTATTTATTAGTTTCAGCTAACTTACAACATCGTTATCATTTCTTTTTAAACTTAAAATATAACTTCTTTCCTTCTAAGTTAAGCTTGTTTAAGGCTCACGCCTGATCTCTGATCTCCCGCTCCAGGTGGCGTACGTGAGCGTTTCAACCAGAGAAATCTACTCTAAAGTCGGCAGGGAGTTGCTGGCCGCCATAGCAACGGCCCATCCCTACATCATATCTGTGCTTCTGGAGAGGCTGAGGGAAACCATTCAGTCCGTGGGCATGGTCAGTTCAGCTGGTGCTTGATCGGAGTCGCTCGTCGTCAACTCAATCGCTGTGATGTCTGTGCTATAGGTGGCGCTCTACTTGTGCAAAGAGCTGCCCCTGAGCTTGTGGCAGCTGCGTCCAGAGGAGCTGTGTGTGATCAGCTCGTGGCTTCTGCAGCATCCTCTCTCCGCCGTGGAGAACCGCCTGGCCTGTGTCATACTTGAAGGTCTAAACTGGGGTTATGGACCCGTAAGTTGAGACTGATTCTCTTGTCACAAATTTCTAGACTAAATTTATTACATTTTTTTTTAGGAAGGAGGGCTCGTCCTTTCTTCGTCTTTCCACAGCAAGGTGGCGCTGCTGGTGGCTGAGGCGTATCAGAAGTATCTGACGGACAAACCTTATAGCGGCCTCATATCAGAGGGAATTAAACAGGTGAATTGGCAGGTCAAATTGTTGCCGATCCACAATTCTTGACTCTTCTTTCTCTCGCCCGTCCGTCAGGTGTCGTATCTCGCCAGCGTCCTGCGACTGGGCGGCTCGCCCGAGGCGTCCTTCAGTCAGTGGGCGTGGCAGCTGCTCCTCAGGCTGAAGCTTCACGGGAACGCTCAGAGCTACAAAGGAGCCTGGTCCGTCCCTGCCCTGACGTCCTGCCCGCCTCCGGAGCTGACGCACACTCCCAGCATGCACTCTGTCCTCCGGGCGGTCAAATCAGGACTCCCTATCCGCTGCTACTTGACGATTGCCATGACGACAGTGGGACATAAGTATGAAGCATAACACAAGGTCACATTTATAAGGTTAATATGTTGATCACATGTTTGATGTCGTCAGCTTGGAGCACTTCTGCACCGAAGGAGTTGGTTTGTTGAAGAGTCTGATTCAGTCTCACCACCTGAGAGCCGCCGTGCACCTGCTGGACAACATCCTGCCGCCGACGTACCCGCTGAGCTTCTACCTGCTCAATAATGCTCAGTAAGTTCAGCGACAGTTCAGGTCCAGTTTCAGGTTCTGAACCTCTCACCTGTTCCACCCGCAGGTTTGTGAGTTGTATCCAGTTGTTCCTGCAGTATGACAGCGTGTGTCCTCAAGGCGTGACTCAGCAGGTCACGCATCGAGTCGCGCCTCTGCTCACGGGAACGAACTACGGCGACAACGTCCGACTGTTGAACAGCGTCATTCAGGTACAGCAGGAAAACTCGAAATAATATATGATTATAAAATCAGCAATCAAAGAATACTTTGTGGCCGTGTTTGTAAATTGAATTGCCCGTCTACGGTTTAGGGCCATGTGGTGGAGAGTTCCCTGCCCGGTCGTGTCGGTGCAGCTGCAGTTTTAGAGTTCTGGGTCGGCATCTTGACCCAGCAGAACCTGTGGTACCGAGACAAAACCGTGTTGTTCCTGATGGACCAGATCTGCTGTGCAGCGTTCACTCACCACCAGGAAGAATGTTTGCAGAAACATCTATACCAGCAACATAAGGTAAGATTAACACACCAGAGGCTCAAGGGCATTAGATCCATTCATTTTCAGACCCTGTCAAAGTCTGGTCCTTAGACACTCAAAGGTCAAACAATTGAACTGTTTTATTAAGTTGATTCTGACAGCTGCATAACCCTTAATTTCCACTTATTTTTCTTATTACCGTGTGTTATTTTTTGTAGTCCCTTTATGAGTCTTTCTTGGTTCTCAAATAAAGTGAAAGAATATTGTAAAAATACATAATACATCAAATATCGACATGTTTACTCCTGTTCATTGTTATTTCATAAGCTCCCATGATGCCTTTCCCACCACTGCACTATTTAGTGACGTCTACGCTTATATACTGTATTTTAATTCAACGTCTGTGTTGCTATGTCAAAAGTGATCTGCAACTGTAATTGGTTGTGTTAGATTAAAATTATTATACACTATACGTATACGCCATACTTAAATTAATGCTAAAAGACAATCAAAATATGAAGTATAAATTACTCGCTTCATCTAAGAGCTTAAATGTTTGAATACACATTCACCATCAACATTTCACTCCAGACTGATCACACGACAAGCTTGAAACAGAATTAGAGATATGACAACAGTAAATTAAAACATCTGTTTATCTGCCAATCACACCTTAAATCGTAGATCACAGAACGAAGCAAGACACATCCGGGTAAAAACGGAAACCCCCACCCGAGAACATTTGAATGATAAGATTACAAGAAAATAAATCAGGTTGTCTTCTCTACGGGGGATCGGGACACAGGGAACTTGAAAGAACCATTTGGCCAGAAAGGATGACCCCCTGGGCGAGAAATTTGCCTTAAATATAGCGTAAACATAGCGATGTTTCTACAGATCGGGACCTTTTCTGCCCAAGGCTATTGACCTGTAAAGTCGCCGGTAGAAAGTGTATACGATCGATCGTAAAGCTTGTATTTTGTTTGACTTGGAGCGGCGAAGAAACGACCCGTGACACACTCTGAATTGAGCATCTTTCTCCACAAAGCGAAGTATTCAGAACCGGAACGGGAAGTGGCGGCGTGTTGGAGCGACCGGAACGGACTCTGTGTTTTGATCGTTTTAGTTGGCTGGGCGGCAAAGCATTATGGGAACTGTTCAAGTTAACGTTACTGAGAGGGTTGTTGAGACAAGTGAGATATTAAATGGTCACTTCTTTGTACATTTTTTGGTGACCACACAAGTTAGTTTGCCACTAGATCAATACATTTAAGATGCAGTCGAGGTGAAACTTCACGTGGAGATTCCTTCTGGTCTCCAGTGAGTGACTATCTTTCCATCTGCAGAATGCTCTGGGTTGCCACAGTGACCGAGGACTGCTCTCCACTCTGGTTGGCTGGATTGCCGGCAACGCCACGCCCTCCTTCATTGAGGGCCAATCCCTGAGTGCGGAGGTAAAAGCTCATAAAAAGCGCTCGATGTTATGGATTATGTGTCTGAGCTGATCACGCAATTCGATGATTTCCCACAGGTTTGGTTCGCCTGGCTGGTGCTCAACATGGAGGGAGCGTTTGAGGAGGATTCTCAGCTCAGACGATGCGTTGAAAATGAGCTGCTGTCGGATTCTAACATCTCCCCAGAACAAGCTATAAAGGTGGAATCATGACAAAACGTTGAAACCCAAGTGTGAAACTTAACGTCTGTTTATATCACACAGAAGGCACAGCAGAGGCTGAAACTACCAGTAGCTCCGTCGCTGCAGCGACTTCAAGTTTACCGCTGGGCCTGTCAGGCTTTAGTCACCCCCCCTGATCATCCCCTGCTTCCTCTGGTCTGGCAGAAGTTTCTACAGCTTTATCTGAGGCAGCCTGGGCCAGAGTTTGGGTGAGAATCACAACATCTTTACACGATGATCATAAGTATGTTCTTCTGAACGGTTGAATTTAGCATTTTAAATGTGGAAACTTGAGGGTTTCTTAATATTCTTGTTTTTTTTAAGATGTTTTTGTCTTAATAATTGTAATCGATCATTTCTATATAACAACGTTTAATTTGTTTTTATTGAATTATTGAATCCACTCATTTCTATTTAATTTAATTTTCAAGTTTTATATTCTAATTCCAATAATACAACAGAAAATGATCAAAATGTAGTATTTTTTAATTGATATTAACATCAACTTTTAAATTAATCTAAAATTGTTGCTGTAATTGTCCTACAAGACAATATCACTCTGTGTTATTATTTTTCGAATCGTTTTGTAAATATTCACATTTTTTTAAATTTTCTTTAAATATAAAAAAGAAACCTTGAACCTTTCAACATAGGAGTTTCTGAATTTAAATATTCAAAAACGTTTAAACATTGGAAACGTTAAATAGATTATGCATTCAATATTCGGCACTGATAAGCTTCCATAGCACTAAACATTTATTCTTTAATCAGGACATTTGACATAACTTGTTAAATTATTCATATGAACTTTTTGGAACCAAAAAAATGGTGTGTGAGGTTGGAGTTTTGCTTCCAGACTGGCTGCAGGCGGATGTATCGGTCGAAGGTTCTTCCAGGGATCTCATGCCGCTTTGCTCCGAGATATAAGACAGAAAATACAAGAGATCTGTGACTTCCACCACGCCGCCAGCCAGGCCCTCAGGGCCCCCCCACTGAACACCCCGACATCAGACCCTGCGTCTGATGAAAGTCCAGACAACGCTCGCCCGCCTTACCTCACCTCGCCTCTCCTGCACACAGAGCTGGTCAGGTGAGTCAGTAATGTGAGATAATCAAGACGTGTGTGTGTGTGTGTTTTAAAAATGATTGGTCTCAGGCTGTGTGGAGTATTTTCTCTGTGGCTGGACGACGAGACTCTTCAGAAACGAGAAGTCTACCTCCCCTCTCTCCCGCCCGAGTACGAACCTCACCGACTGGCCCAAGTCATGCAGTGGCAGCAGGTGAGCGTCATCGTCTGACACCAGCGATTGTCGACATCCCAGCATCTACAACTGTGTCTCCTGCAGGAGCTTTGGCTGGAGTTCCTGGACCTGGAGCGTCTTCATCACGATGCGAGGGAAGTGTTGTCTCTGTGGGAGAAAGTGCAGAGCGAGCCAACGTTTCTCCAGAGCCAAAACCCCGGCCTCACCGACTACGCCAGCCTTAGCAACGGTACGCAGCCAAGTCTTGAAACAAATGGATTCTTTTACGATGTCGGCTTCTCTTCTCAAGATTCCTAACAAAGAAAACCTTCACTCGGTTGTTTAGAAAAAGGCTCTTTGAGAGCTGTGACGTCACACTCTGACGAGGGGCCAACATCTTTTATCCCCCTTGAACAATTGTCTCTAACCAGGAGAATCAAATTCCTAAACCATTCTCCTTCAACAGTTTTACTGTTATTGGAAGTCGTTGTATAATTGTTGACATCCATAATGTTTGTTCCTTATATTATCTTAAACACTGGCATCTTTATAACTCACCACATCAACATGAACCTTTATCTACTTTGATTTATAACTTCCCCTTCACTATTGGTTTCCACAGCAAAGGAACGTATCGTGACCAACCTGCAGAAGCATCCGGCTCCTCGCCCGGCTCCGGAGCTTCAGCAGCACAGAGCTCCTGTGGCCGACGTCCCTGGTGTTTGTCTGACTGACTCTAAAGCTGCTGCTGTGTTGCTCCAGCGGGATCTCAGTCTTCTGCAGGAGCAGGCCAGGTACCAACTTTTTAAAAAATATATCATTGTTATATTGTATTGTATTGTCATAGTGACAGCCTTTCACCAACCCTTTACGGTTCCCATAATGCTTTGCCGCCCAGCCTGAAACCATATCAGTGTGACAGGAAAAAAGCAGTTTTAGAGGTCAAAGGGATGTGGTCATAATAGAGGTTTAAGAAAACATTTTAACACTTGAATATCATGATTATGTATAGATATTGACAATACTTTGTCACTTTTTTCTTTCACTTATATTTCATTAAAGTCTCTATAATGATCTTTGAAATCAAATATTCAGTGTTTGGTGTTTAAGTGTTGAAATTAAATTTTGTGCCGCTAGATGGCAGCAATCATTATGATCTCTGCAGCTAAATTAACTATGAAATAAAGCGAGATCCCTGCGATGGCTGAGGACGAGAGGTTACTGTCTACTCCAGCAGCTTTTAAAGCTGATGTTTTGACATATTTTGGTTTCAAAACAAATGAAAGCAGTTGCGACTTTGTCAAGAGTCATGTGGTCTGTAAATTCTGCAACACCAGAGTCAAGTACTCGACAATACTTCAAATGTATATACTTGTTCCTACAGTATCACAATATATTGTATTGTTGTATCACCAGATTCTTGACAATACACATCCCTTGGATAATTATTTGTTTTTAACTCTAGTTTTCATTTCGATTCTCTGCTCTTAGGATTGCAGTTTCACGTGAGGCCCAGCAGGTGGCGATGGAGCAGGAGCTCCTGGAGAGTCTTCCTCAGCTGTACAAGAACATGCCGGAGCAGGTGACCATGGCTCTGGAGTGCAAAGGGAAGGGAGGTCAACCGTGCCAGGGCCCGGCTAACATCACCGTCACAGTACGAGCACACACACACTCTCGTTTACTCCTGTCAAGTTTGTAGTTGTGTTGAAGTAGTTTTGTGTGTGTGTGTGTGTGTGTAGTGTGAGTGCGTCCAGAGGCAGGAGGCGGTGCAGACACAGATCACGTCACTGCACAGGGACATCAAGAAGCTTCAGACCGATGCGATGGCGCCCCCTCCTCAGAGTCTGGCCCAGGCTGCTGTTCACACCGAGAACTTCATCACGTCAGTACAAAAAAACACACAAATCAAATCTCGACACTTGCTCTTGTCATCATGTGACTCCTTTTGTTCCTCAGGGCTCTGGTGAACGTCTACAAAGAACGCAAGTTACCGGTCGTGCAGCAAGTCGGAGTGTCGGCGTTCTACCAGGTGGTGTCTTACGTGTGCGAGGACACACTGAGACATCCACCAACACGCCAGTACCTGTCGTCGTGCGTGGAGATCCTGGGTCAGGTGTGTAGTCGTAGAACACGTGGAAAGTCTTAAACGAGTATCTATGATATTTGTACACCCTAATGTTAAACATCACTACAGAAGATTGAACATGAGTCTGGCGTCCCCCACCTGTAGAAGATCGTAAATGAATGATGAATGTGAAAACTGAAGCGTCTCGAGCCCTGCTGCCACGCCCACATGTGCATTTGTTAACAAAATGAGAGCTTTTTTTTTCCTCTCTCCATAAAAGCTTCCAAAAATTAATCTCAGTACTTGGGCTTTAGTAAAGAAATAAATGCAACTGCCGTCCCTGCCCCGCTGCAGTGAAACAGTTTGGTGGCCACCTAGAAAAGTTGTCTAGTGAAAAAAATGTAAGAATTATAATCCAAAATTAATTCAAACTACAGTGGTCCCCTGCTATATTGCAGTTCTTGAGCTCGCTGTTTTCCACAGGGTACTACATATTTAAATATATCGTAGCAAACTCATTCAGGATTGTCAAAGCCAGCGACTTGACATCAGAAGTTAGGAGGAGGCCCTTCACCTGCCTTACCTATGGTGCCAACATAACAGTGTACTCCCATAATTGGTTGCTGTAATACCAAAATTAAATTCTACGTCTATGTTGCCTTGTCAAAAATCATCAGTTGTGATTGGTTTGCTGGGCGGCAAAGCAGTACTGGAACTACGGGTCAAGTGCAATGTTGAGTTTTCAATTTATTATAAAAGTTAAATAAATGTTGTTAAAATGAACAATTGAAAAAGTAGCTACTTCCTTGATTTTGTCTAATGCTCAATATGTTCAATACGAATTAACTCACTCATGATCGAAGCTTAAAGGGTTAAACTAACAAGATTTTTTGATCAAATGTTAAATTTTCCTCCTTGAACAGGTGTTTATCCAGGGAAACCCTGAGGAGTGCGGTCGCGTCCTGAAGACGATCCTGGAGCAGAGACGTCTCTGCCCCCTCATCTCCCCCTTCTTCACCCCCAACGCCGCCCCGGGTCACCTCGTCTTCCTCTACCAGGACGTGGTGACGTCGCTCCAGCTGGACCGAGCCGACGTGATCTTCATGCTCCTCACGAAGGTGAGATCCGACACAGTCTCTCTGCGGGAAAAGTAACGGCGCTAACATGTAGGTTTGTTTGTTGGTTTCGTAGTTCGACCTGACACACTGGCTGGCCGAAGCCCAGCCTGTGTTCTCGGAGAGGACGCGCCTGCTGGAGCTGGTCCACGGAGCTCTCTGCGTCTGCAGCCGAGACCCCGAGCCGGAGTTCCTGACACCCTTCCACCTCTTCAACAAACACTGGACCATCCTGCTGCGCCACCGCTTCCCCGACCACTACAGCGACTGCCTGCGCCTGCTCATGACCGGTTCCTCGGACCAGCTGCTGAGCCCGGAATGCTGGAGAGCGACTCTGCAGGTTCTGGGATGTCTGCCTCAGGCACGGGGCAGCAAGCACAAAGCGGAGCAGAGTCACAACCCCGCCGACCCTCGGACCGCCTCTGCTCACAGATCCACCATCACCCTCTCACCTCAGCAGGTGAGTTGATGCTGCTTTGTCTGCGATCTCAGTTTTAAGTGTTCCGGTGTCTGGACAGGCGGAGGAGACACTGGATTGGCTGAGCGACTTCTTCCTCAAAAGCCGCCTCAGCAAGCCCGAGCTGCGCAGCTTCGGCCTCTACTCCGTCTGGACCCCCTACTTCACTCACGTGGTCTCTTTCTTCGACCACCTGGCCGGGGTTTTGATCAGCGCGTCTCTGAGCAGCTGCGTCAGGGAGTCCATGGGCAGCGGGAAAACCATTAAAGGTAAACGATTCACCAGTGAAAGGAGAGTTCTGATGACGTCACTTCACTCTTGTCACGTTTGCTCTACAGCGCTGCAGGATTTACACGGCAGGATTGTGCGGCTGTTCCGACCCTGGATCTTCCCTCTGGACTCTGACGATGGCAGGTAAGTGTTGGACTCTAGAGCTGGTGGTTTCAATATGGAATTAAATCAGTGCCGTCAGAATATTTAATGGTTGAATTTAACATTTTACATTTTGAAACTTTACCAAAATGTTGAATATTTTGCATTGAAATAATGAAATTCAATATATTTTGTGTTTAAAGTTGAATTTGTGTCCTTTCTTTAACTATTTGAATTGCGCTATATAAATATAAATTACTTACTTACTTACTTACAAAGTATACGCACCTGATCAAGTCCTTTTGTGCTCTATTGGTGTTGTCTGCCGGCACTGTTATAAAACCATTATGTTAAATTTAAAAAGCTACATTTAAAAAAATATTACATTTAGAAGGCCTTTTTTTATTTATTTTTTTATTATTTTTGGAATGAAAATATCATGAGAATTTTTTTTTTTAAATTAAAATTCAATATAAAAACGTTTCAAAATGTCAAATGTTAAATTAAACTGTTCAATGTTGTGATGACACTGGTGTACTCTGCTAAACTAGTTTGTTTTCTACTATATAATTCTTTATCTACAACGTTAAACCATCCTTCATTTCAACTTCGCCTCAGTAACCTCAAGTGCTACCCGTGGCTGGAGAGCGACGCCGGCGCAGCAGGAAGTCTGATGGGACTTTACACTCAACTGTCGGAGACGCTGCACCACAAGTTCAGAGGCGAGTTCAACACCAACGTCTCCTCGTGATCCGGTCTGACTCCGACCAAACTCCCACAGAACGCCTGCTCCCGGGTCAGAGGGGAGCCCTGTGGCTGTGCATGATGCAGTACTGCCAGAGCTGCACGTCGGCGCGCACGCCGGAGTACCTGCTGTACATGTACCACACACACCTGCGCACACTTCCCTGGAGGTACCTGCAGCCCGACACCCACCTCATGGAGCAGCTGTTTAACGTGAGTCTTTACAGTGTCCCTCAAGACACTTTCTTTCTTTACGATCTTTGTATCCTTTTCTTTGCATTATTTCCTTTGATCTATGTTATTTATATTTGCACTTTGTTCTTTTTATTTGCACTTTGATACTTGTTCTTGTTTTTATGAAACTATCGTCTGTTGTGAACTGGAAACCTAATTTCCCGAAGGAGATCTCCAGAGAATTAATAAATTCCATCTAATCTAAGACCATCAGAGATTGAAAAAAGGGCTGAACCTTGTTTCTTTCAATTCAAATCGATGCAATAAATACATCAAAAATATCTACGATTTGAGGAAAAAAAGCTTACACTGAATCTACAGCAGGTGGCAGCAGAAACAAAAAAGGAATGAGATGATTTTTCTTCTTTGAAAGTGAAAAAAATGTAGCCAAAACTTTTTTCTTGTTTTTCCAACACAATTTCTTTGAAATGTTAATGTAATTATCATCATTTATTATTGTATAGACTTTTGCACTGAAATGTGTGTGATAATTATGTGTTGCATACATTTCTGGCGCGCTATTTTAAGAGGTCAAAAGTTAAACATTAATTAAGTATGAGTTAAAATATGTTATATTTAAAAATATTTTTGTATAAATCAATTCATGTCATCATGATATGCAGGCCTGGTTACAGCGAAGAAGTGTTGCATGTTAAACTGTTGTGTTGGTCATGCTATACAAGTCATTGTGTAGTAAGACCAACACGACGTTTGACCACACAACTACACACTGAATCGCAATATTATTTGTTTACTTTAGCTGTTTTCCTAGATTTATATTCAAAGGTTTTCATGGTCCGTCTGCAGGTGGAGAGAGGAAGTCCCAAGAGCTGCTTCCTGTTCATGGGCGAGGTGTTGTGCGACGTCAACTGGGTCAGCGTTCTGAGCGACCACTTGCACTCGTCTCCGGCGGCGACCCTGTACCCCACCCTGCTGAACCCGGTCCAGTCGGAGTCGCACACCATGCTGGTCTACCTGCTGTACATGCTGGTGTTCCTGGCTAAAGAGGAGCAGCTGCTGAGTCAGCAGGTATTGTCAAAAAGATCACAGTTGTGTATTTTGTTTTCCCTCACGGATCCTTCTCCAGGACTCCCCGCTCCTCAGTCTGCTGGTCCAGTGCACGACCCTGCCCTGTCACGAGCTGGACCTGTCCTCCTACAGGGGCGTCCTGGGTTACGTCAGCACACACTACCCCCCGTCCCTGATGCTGAGCGCTGAGTCGGCGCCGCAGCTGATGCTGAAGCTGCTGCGATCTGCTGCTGGACTCCAGCCCCGGGTCCACGAGGCTCCTCACCGGGTGAGTCAGAACCAGACGAGCCGCCGGGTTTTAGTTTGACACTCAATAGTTATGAACATGCAAAATCAAAATTGCATATGAGGTCTCGTCCCGCTCAACAACCCTCTTAGTAACGTTGACCTGAAGAGCTCCCATAAGGCTTTGCCGCCCAGCCAACCAATCACAGCGGTCGATCACTTTTGTCATAACAACATTAGACACGATTCAAATACAGTATTGTAGCGACCGTATTTGTAAGTAAGCAAGTAAGTAAGTAATTTTTATTTATATAGCGCTTTTCCAGACCAGGGTCACAAAGCGCTTAAACAATCAAAACAATATTCAATAAAGTATATACTTTAAAGGTCAAGATAAAACTGATAACACAACAGGAGTTCCAGAAAATCAAGGAAAAGCCTGAACAAATAAAAACTCTGCCGTCATATAATCTGTTTGTAAAAGTGTCAATAATGACAATGAATTGTGTGGTTTGTGACTGCAACTTGATAACATAATGTGTACAAATATAAAGTACTGTGTACAAAGAAAACATCATTACATCTGCCAAGGAGATTGTCTGCTTGTCTGTAAACAAATAGTTGAAATGAATCAAGAAATTCTGATAATAGAAAATGGTTCAGATGATTTAGATTTGAAGATACTTCTGTAGTTTCATTTGGATTTGTTTTTTCACCTTCAGTAAAAGGTAATATTGCTCAACTCTTGTACATGTGTATAATGCAAGTGAGCTTCATATTTCAAATGCTTAAAAAGCAGTATTTAATTATGTGGATGGCATAATGAAGGAAAATCAGTTGAAAATAAATGGTAGAAATGAGCTGCTTGGCAGAGGTCTGCGTTCCTAAGAACTTTTCCTGTTTGAGTTTTCATTTATTTTTCACCACTAGGAGGCCACGCCAAAAGCCAGAGCCTACATGTGCTGGAGCGTCCAGTGCCTGGTGACCCTCGAGCAAGGCGGCAGCATCAACCTGAGCAGCCTGCAGACGCAGCTGGAGTCGCTTCTGGACAGCATCGTGACTCACAACCCGTCAGGTGAGCGGCTTCAGTGACCCGTGTTTCCTCAGCCGACCCTTCTAATCCGGTTCTGCCCTGCAGAGACGGGTTTGGAGCAGAGGCACATGGCGTTCTGCGACCTCTTCAGCGACGCCCTCGCTCTGCTCAACGGCGTGGGCGTGTCCTCGGGCGAGGCTCTGGCCGCTCGTGTGATCACCTGGCTGGACAAGAAGGGTCGGGGGTTCCCCATCCTGCCTCTTCTCACCGCCTGTTCCCGCTGCCTGGCCTCGGTGCGTCACATGACCCGCATCATGGAGGCCTGCATCACCGCATACTTCCATCATGGTGACTTCCTCGCTTCCTGTTCGTCGAGCAGCCGAGGTAGAAAAGTTGAACTGAGTGATTTTGTGTTCCAGCGGAGGAGGAGAGCGTCGGTTGGGGTCCCGTGTTGGCCTCGCTTCAGGTGCCCGAGCTCACCATGGACGACTTCCTGTCGGAGAGCCAATCAGGGAGCAGCTTCCTGACGCTGTACGCCTTCATCCTCCAGCGCCTTAACTCGGAGCACACGGCAGCCAATGAGAGAAGAACTCTGGCTCTGATCAACACCTGGACCAACCAAGTCTTCCCCAGGTTGGTCTGTTGAAGTCATTAGATGTCGTCACCTGATGGTTTGATCAAAAACAACGTAGATCGTTGTGGATTTGATGATTTATAAAGATGCCAGTGGTTTAGATGAGTGACAGAGATTTTGGATATTAACACACAGAGACATATAACACATTATATTAGAGCCATCGGGATATTGAAAAGTTGAATTTAACATTTCCAATTGAAGTTGTGTACTTTGTGTAGGTAATATATATATATATAATTGAATTAAATAATTTGAATATTTAATTTCAAACCATTTAAAATTAGATTTTATTCATTGTTTTCATTTGTGGCTTTTTAAATTTAAAATAAAAATATTGGTATATTAGGGTCACTAAGAAAATTGTGAAGTTTCCATTTATATAGAATTTAAAAGCTATAAATAAAAAAAATAAAAATAGAATTTAAAATAAATGCAATTAAATCGTTGGAATTGGAATCTCATGTCATTTTACTGTATTTATAAATAAAAACAACTCCACCTTTTTTTTCAAGAAAAATTCAATATTTCAAGATACAATTATTGAATTCAATTATTAAAAAGAAAAACAAATCGTGTTAATTAAGTCAATATTCTGATGGAACTGATATTAACTTCCATATTAATAACAATAAAACTGAGGTTCGACCAACAGTATTAACATATTATCTACTGCTCTAAACTGCTGGACCTGTTGACATCTTGACGTTCTTCATGCCAGTGGTCCGGAACATGAAGCCAAGCTCTTCCTCTGGTGGCACAAGGCTCTGAAGCTGTCGGCGGAACAGTTGCAGCTGAGCCAGGGAGAGACCGCCGCACTGGTCCTGGGTCTGCTGAGGCTGCAGACTCGGCTGCAGCAGCTCGGCGAGGAGAGACTCAACTCAGGACTGTTGGGAGCCATCGGCCTCGGGAAGAAGTCTCCGGTCTCCAACAAGTGGGTCCAAGTCACTGTGATGCTAATGCTAATGCTAACAACAACGTCTGTGTTTTTGTTCTCCTCAGGTTCCGAGTGGTGGTCCGAAGTCTGGCCGCCTTCCTCTCGGTGCAGATTCCGTCAGAAACTGAGGTACGACTTCAACCCGGCACCGACTTGGAACTCTCGGCCAAAGCACAACAAGTACGTGGAACGACATGAACTCAACTGTTGACGAGTGTAACTGAGTGTCTGACGTGTCCCCGACAACAGAGTCTGGGGGTCCTGGAGACCATGTCCGGTAGCAAACCCTACGCCGAGCTGGAGGAGTCTCTGAGCAAAGCGGTCCAGTTCATCCGCTACCCTGGACACTGCCTGAAGGACGGCCCGCGGCTGCTGGCGCTGCTGGCCAACCTGCTGTACCCGGACCTGCGCTACCTTCACATCATGCACTGACCGACACCTGGATCCAACCCTCAAGTGGATCTCACGGTCTGAAGGTCCTGCACATTAGAACTCATGATGAAGAGGTCCAGACTTGTAGACCAGTGATGCCTGTGGTATTCTTGCACTTTTTAATTCATGATCAGAGCCGACCTGTGAAACCTGGAGCAGGATCTCGTAGTTTAGCCGTCTGTGGTTGAACTTTGATGACACAACTGCCTCTCAAGTCATGGATGCTCGTCATGGTCGTCAGTATTATATCATGTTCGCCCTCAAGTGCTTTCCTTGTTTTTTGCCAAAGAAAAGATGCGTTTCAAGCTCATCGGCCAACACATGTTTTCTTCTCATCCTCGAACAAAAACGCACAATCACACACTCTTAGTGCGCTTATAACGACACTACTTGCTACAGTAGTGTCGGAGCCAACGGTGTGTTGAAGATGTGTCGCAATAGTACGGAAGTATATCAGTGCCACTGTTTTAATGATGAAACTTTCTTGTATTTAAATGGGTTTTTTTTTCTTAAATAATTAATTTCAATATGTTCTATATTGAAAGTTTGTTTTGGTTTTTGGAATATTTTTAATAAATGTTTAAATTTAATTAATTATTTCATTTGTAACTTTTTTAATTCAATTTAAAATAGTGCCAGCATTTTTGTGTTGAATTTTAAAGGCAATCACTTAAAAAAAATATTGAATTTAGACATTTTATTTTTTAATAATTAGAATATCAAACTCTCATAAAAAACAACTTTCAATATACAAATTATTGAATTAGATTATTGAAGTACATTTTAAATGTTTTGATGGCACTAATATACTTCCCTACAGAAACCTTTTCGTGACACGTTTCTATCAAAAATGTGTATTTGATCATTTCATTTGAAGATGTTATGCCTTGTTTGTTTGGTTCTGTTGACATTAGAGACACTCGACCCTTAATGTGCTTCCCTGGTTGATAAAGCAACTGTAGGACAGAAAGTGACATGTGTGCGGATGCTGTGGAAGTAAAGAACATCAAAGAAAAAACTTTAGTTGTCAAATTGTATTTGTGTTTTTTAAAATGACATTCAAATATTTAGAGCGTTTGTACATTTTTGTGTTGCAATCAAACTTCCAACCACTAGATGGCAGCAGTCATTACGTCCTCCGAATCTAAAGAAACAATGGAATTTTCACAAAAACTTAGAGCTGATTGAGGACGAGAAGATACAGTTTAAATTAGATTATTTGGACATATATTGGTTTAAAAACAGATAAAAGCAGTTACGACTTAGTCAAGGGTCATGTGATCGTTAGTTCTGCAACACCAGAGTCAAGTACTCCACGATTCCAGGGTTCTCGCCAGTGCCATTCAGCGAAGGGGTCCCCTATGCTGTGATTTTGATCCCCTGTGGTGTGAATTGTGGCCCCGATGCTGTGTCTTAAGCGGTGTAGGAGGGTTTTCTTTTGTTTTCCTGTTGTTTTTGCCTTTATTTCAGGAAAAATGTGGCCCTCAGAATGCAGGGAATAGTGTTTCAGATTGTTACAAATTACAAAATTTCACAGTACTCTACAGTACTTGTGGCTGTGTCACTCGCTGCGCCATGCACACCCCCCTACATTGTATTTCACAAAAAGAAATGCAAGCAAAATAATGTGAATATTATCATCTTAATTGTAATTTTAAAAAATGTATAATGTACTGTTATCGATACGTTATCGTAGAAAACAAACTAGGAGATGTCGCCAGATTTCTGAGCTGACTGAGGACGAGAGGATACAGTTTAAAGCAAATGAAAACGGTTACGACTACATCAAGTCATGTGATCTGTAAATGATGGAACACCCGATTACTAGGACTATACTACAAATATATCTTTGTTCGTACAGTATCACAATATATCGCGTTATATTGTACTGTTGCTACTGTATCGTGATATGTATCGTATCACCATATTTTTTTCAAATTCACACCCCTGGCTTCATGATACGATTAATTGCAATATTGTAATAACAATGATATAAAGCTTTTTAGACGGAAAAACTGTCGTAGAATCGTAAACACACAATGCTATATTTTTAGCATTAGTTAACTTTAAGTTTAAACAGAGGGATCTATAGTTGTATTTCACAAAAGAAGAAATATCAACCAAATATCAACCAAATGATGTGAACATTTTAATCATCTTGAGCATCTTAATTGTATTTTTTTTAATGTATAATGTACGGTTGAATATCGATACGTTGACAATGAAATTTCACCAGATTTCTGTGCTGACTGAGGATGAGAGGATACAGTTTAAAGCAAATGAAAGCAGTTACGACTTCATCAAGTCATGTGACCTGTAAACGATGGAACACCCGAGTCAATTACTCAGACCATACTACAAATATATGTTTCGTACACTATCACAATACATCGTGATATATTGTATTGTTGCTACTATATTGTGATATGTATCGTATCAGCATATTTTTTCCAATACACACCCCTGGTATGATACGATTAATTGCAATACTGTAGTAACAACTGTCGTAGTATCGTAAACACACAATGTTACATTCAACTAAGTTAACTAAGTTTAAACAAAATATATACAAGCAAAAAAATCATGTTAATTGTAATTTAAAAAAATGTATAATGTACTGTTGAATATCGTAGAAAACATCTTAAGCCATATTCAGATGTATCAGTATTTTCTGACACCCCGAGACTCAAAGACACAGCAGGAGACAGAGAAAGGAATATCAACTTAATCCTCCCTTTACTTTCATCCTACAGATCTTTCTCTTAAAGTGTTTTTCCAGCAGGACTCAGAGCCGCAGGTGAGGACGACTTTAAGGACAGATTATAGAAGTGGATCCTCACGACTCGAGTCTTCCTCCTTCACTAACGACTCCGCTGCCGCCCGGAGCTTCCAGGATTACTGCCGGCGTGTCAGAAAGAATCTCTGTGTTCATAAGTCAAGCAGGAGCAGCGAGTCTGCAGAGCTCTGCGGGACCTTCTGCAGAGAAAGAACTGCACCAAGAGAAGGAAGGAAGTGAGTGAGCGACCGTGGGAGTGGTTCAGACCTTCACTAGTATATGGAAGTTTACATCCCGAGTCCTCGCATCACCTCACGTCAGTTCACATCAGGCCGGTCGCTATGGTTACTGCTATAGTGTAGGTGAGTCGAGGACGAGGTGTACCAATGGTATATGAGGACAGGATGCCCCCCCCACGGTGATGTCTGCAGCCCTCTTGTCTGTCGTCTCCGCCGCCGTCTGCCTCCCGTCTGTCACCTCAGGAGACGCCGTGTTGAAATGAAACACGAGAGACACGGAATCTACTATCACACGGAAGCTACGCCGCGACACGTGCTGCTGTTACACACGAGTCCAGGCAGACACGTCTGGCAGATTCCCATGTCGCCATGGAAACCCAGCATCAGCACTCTTTTTCCCAGACGTCTCTCTCGGCACATAAGTCGGCCTCACGTGCACTTTTTGGTTTGTCATGTGATGAGACATGAGACGGTGATCGTCTAGAGCAGCATGACACACACAACTACACAACTAAACATCTACACAACTTTTAAAGGATGAAGGAAGGATGACCCCGGCAGAATTTTTTTTTTTCATGGAATAGCTGTTTATTTCTCGACCGTGGAAGTGACCTCGAAATACCTACTAATAAAAAATACATTTTTATTAATAGACAGACAATACCTCTGATTTTGACTAGCTAAGCTAGCAAGTATATAATTTAGTTCAATATTGCATTAGCTCTATACCGTAAGCTATTTTACCGGGGGGTAGCTTAGATGAAGAGAGCCTAGCTTCCCCCCCGCCACCCACCCCCCCAAAAAAAATCAAAATGTGCGGGAACTTCCCTGTTTGTGACCTTGGCTCCTGCTAATGTTTGAGTAATGTTTCTTAAAGAGACAGTGTAATGATAGGCAGAGCATAAATGTCAATGAAAAGAAAATGCTTTTTTTTAATGGCAAGACATAAAATATGATGTGAAGGTCATACTTTTAATCATGAAATAGTTTTAAAAATTATAGTTTGAATGATAATGTCGAGTAAAAAATTAATGTTGATATTTGTAAAAAAAAATGTCTTAATAGGACGTGACCATCATTCATTTTATCACTTGTTTCAAAAAGTACCAAAAAAAAAATTAAGTTGTGTGGGAGCTTACCTGCTTGTGACCTTGGCTCTGAGGGTTTGTAAATCTTGGAAATGGGTTCAATTCGAGATGTGTGAAAAAGGGGTTGCTTTTAGTTCTTAGAGATGTACAATACAATGTTATGTCAAGGTCATATTTTTAATCATAATATGAGTTTAAAAAAAGTATATTTGAATGACTTTGTCGCGTAAAATTTGACGTTGAAATTTGTAAAAATGTTTTAATGGGACATTATCGCAAAATAGAATTGCCAAAAAGTACGCAAAAACATCAAATTGTGTGGGAGCTTAGCTACTTGTGATCTTGGCTCTGGGAGCTTGTAAACCTTGGAGATGGGTTTAATTCAAGATGTGAGAAAAGGAGTTGCTTTTATTATTAAAAAACATACAAATAAAATGTAATATCAAGGTCATTCTTTATCATTGAATTAATAGAAGTGAGGTTAAAGTATATTATTTGGAATTATTATAGGAGGTGATACTTAAACATGGAGCTTTGTTTTTATTAAATACGTCCATAAAGTGATATAAAAATGCTCCACAATCATGTGGTAATGACGTATATAAAGCACATCAATGAGTGTGTTTGTGATCGAGGCTGGTATGTGGAGTGTCTGCGTTTCCACCGTCAACAGTTGCTGCTCATCGACAGCTGACTCGTCCTGAGATCCCTCCTCATGCCTCACAGCCACATTCTCAGCTGGACACGGGAATGTTCTCCCGCCACACGGAGGATGGATGTGTGGAATGTTGGGTCTGCACTGTGTCTTCCTCCATCAGCCTGACCATCAATAATGAGTTTTTAAGAAACCTTGGGTGGGAAGAAGAGGAGAATCAAAAACCTACAAGAGCTGGTTCAGATGTTTCAAGGTATATAGGGTTGGATGTCTTGACAATGGCTGCTGCCCCCGCGACCAGACCTCAGATAACGGTGAATAAAAAGGATGGAAAAACTGCTCATGAGACAAGAATAGACGGTGAACAGATGAGTCACAACACGACTCCATGAAAAAATCACATATCAGACCTTGAGCTGTATTTTTAGGCTTCTGGGAAATCAAAGCAGCCATTTATTTTCACTTGTGATCACATGACCAGTGACTCTAAATCGGGCTGAAGTGTGATCCCTGACGTCGAGGGACCTCTGAGGAGTCCACCCTCCTGACAGGACCAGACACTTCTGTTCTGACTCTGTGATGGGGAGTGGGCGGAACCAGGTCCACTCTGGTGAAAAGAAAAAAAAAAACACACAGCTGGCTCGGCGTGCGTGGGCAGCCGTCCGAGGGTTTCCAGTGAAATGTCAGATCGGTGTTTGGTCATTCGGTTATTTTAGAACCTCCTGTGCTGACGTCAGTCTATAAGGGTCCGGCGGGCGCGGAGACCGCGGAGGAGAGCGAGGAGCAGCCGGAGGAGCATGAGGGTCTGAAGCCGCCGTCGCCCACCACCCGGTAGGAAAACCCCCCACTTTTGTGGTCATTTCTACTTGTATTTCTATTGTTCCATCGGTCCAGTAAAAGAATTGTGGTCGCGCCGGTGTATTTAGGAGTTAGAAATGGAATAACCCGGTGCCCATTTACAGTATTTACGGTAGAATAAAATATGTTTAACCGCGACCCTAGTAGGGTTTTTACCCGACATGTACCCGGAGATACGATAAATAAATAAATATATATCATTGATATTTAATTCTAGCGTCTTATCTGCCGGGAATAAATAGAAAAAAATGAGGGAATCTTAGGTGGACCGAGCGGACTGGAGAAGCCCTGCTGAGGATGGGATTCCTACCTGACTACATCAGCACCATCACCATGGCAACCCCTTTTTTAACTTTCTGATCTCTCCATCTCTCAGACCTGCAGTCTGCCCGGAATATAGATCCAGAGCTATTTGTTACAGTGGGTTAACTTCATCTAGACATCCGCCTATTGTGTTCTTTGTCATCTGGCAGTGAAGCTTTTGTTTTGTAGTGTTTTACTGATACATTGTGTGTGTATTATACTGGGATTTAATTCAGAATTAAGTCACCTGCTGATCCCAAGAGGGATGCTCTTGTTATTACAATCCTTTTTGATATCATTAGAGCGTTTCCTAGAGAAGACTGAAAGCTTTCCTCTCTTAAGACACTAAACTAGATTTTATAAAAGGACCTTCAACAACAAAATAATCCATTTACTAAAAGCCATTCATCAGCCTGACATATTATGTGAATAAAAAAAGACTCTAGTAAAACACCAGAAATAATGCTGCGATATGAACTAAGAATAAATACAATGTTATCGAGATAAGACTATTTATTTGATCATAAACGTTTTTATTGATAACATTAGAAACAGGTGTTGTATTTGATGCCCAATTATAACAATGTTTTCACAGTTAAATGTTCTGAAATTAACAGAAATAAAACTGTGTCTAACTTTCTCATTCTTCTGAAGTTTAGCTGTCGCCTGAGAATTCATTAGAAAAGACACGAAAACAAGTGGATTTTGTTGTTATGCCACTATTGTGCTTCCAAAGTATTCATCATCTTACACAGGGGTATAAAACTCGTAATGCCACAAGGGACCACCGTTTTAAGCACAGTCCAAATAGCAGGCCAGAGAAATATGTTTAATAATTAATTATCCTTAAGCCTTTGTTTTTAATTATTAAAAGGTAATTTCAGCATCGAGCTTCTGTGTTATTCGTGTCGAAATACATGTTCTTTTTCACTCCCTTAACTCTTGTGTGGTCCCTGGGTCAAGGTGACCCGGTGTTCTTGACCCAGAGACAACACAAGGAATACCAAAAACACTTTTGTTTTGGGGCCTTCGGGTCACCTTGACCCTGGGATAACGCAAGGGTTAAAGCACACCCAAAATCTGCTCAAATTTAAATATCTTTGAGGAACATTGTTGATCAGTAAGGCATCTTGGGTAATGATATCTGCACGTATTTCAGGAGACCGTGTTTGTTATCACCTATCGTTATAATACATCCATAATGTTATTAATACATTTTTTTTTATGTAAATGTGCCTTTTCTGCACCCTCAAGGTCACCATATAGAGCACATTTAAAAATTAAAAAAAGTTTTTAAAACAGCATTAAACACAATAAAAAAGCAGCATTTGATGAATACAACAACAGGAAAGGTGGAGAGAAGTATTTAAGTATTAAAGCCAACTCTAAGTTTTCATTGCTTTTGATGCCCACATAAAATAACTTGTCCGTCAAGAAAATGAATCCATGCCTTGAGTTTGAAACATGATCTAACACGGTTAAAATACACCAACATTATTAAAAGTTGGTTTGTTCGTCTGCTAGACGTTTGCTTCGTGGAACATAAATACAATACTGTACAGCTTTAAATTCAGGTAACAAATACCTTGACCCGTTGTGACATGTGGTTTCCTGCTGTGAGTGGGAAGTATTCTAGTTTTAAAGTAGCCTAGCTTAATGCTAAAGGTTATTTGATAGAACATGAAGGAAAAAAGATGTACAGGGAGTGATGCTGATTCAACTACACAAATTTAAATGTTTCATCCCATTTCGTCCTGATCTCGATACGAATCCCTTTCATACTGTTGTCTAAAATATGACATATCTTCTTCCTGTTTCTAGCATTTGTTGACAGTTATATATACAATATAATCTTATTTAGTCAAGAGGGTCTAATTGTAAGACTTGGTTCGCTAGATGAGCAGCTTTGAGATGTTTCAACATTCAAACCGTCTGGACTAACCTTTAATTTCAGAGAAGCTCCAGGTAGTCGTTACAGACTTTAACTCTATGAGTACATGAATCTGTTGTTTCTATATTTGTCCACAGAGTTTGAGCACAGGAAGAGGGGGTTGGGGTCTTCTCCTGAGCGTGGACCACCATGGGAAAGGACTATTACAAGACCCTGGGGATCCCCAAGGGATCCAACGAGGACGAGATCAAGAAGGCGTACCGCCGCATGGCCCTGCGCTTCCACCCGGACAAAAACAAGGACGCTAACGCTGAAGAGAAATTCAAGGAGATCGCGGAGGCCTACGAGGTCCTGAGTGACCCCAAGAAGAGGGCCGTGTACGACCAACTAGGAGAAGAAGGTATGAAGGATCTTAATAATGGAGATGATGCTGTTTATTGGTTCTGTGATGGTTTATCTTCTTCGTCTTCTTCAGGTTTGAAGACGGGAGGCAGCAGCTCTTCAGGGGCCCCTGGTAGCTCCACGTACCACTACACCTTCCATGGAGACCCTCATGCCACCTTTGCGTCCTTCTTCGGAGGCTCCAACCCCTTCGACATGTTCTTCGGCTCGAACCGGGGTCACAGCCGCTCCAACGGTTTCTCCTTCAACAACGACCACAACAAAGACTCGGAGCAGGAGCTGGACCTGGAGGAGGAAGACCCCTTCGCTCACTTCGGGCGACAGTTCGGTTTCCCCGGTGGGGTGAACAACGGCTTTCCGGGCGAAGGTCGGAGGAGAAGGGGGGCGCCGTCGGAATGTCTGGGTAACAGCCGACGGCACCAGGATCCGCCCGTGGTCCACGAGCTGAAGGTCACGCTGGAGGAGATCTTCCACGGATGCACCAAGAGGATGAAGATCACCCGCAGGCGGCTGAACCCGGACGGGAGGAGCATGAGGACGGAAGACAAGATCCTCAACATTGTCATCAAGAAGGGCTGGAAGGAGGGGACCAAGATCACCTTTCCCAAAGAGGGGGACGAAACCCCCGAGAACATTCCTGCTGATATCGCCTTCGTTCTGAGGGACAAAGGTCACGTCCACTTCAAGAGAGACGGGTCCAACATCATCTATAACTGCAAGATCACCCTCAAGGAGGTACGTTTGCTTCACTGTCACCTCAAGTTGTTTTAGTTTGAACGGGCTCTTAAAAGCTGTGGAAACGGCTAATGTCAAGAAGGTTTCGCTCCAGAGGCCCAGAGGCTCTGTGCTAACAAGGCAGTGACTTCATAGTGTGATTTAATACTCGCTGCCTCATTTCATTAAGTCACGCTGACTCTTTATGCCGGAGAAAAAAAACGGCTCTCGTCCACTTCAGAGCAGCTGCTGAGCCGTGAGGTTCATTTGAGGTCCGGCCTTAATTCTCAGACGCTGATCACTTCGTGTGGATTATATGAATATGTCTAATAAGGGGTTAGTGAATGTGTCAAACTCAAGGTCAAACTCAAGAAAGAGAAAAGCGATTCAAGATAAATAATCTACGTTCCAGGGAAAGTTTTTGTGGGCCAGCATGTTTGTTTAAGTTTAAGAAAACATGACATGAGCTCCGCAGTTGTTTGTTTGTGTCAAGGATCGTAGTAAAAGGTCCTGCAAAACGCTGGTTCGTTTCAGAAGCTCTCAGTTTAAAATGAATTAAAATAATTGTGTCATGTTTTAACCAAGAGTAAATGTTCACAGACTCCATTATTCATTTTCCTATTCATCTTTCATTAAATCGATGCTTTGATACTCGAAGAGAAAGGACATTGTTGGGTATATGAATAAGATTATGTTTTTGGATGCAACAAACATGCACACAAATAGATTATTTCCCAAATCATGAAGTCACACTATTATACAGTCCTTTTTATTGTCCTAATCGGTTTGCCATAAAAACATGGCGAATCAAAACAGGCCATTGTGCATGCGTTCCTGTATCGTGCCGATTTCCCAGATTGTGTTCTGACAGGGCATCAAAGAATGAAAAGACAAAATCACACTTGTACTCCTGGTTATTTACTTTGGTAAATATACATTTTGTTTGGGGACCTTGTTTGCTAGAAGTTTTTGGCCTCTTGTGTGATTGAGTTTGACACCCCTGAGTTAGTGGCTCAAGTACTTGTCCAACTCCAGTTGAATGAAGAGAAGAAGGTGTGTGTTTGTGGGTGTTTTTTAACAACAAGTTTTTAAAGGTCACAACAAAGACAGAGATGTTTGTTTACAGACCCTAAGTGGATACATTTTAAAACACCGGCCACAGTTGTTGGACTAACAACATTCAATACATGCAAAAATGTATTTCATCAAACCAGAATTCAACAAGAAACTTTATTGGACTTAAAGGGAAACTAATGTTAAATCCTCTCCTGACTCAATCACATGTTCCAAGATGCAGTAAGTCCCTCATCTTGACCATGTTTTGAAGATATAACTTTATAATGTTCTCCCCCGTCTGAAATCTCAGCGAACGAGAGGTTACGAAAGCAGAGTCCATTATGACGTTATAATGGTCTTCACTCCTCCAGCCAGCTGTAATCATGTCCTGCTTTGTATACACAACAAGTCCCTTGGAGATGGAGGCTTCTGTGATTGATGACATGTGGTGACAAACCTTGATGCTTTCCAATCACAGTGTTTTTAGTGGATATTTTTTTGTAAATATTCAATGAAAATCAAGTTTTGTACAAACCTTTGTGCAAACCAAAGTTTGTCCTTCATTCATGCAAGGACTGTCAGCCAATAAATGGATGAATACACTTCTGTAATCTATTTCGTTGATCATACTCAACTCAATCCTCGACAGCTACATTGAAGTAGAGATGAATTCTTCCAAACATCTAAATAGCTAGTACACCCTTATACACCTCTGACTCAGACCCAGGAGGAAGGTCTATACATAAAGCTCTATACATCAGTGTAATTGCGTCATTGAGTGGGCTCGCTTATGTAACCGTGTGTAGTTGTGTTAGCGTGAAAACATTCAGATGACAAGGACCTTTTGAAAGAGTCTGGAAATTGGCATTGATGTGTTGAAGAGGGAAGAGGTTGTGGGGTGAAGACTGCCCAGGAAGCATCTGTGTCCTCTTAATGCATTTTGTTGGTGCGTGGGTTTTCTCAGGGCTCTTCAGATTCCTCCCACAGACCAAAACATCCATTCATGCGGCTGGTGACTCGAGCTGTGACAGCAGCAGCTCATTTGATTCATACAGTCGAACACTTTGGTCGAGTAAATACAGGATGTTGGTGTCGCACAACACATGATCTTATTGGCTTTATTTAGCACTTTAGCCCTTGTGTTATCTCAGGGTCAAGCTGACCCGAAGGACATTGGGTCACGTTGACCCAGAGACCACACAATTCTAGTAAGTAAGTAAGTTATATTTGTAAAGCGCTTTTCTCAGACGTGGGTCACAAAGCGCTTAAACAACAGAACAATACACAGTTCAAAATACAAAACTTTAACAGGCCAAGACAACAAAGTGACAAACAAAGCAGCCCCTAGAAAACTAAGAAAAAGTCTGTCCAAATAAATAATGGTTAAGAAGGTCTTTGTAACAGTATACTAGGCGTCTTTAAAGTCCAGTTTCGGGGACAATCTGTGGCCCTTGAAGAAAGTCCATATGTCCATGTGTAAGACAAGGAAACATCAACCTGAAATCTAATGACTTGTCGGGCCAGATTTAGCGTCCAGGCCTTGAATTTAACACCATCGCTAACATAATTCTTCGGCCCGTTCTCCTGCTTCTTCTCCACTTTTTCAGACCATCCAGGCCCGGCCTCTCTGACTTCGTCTCCAGACTTTTCAACTTAAACTCCTGCTTGTCTTCTTCCGTCTTGATCGTCCTTTTATCTCTATTTGTTTCTCTGAATGATCTGAAGTGACTTCTCTACTGTGAAGGAGTAAAATAGACAAAACGCTTGAACTTCCGTTTTCTAAAAAAGTGTCAAATGCTAGTGAGAGTTTCTTAAGCCTCTTAAGTCTTGATTTGATATTTGGATTCTGACTCCGTGGCTAGTCATGTGGAGGTGCGTTCGCTCAACAGGGAAGCGTTTCTGTCAATGCAGCGTGAACGGCAGCGAGAATGTTGTGTCCCTCCGTGACCGGCTTGAACCGGACCCCTCCTCTCGCTCATTCAACCGTGTTAATAAATGTGCATAAAAACACCAACACACTGTCACGGACGTCTGCTCACACGTGTGATTATATCAGATCACATGTATGTTGGGGACTTTGAGTGCTAGGATAAGTGACGGGACCATTACTTCTGCTCCTGCAGGAGTCCAGCACAGTGAGTAACACAAGCTCTAATGTGTCTAATAGCGCCGCCACTTACTCGCCTCCGAAAAAAATGTTGCCGTAATGCCAGGTGTTCTGAAAGAGTTCGGAGAAGGTGTGTGTTGCCGTTCCAATCTCATGTTCTGCTTTTCTAAAAAGCTCACAATGATAGCGACGGTACACAAGGACCTGCATACTGATGAAGTTGCACTGCAGCACCCCCACAGCTAGAGCTCACACAGCAGCTGATAAGAGCCTCGCGTCAGAGGCTGAGGAAGACGGAGGGAGAACGGCGGGGAAACAGCAGCGGGGGGTTAGGAGAGTCTTAGGGGATGTTTAGGGAAGTGGGTCAGATGACTCAGTATCCAAAGCAAATACGAGATCGTGTTGCTCTGCAGTTCTCTCCTGCCATAACCATCCGATGCCAAATTCACAGATAACAGGGAAGCAAACCCCAGCAGACAAAAGCAAAGTGTCTTGTCTCACGTGGAAGGACATGTTGGTTCTCCTTTTAAAAAAGGAATTCTTGCTTATTTTCATCATATCGTCCAGGCACGTGTTTGCCAAAACTTTCTTGGGAAACGGGAAGGTAGCTGTGCTCTGAAGGCGATGATATGAGGTCGGTGATCTGGAATGTCTATGCATGTCCTACAACATAATTCTATAATGATGATTATACTCAGGAACTCTTTAAGTTAACATCAATTAACCATTAGCGTGATTTGTTTATAAAAAGTTTAGCGTTGAAAGACTCCTAGACTTCTACATCCTATGTTCATATAAATATTCTTAAATAACTCGACGAAAAAGGGAAAAAGGGAGGTACTTTTACTTACCTGGCCGCACATAAAGAAAAAAGTATTTATATTATTTCTTTTTTATTGATTATTATTGTCAAAAAGGTGTTGGTGTTTTTTTTAAAAATATATATATATATATATATATATATTGTATTTTCTGTGAAGTAACATTGACACGTCAAAAAGCTTGTTTCAGTCAAGTTTACTTATTTAAAAATAAACCTGTAAACCAGTGTAAAAATGCTTTTATATGAAGGTCGGTCTGTAAATATTATGCCGACATTAAACCGGTCAGTGGTGCAAAGAAGGTTGGTGACCCCTGCTCTATATTACATGTTTCAAACTCAAAGACAGGGGGCTAAATCTGACCTGATCTGTAATCAAAGCAAAGAAAATGAATGTGTATGTTGTAACCTTTAAAGATGCCAAGATACTTCCAATATGAAAAAGATGGAGTTGAATGAAAGGGTGGTTTTGATAGATCAAGCTTCCAATATTGACAATAACACAATCAGACACGTGGCCCGTTGTGTGACTTGAGTTTTATACCCTTGACATATATAGTTGGAAGATCGTCCCATCATGATGTTCTGTTCTATGTTAATCTTTGTATCCTTTGTCTATGTTATTTTTCTTTGATCTGATGTTCTTTATCTTTAGAATTAGATTGTATCATCTTGTTCTTTCTCTTCATTTCTCTTTGTTCTTGTTCTTATTTTATTTTTTATTTTATTTTATTTTATTTTTATAAATAATTGCTGTATTGCTGTAGCTAATTGGAAAAAAACTATTTCCCGAAGGAGACCTCCTGAGAAATCAATAAAGTTCTACCTACCTACCTACCTACCATAACCTGGTAGTGGGTTTCATTATACTGCGGAAGTAAGAATGTTTTGTTTGGTCGGTACGGTTCTACTGATACTAGAGGTTGAGATGATAGGTTTGACATGCTCAGCATGAGAAGCTTGCAGAGGTTGATGACATGCTGGGAGGGCTTGTGTCCTGACATTTGTAATGTATGTACCTTAGCCTTGTCGTAGCTGATAACTCACCAAACATTGGAAATAATGTCTCAAAAGATTAAAGATGTGACTCCAAAATATCCAGATACTATTCTAGTGAAGGATTTAATCTAGTGCTCAGATTACTGTTGTACTGGCATTTACTGTGAGCAACAATTGCGTAGCACAGGGAAGTCCTTCCTGCTCTGCACGTGACAATGAACATCTCGAATCTTGAATCTTACATTATTAATAAAAAATAGTGTTGTTTCTTGGCGTTTCAGTTCCATGAAAAATGTAAATATAGTAAAAAAAAACACATATTTTTAGTGATTTGGAATTCAAAGCATGTTCAAAGTTTAAATTCCAAGAACATTTCTGGTGTTTTTTCCCCCATTTTAACCTTTAATACACAGTCAAACAATCTTAGAAATGTTGAATAACTACCAGATATTGAAAACTTGAATGTTTTTTTTAACTCATAGAGAAGCCTAATAATGTCTTTGATAAGCATTCAGTCATCAGAAAGTAAAAGGCATGTAAATGAAAATGTTCCACCTGTGAAGCTTAATATATTCATTTGAAAATAGATGTTAATGTCACCTAAGATTATTGTAATACAAAAAAACTCGGTGCTCAGAACAAGAACAATGTGTGTTGGCGTCTTCAGCGTCTCAGCGAAAGGTTATGTAATCTGTGGGCTCTTCAATCAGCTGGTGGGGAAGCGTCATGGCAACCTGTCTGTGTGTAGTTCCTTAAGTGTTCGTGACACACGGATGAGACGCCGCTCTGCGCCGCCATCACAAGGTTTCCTGTCAAATGAACATTCTGAGAGAGCGCGCTGATGTGATGGTTGCACGCTCAATGGCAGCCGCCAACATCCCCAACAACTTTAGATAACTCCAAACACAACTTAGAGTTACAGGCAACAATGTATGTTTACAAAACTTTGCAGCAAGAATCCTGACTTGCTCTAGTAGAAGAACTCACATTCACCCGATCCTTAAATCTCTTCACTGGCTGCCAGTTTCTTTCAGGATCATCTTTAAAATTCTGGTTCTTACTTTCAGATCTATTCATGGTCAGACTCCTCCTTACATCAGTGATCTGATCCAGCCTTACACCCCAGCTCGGGCTCTGAGGTCTGTGGATCAGAATCTACTGATGGTTCCTGAACACGCTTCAGGACCAGAGGAGAGAAATCCTTCCAGACTGTTGCTCCTAAGCTTTGGAACGATCTTCCTCTCCCTCTGTGTTTGATGATTTACTGACTCCTTCAAGAAACATCTTAAGATCTTTTTGTTTGTTCAGGCTTTTTCTTAATTTTCTTGGGGCTGCCTTGTTTGTCTTATGTTGTCTCTGCCTTTTAAAGTATATATTTTAACTGTGTATTGTTTTTGTTTGTTAAAGCGCTTCGTGACCCTGGTCTAGAAAGGCTTTACAAATAACATTTACTTATTAACTTACTTACACTAATTGTGACAGTGAGCTGCAGCGCCCCCGGTGGTCAAAATGTTGGTTACATTTTCTTAAACAGCTGGGATAAATAACATACGCATAAAATGTATAACAATATTAAATATTAAATAGCTAAAGAATGTTAGCTCCATAGCAATGCTAGCACGATCCAATGACTAACAAAACATTTTATGTCCATCCTGCGCACAGTTCAGATTAAGGTTGAACTTGTGTGACAGGCCGAAACATAAATAAGATAAATACAAATAAGTATATGTGATAGAAGTCTAGTGTTTTTACTGCTCTTGGGCCCAACTTGGCGAGCGGCGCTCACAGGGAGGTCTGTGAAGTCGTGATAAGCTTCTGTCGGACTGGTCTGTTGGGTGCTTTCTGCATTGTGACTGGATCCATCAGACTTTGCGATAATAAAATGTGTGTGTGTGTGTATGTGTGTGTGTGGGGGTGTGTGTGTGTGTGTGTGTGTGTGTCGCACTCGTCCGTCTGACAAGCCTCCCAACTATTTACGAGCTCAGCCGATTCCTGCCGCAGTTCATTAGCCTCGGCTATGAGACGCTTTCTAAAATTAGTCTTCAGTGAGGGACCGAGCCACTCATCACTCTCTCACACACACACACACACACACACACACACACACACACACACACACACACACACACCCCCACACACACACACACACACACACACACACACACACACAATGAGGAGACAACAAACATGAAAGCCTCGTCCCACTTCCAAACCCAGTTCTGTGGCCTGGATGATTATTTCTGTCATTTTCTGGCACAACAGATTATTTTGTGTCCACTTCAGTAAAAGGACCCACTAGTGGTGAAGACGATGATTTTCTATCACTAAAAACTCACTGATATCAACCTTATTTAAGATCAATATAACGTTGACATCATGATGACACTCTGGCTCGGGAATGTCCCATTAACCCTGTGCTCCACCTGCAGGCTCTGTGCGGCTGCACGGTCAGCATCCCCACCCTGGAGAACCGGGTCATCACGCTGCCCTGCCATGACATCATCAAGCCCGGGACCATGAAGCGAGTCCGAGGCGAGGGGCTGCCGTTTCCCAAGAGCCCGTCGCAGCGCGGCGACCTCATCGTGGAGTTCTCGGTGCGTTTCCCCGACAGGATCCCGCCTCAGTCCAAAGAGATCATCAGACAGCATCTGCCGCCGTCGTAAGGAAGGAGGACTCGCCTCGGCCTGCACACACACACACACCAGAACCCACCATCGGACCCCCATGCCACCTTTTACCTAACGCTTGTGAGGAGCCATGTGTGTGGAGACTTCACACGGACAGGATGTGCAACAGTCACAGATGTTTCATGGCTCATCCAGGACTCCTGTTTTCTAAACCTTTTTTTCTGCTTTTATAAACTAGCATTTATCTAACTAGACATTTTCAATGACATCCGTTACAGTCCACTCAGTGTTTCTGGATTATCGAGTCCTTTTATATTCTTGTTCAAAGATTTTTATTATTTATCAGTTGCACAATGTCACCACATTAATAAGCTTTTTCCCTTAATACTTGTCTTTTTTTAATAATCAAAGTTAAAACGTTTAATAAGTTGTTTCCAACATTGTTAAAACACAAAAATAGTATTTGTAAAGTCAATTTAAAGCAGTGTTTCAGGTAGTTCAAATAATAAATGCTGATTAATGATCATAAAAAAATGTGTTTTCGGTTCTCAAATGAAAGATAAATGTGCACAAAATATATGTCTAACTATTTGCAATATTGTGTAAAACGGAGGCATTCCCATTTAAACAAAGAGACCTAATCTGTCTGTAGTGTCCTTGGTCTGTCCCGGGGCCTCCTCCCAGCAAGAAATGCCAGTAACACATCTAGTAAAAGAAAATCCAACAATAGATAGATTGATAGATAGACTTTATTAATCCCTCCGGAGATCTCCTTCGGGAAATTAGGTTTCTAGTTCACAACAGACATCATTAAAAACAAGAACCAAGTGCCAAACAAAGTGCAAGTATAAAGAACATAGATCAAAATAAAGAACATAGATCAAAAGAAAATAACAAAAAGAAAAATAATACAGGGAAAGGGATGAAAAGATTAATATAGAATAGAATAACATCATCCTTTCACTCCACTCCTGCCTCCAAACTCAGAATTAAACAGTCTAATAGCACGAGGAATGAATGAGTTCCTGAATCTATTAGTGTTGCATCATGGGAGGAACATTCGTGCACTCCATCTGCTTCTCTGCTCACTGATGACAGTGTTCAGAGTATCAACTGATTACCATTTAATAATTGTTTTATACTTTACAGTAAAACTGGGTCAAGCCAAATAAAAAGGCAGACCACCTGGTTATGCCACATATGGCCACCGAGCCATATAGCCATCATATATATACATATATATATATTATCAGAACCTCAAATATATCTTGAGTTGCCTTGTTATTTTCATTCTAGCATTGTTTTCATAACTATACACTTTTTTTTCTTAAAAATCTTAGTCAGTTCCAGATGTTGAAAATTCATAATCCTAAATTAAGATCCTTGCCTTTGTGTTTGTTAATCTCAGCGACCAACAACAACAAAAGGTTTTTCTCTCATTGGAGTTGACAATCAACACTGACGTCTGGGATCCAGAGCACAGATCAAAGCCGGTGCTGGACCCTCTGAGCCGAGGTGTCCTCTCTTTTTTCTGGGGGGTAACTCGGTGCCTTACTACGGTATCAAACCTCCACACACACCCTTAAAAAACCAGCACAACAGACGAACCAGTGGAACGTCAGGCGCTGGTGATCCACGTCAATCTGACCCTCATCTCTTGGACTCCTCCGTGGCCTCTCTAGTGTGCCATCTCCTGGTGCTACAGTGAGCAGTGCCAACCAACACTGGACCATGTGCGTCTCCACCGAGATCTCGATGCTGCTCCAGCCATTGCAAGGTCGTGAGCACGGAGACACAACAAAACGTTTTGTAATTCAGCAGATGTTGCCACAGCTGGATGATGACTTTGTACAGCTCTGTTTCTTACCATGATGTTTGTACTCGCAGCCATAGACGCTCCACACTGGTGTTTCATGGGAGCATATTTCAATGTCACAGCTCTGCAAGGACTTCGGTTGTGATTGTGTGTGTGTATGTGTGTGTGTGTGTGTGTGTGTGTGTGTGTGCGTGTGTGTGGGTCAGTGGAGTGTGACGGTGCACATCTGCTGCTGCTGCTGCTGAGACTCACCGCTGGAGTTCTTTGCTGATGTTTATATTTGAAAAGTGACGATGAATAAAACTAAAAGTGAGACTTCCTGGATCAGTTCGATGTCCGCTGGCGAGTTCGTGCTCCGAGATTTAATCGTTGTTTCTACAGATTCCATCGAGAAAATCATTTCCTGTCTGACCTCATCGTTGATTCCACACATTTAAATAATGTTTTAAAACTTTTCTTATCTCACCTGGACCAGAGGTTTAACCCTTGTGTTATCTCAGTGACCCACAGGCCCAAAAACAAATGTGTTTGTTGTATCCCTTTTTTGTTTCCAGGCAAAATGACCGACCTCCACCACTATATATATATTTCTGGAAGCAAGGAAGGTCGTTGACTTTGACTCTGAGACAACACCACAAGTGTTAAAATTTACATTTGAAGTTAATTATAATATGAGAGGGTGAGAAGACGTGTTCAATTATACTATTAATTATATTATTATTTTTATTTAACTTATATCACTTAAAGTTTAACCAATTGTGTTTCTTAAATTTATCTTGGACTCTATTGTATCATCAGTATGAGTCTGTTTATTACAAAACTCTCTTTTTATTGCAATATCTACATTAGAAAATGTGCTTAAGCCCCGCCCACTGAAAAAACTGGAGATAAACCACACCCACTCGGCTGTGATTGGTCAAGCACTGAGATTTGCCACCCTACGTCATCAACCCCGTCCAAGGGACTCGTTGTATAAACAAAGCGGGGCGTGATTAAAGCTGGCTGGAGGAGGAGTGAAGCCATTATTACGTCATAATGGACTTCACTCTCGTAACCTCTTGTTCGACAAGACTTCAGACGGGGGAGAACTTTATAAAGTAATAAGTTCATAACATGGTCAGGGACTTACTGCATCTTGGAGAGAAAGACTTTAATATTTGAAAGAGTTAGTTTGACATAAGTTGATCTTCAAGAAAATTAAACAAGTCTAAGAAGAGTATTTTTCTTTATCAAAGACATAACTGTTTATTTTAAATTTACATTCCAAACAGAGTGAAAATGTTAACAAAATATATATTCAAACAATAATAATGTAATATATAAATTATAATAATATATACAAATAATAGTAATAAAAGGTAATAATAAGTTAAAATATTTCAGAAAAGTATATGTTAAAATTAGATATTTCACCAACACAGACAAGCTTTAATAAACATCACATTTAAAATGTTGTTATTCAATTTATTTATCTAGAGATAGTTTAGTAACTTTCTCCTAACCTGTTTGGATATTACTCCCTCTCTATTTTCCACTTTTTTTAAATTAAAATTGACAAATTATTGTGTCAACTACTTTAATTTTTTACATATAATAAATGCCCTTAATACAATATATCTAAAAATCCAGGTCCTTTGTTTGTATTGTTGATATATTCACTATCTCCAGTATCTAGCCTTACTGTGTTTTTTCTTTTTTAACAAGCAGAAGAAAAAAACTCTGCATTGTACCCCAGTGACCATCTTGACCTACTAGTTTAATATGTCTAATAAGTCTGGAATGTTAGATGAATCACATCAGCTCCTTCAACTCCACATAAACAGTGATATATTCGTGGCCTCAATGCTCTCCAACACGGTTGAACCTTCAGCTGGGGTCATGAGGAGAGTTTGGAAACCATTTTAGGTTAGAGATAAACAACATAACTAGGACTTTGACCTTCACATGTTCAGAGAGTTTTTTGGAGCTCCGCGGTGCCGGTTCAGGTAAGAAAGAAGTCTTCTGTCCAACTTTATTGAATCTACAAGCATGTGAACTTCACGGGGATAGTGTGCGTCACATGGTCAGGCAGGAGGACGAGCTGGGATGTCGAGAACCAGCACCGCTGTGACGAATGACATCTGGCTCCATCGGCTATTTGTGGCCACATTACCGCAGGTTCACACCGAGTTCACACTTTCCAGCATCGAGGCCTTTGTATCCGGCGACACACACACACTCCACTGGTGCTCGGGTTTCCAATCTTTCAGCTGGATTCACACACACATGTGGGCCAGAGTTCAGCTCCGGAGTTAATAGAAGTAATCAGTAACTATTAGGACTCAGTCATGGTGACTTGTGTCGCCGTTCACTCTTAAATCCCTCGATGTCGGTCCTCATTCAGGAAACATGAGCAGCTTTGTGACCCTCGCCACTGGGCAGCGGATGCCCGTGATCGGACTGGGCACATGGAAGAGCGCCCCGGGTCAGGTGGGAGGACCACACACGCGCCAGAACCCCTTGACCGGCCAGAACCATTCAGAACGTCTGTGTGTGTCGGCAGGTGAAGCAGGCGGTTCTGGCCGCTCTAGACTGTGGATACCGACACGTCGACTGTGCGGCCGCTTACGGTAACGAAGAGGAGGTCGGAGAAGCCCTGGCTCTCCGGGTCGGTCCTGGCAAGGTAGTCTAAGCAGTTCACATCGCTGGTGTGATCAACGGGTTTTATTTTGGTGACTTTTATCGCAGTAGTGAAAACAATTTAAAGTCAAGTCAAGTTATTTAATTGTCAAATATGCATGTATTGAGACATATTGCATACATTAAATTGTGGTCATGAACATTAGTAGGTGCCATTTTTACAGTATTGATTGTCGAATCCAGTGGTCTCCAAACCGGTCCTCAAAGGGTGGTGCAGGTTTTTGTTCCAACCAATCAAGAGCACCTTTTAAACCAATCAGGAGTCTTCAGAGTGAATCAGTAGATTGTCATTCATTTGTTGCTTGTTTCAGCTTAAAGCTAATTGGTTAAACTGTACTTGCTTGATCGGTTGGAACAAAAACCTGCCCTTTGAGGACCAGTTTGGAGACCCCTGATCCAATCCATAGTGTCAGACACCATTCTCACTGTGGTGCTGGACGCTGTGATAGTGGTAGACGCCGATTTTGTTGTTGTAGTTGCCGTTTTCACAAGTTGAAGATGCCATTCTCACTGTGGTTTCTGCCATTTAATAGTGTTAGATACTGTTCTCACTGTGGTATAAGCCACTTTGATAGTGGCAGATAACGTTCTGACTGTGTTCAGTGCCATTTTGATAGGGTTAGATACTGTTCTCACTGTGGTATCTGCCTTTTGTGTAGAGTGGAGGCCATTCTCACGGTGTTATTTGCCGTTGTGATAGTGGTAGAAGCCGATTTTATTGTTTTAGGGGCTGTTTTCATAAGTAGAAGATACCATTCTCTCTGTGGTATTAGCCACTTTGATAGTGGCAGATACAGTTCTGACTGTGGTTAGTGTCTTTGGGATAGTGTAAGAGATCATTCTCACTGTGGTTTTTTGCCGTTGTGATAGTGGTAGATGCTGATTTTATTGTTTTAGGGACTGTTTTCACAGGTAGAAGATACCATTGTCACTATGGTATACGCCACTTTGATAGTGGCCAATACCATTCTAACTGTGGTGTGTTCTGTTCTGATAGTGGTAGATTCCCTATTACTTGTAGTAGGACATCTACCACTAGTAGTAGTGATAGTGGTAGATGCCCTACTACTATCAGAACAACATGCGTTTCCCACTGTGGTATGTAACGTATTGATAGTGTTTCTTTTGTACGTCACATACCACAGTGGGAGAGGCATCTACCACCATCACCACTTGTCCGTCCCACTATTGATAGATACCAAATTCTAAGGTGCAATTTTCACAAATGGCAGATACCTTTCTGACTGTGGTACGTGTGTCGTTTACCCGGTACAAACGTTCTGTTCTTACATAGGTATTTGCTGTTGTGACATAGGTAGATTATTCACATTTCTAAGTAAATTCTAATAACAGAAGATGCCGTTCTCATTATGGCACATGCGGTTTTGACTTCGCTAGATGATGTTCTCACTCCAGTACAGGTGCCATCACTAGACAATATTCTTGCAGTCTTTGAGAGCACAATATGACCCCCCCCCCCAAGTGGTTACCCTAGACTATGTCAGGATCAGATTTATATCCATCAGCAGGTGAAGTTGAGTAGATCTCTTATGCGTCTGACGACAACAACACATGTTTCATTAAATTCAGGATTTACAACGTGGCGAACTCTTTGTGACGTCCAAACTGTGGAACACCAAACACGAGCCCGAGGACGTGGAGGACGCGTGCAGGACCACCCTGTCTCACCTGGGTCTCGCCTATCTGGACTTGTACCTGATGCACTGGCCCATGGCCTTCCAGTCAGTGACTAGCAGTACGGGATCATTCAATATCAGAAGTAACGTTTCACCTTCTCAGGCGAGGGAAGGAGTTGATGCCTCGTCGAGAGGACGGCAGCATCTGTTACTCTCACACGCACTACAGAGACACCTGGACCGCCATGGAGACCCTCGTGGACAAAGGCCTGGTCAAGGCAATTGGACTCTCGAACTTCAACGCCAGACAAACTGATGACGTCCTCAACAATTGTAGACACAAACCTGTGGTTAACCAGGTATGTTTCACTCGTCAACCTCTACCAGTCAAACTGGAAACCTCTTATAGGAAGAATTTAGTGGCATTTATTGTTAAAATGTTAACTAGTAGCTTATTCAGTAATGAGGCGACTACATAAAGATGATTCTAACAATGCTTTGATGTGTAACCATTATTTAGTGAAAAATTAAAGTAGATTTATTCAAGTTATTTAATTATATTTTGTGATTTATGATGTTATTTTTTTGGATTACAGGCACATGAGTACAATGTACAATAGTGACATATACTTTGTGATACACTAGCTTTACTGGATCCAGAATCTAAAACTTAATCATATAGTTGTCCCGTGAATGCTTCCTGAGAATTCAAGCACTATCAGGAGTAGAAAGAAGATCACATAATCTCCATGGTGTAGGTAATAAAAGTATACTTTACCATAAAATTACAGGTTAGTGTTGGATAGAAAGTACCTTCGGACAATTGCTCTTTCCATAACTTGCTTTTTAAGGCTAAGGCTGTGTTTAATTGTTCATCAACCAATGGTAATAATTGTAACTAACTGTGATGTTGATTAACGTAAGGAGGGTAAGAAAATATTTTGAAGTTTAAAAAAACCACCAAAGCAATGTATTGCTTAAAAAAAAAATCAAAAATCAAAAATATATATATATTATAGGACGGCTAATATTTAGTGTTTGATGATTTTAGTGTTGCAATTAAACCTCCCGCCTGAAGATGGCAGCAGTCACTAAGTCACCTGCTAAAGGACAATAAAGTCATGCAAATCCTGGGTATAACTGAGGGCGAGAGGATACAGTCGACTCTAGCAACTTGTAAAGCTGATGTTTGGACACATTTTCTGTTCAAAACAAATAAAGGTTGAACTTCGTACAGTATCAAAATACATTGTATTATTGCACCTGTATCGTGATACGCATCTAATCGCCCAAGTTCTTTCCAATACACACCCCTATCGTGTAACTTCCGACCCTCAACATTTGACATTTTGTTGCCCTCAAGGTGGAGTGTCATCCCTACCTATCCCAGACCGAGCTGCTGGCTCACTGTCGGTCAGTATCACAACCGTCCACACACACTTGTGTCGATGACCCGCTCACGCCGATGCTGTCCACTCAGGTCCGTGGGGGTTTGCGTGACGGCCTACAGTCCACTGGGCAGCGGAGACAGACCCTGGGCGTCTGCCCAGGAGCCTCGTCTGCTGGAGGATCCCAGACTGGAGGCGATCGCGAAGCGATGCCAGAGGAGTGCTGCCCAGGTCATACTCAGGTGTGGAGGCCATTCTCATCATCTCGCATCAATATCTGAACTGAACCCCAGCATCCTTCGGTGCGTCCAGGTGGCACCTCCAGAGAGGGGTGGTCTGTATCCCTAAAAGTGTGACCGAGTCCAGGATCCAGGAGAATCTGCAGCTGTTTGACTTTTCTCTATCGAGCGAGGACATGGAGCGGATCGACTCCCTGAACCAAGAGAGACGGTTCATCGTCCCAGCTGTCCAGGTGAGTCACACGTGGCTTCGCTCTAACTCGGTTCAGCCATACGCGTAAATGGGTCGGACCTCTTTGGAACGATACATTTATAATCGTATCATCTCTTCTTTCCTGCAGAGAGGTGGGACGACTGTGTGGAGGGATGCTGAACATCCTCACTTCCCGTTCCATGATTCCTACTGAGGGGAGGAGAGTCCGGATTCTACTTATTAATTCTTAATTATTTTTGAAATAACTTCCTTGTAGCCACCATCTTAAAATATCTACTCTACTCCCATCCCTTCTCTTCACACCGACTGCTCGGGTGACCTGGTAAAAGTAGTGGACAATAAACTGATGAATAAAACAAGATTGAAACCAATTCATTCAACGAGTCTTTCAGTTTGTTCTCGTCTTACATGCAAGCCAGGAGGCCATCTTGCTTACATGTATATAAAAGCGAAGGTGACAGAGACAGGAAAGTCTTTGACAAGACCACTGATTTAATAAGCTGTATATTAAAAAATAAAATAAAATAGAATCAACTTGAGCACGATATATGGCTGAGAAGTTTAGTTGATCAGTGACAAACATTAAGGACAGTTAGATCTCAGCAGTAGGCAAACGTTTGTCCACTAAATGCAATTTTTTGCGAGCTACTCTCAGCAGCGGTGAGGAATGAAACATTCCTAATTCAACTGTGACACCGTGTGGTCAAAGAGGAAAGTGTCACAGCGAATTAAAACACTGCCTTCTACATTTTAGACAATTTCAATAATCGGGTCGCAAAGAAAGGTGAAATATATGTATATATTTTTTAAATATATTACAACTGTCTGAAATGTATTTTCTTAGGGAAAATAAAAGGATTTGTACCAAACTCATACAGTATATATACACCCCCTTTTTGTTTTTGCAGATCTAGGAAATTTATTTTTGTCATGTTATCTGTAGGTCGTTCCGTGATGCAAATAACTGGTCAAGGGTAAATCAATTGTTTTGAGATCCTGAAGAATGTAATGCCAAGTTTAATTATTAAATGAAATGTTCTTCCAGCACACAGTTAGTCGCTCTGGATTTCATAAATCATTCACACTCAAAGTTGAGCATTTCATTTTCGATTGTTCCCCCTTAACTTTCATAGATGTATGAATATAACGGTTTACTGTTCAAAACTCACTTGAATAATACTCCAGAATCCCAATTGAAAAAGTAGGAGTATTTGGAAATCAGAACAGAAAACAACAACACCTCCATTTCGTGAGATTTTATTTTTCCAACAACATCATTTTGACAAATTTTGGAATACATTAGATGCTACCATTTTTTTTCTTTAAAAAAAAGGAAGTCATTAAGCAACATGTTTTTTCCTCTTTCATATAGTCTAGCATAGAATCCCGTCACTAAAGCCATTCATGTTTTTTATATAATGAAAATGAGGCCACTCAATAAACCCTCCCTCCCCCCTCCGTCACTGGGATAAAAATCCTACAGCCACATTTATTTCCTCTTCCTTTGTCCCTTTATCCCCACCCACGACAAAGCCGGAGCAAACCAAGCGGCAACATGCTTCTCCGAGGGAAGTCATACAAAAACAGGGAACACAAGAAAGAAGCACAAAGTCCTAAAAATGTGGAATCTGGTAGGAATTTACAGATGTGATCCCAGTACTGACCACAGTCGGGCAGTGAACAGTTATCCGTAAAGGTCATCGTCGGCATCTTCGTTGTAAACGGGGTCGGTGCCGGTCCCTCCGGATCCGTGACTCGGACCGGTGCCGCCTGTTGTGCTGGATGGAAACCTGTGGGACGCGAGCGGAGGGATTAACGGACTTGTTGAAGGATGACGAGCAGAAACGGAGGCGTGGAGATAAAACCGACCTGAAGCTGCCGAATCCACGACTCTGCTGGAGCGTCTGAGCAAACATCTCATATTTGCGAATGTCGTTGTCGCTGACTGATCGCCGGGCGAATCGCATCGCCTCTTCAAAGTGGTCCTTTCTGATCTCTGGTACGGGATCATCCTCCTCCACTTCCTGAAGGAAGAGGATGTTCAAAGAACGTCAAGTAAATGTACCAACACTAAAATGCGACTTAAGAGATCAACGTCACAACGACACTGACCATGGCAGAAGGGTTGGTCTGTCTTTCTCGCTCTCTGCGGATTTCGTTCTCGATGCTCTCCCTGATGGCCAGTTTACACGCCCGCTGGCAGATCTCTGTCAGATCAGCTCCTGAGAAGCCGTTGGTCATCTTAGCCAAGAAGTCCAGGTCCACATCCTGCCAGCAAATTGACAAACATGAGCTTAAGAAATACATGAAGAAATTGAGACACATCCACCAACATGCCAGCTGAAGAATCATCTTTATTAAACCCCAAAATGTAAAGTTAAGAATTTTAAAATGAGGTAATAAACTACCTTGCTGATGGGACTCTTGCGGAGATTGGCCTTAAGGATGCTCATCCTGCTCTTCTCGTCGGGCAGAGGGATGTAGATGAGCTGGTCCAGGCGACCGGGTCGCAGGATGGCCGGGTCGATGATGTCTGGTCTGTTTGTGGCTCCGATGATGAAGACGTTTTTCTTGCTGGACATGCCATCCATCTCCGTGAGGATCTGGTTGATGACACGATCTGCAGCTCCGCCACCGTCTCCCACGTTTCCGCCGCGGGCCTTTGCTATGGAGTCCAGCTCATCAAAGAAGAGCACGCAGGGGGCAGCTTGACGAGCCTGCGGGCAGAACCGTCGGTGAGAACCGAACCCATGAGCCAACTGAGATGCAGCGACGTTACCTTGTCAAAGATCTCTCGGACGTTGGCCTCGGACTCTCCGAACCACATGGTGAGCAGCTCAGGTCCCTTGATTGAGATGAAATTTGCTTGGCACTCGTTGGCAATAGCTTTAGCCAGCAGAGTTTTACCACAACCAGGGGGCCCGTAGAAGAGCACTCCCTTGGAAGGGGTCATGCCGAACTTGAGGAACTTGTCTGGATGCTCCACTGGATACTGATTTGAAAACAATTATAATTTATTAAATTGACCTCAACAAGATCCATGTCAAGATGCACTTTGTTGTCCTTACCTGAACCAGCTCCTGCAGCTCTCTCTTGACGTCCTCCAGACCTCCGATGTCCTCCCAGGTGATGTTGGGCACCTCAACAACAGTCTCTCTGAGAGCTGATGGGTTGCTCTGGCTCAGAGCCCACTGAAACATTCAGTTTGAGATTAGTATCAAGAAGTAAAGATCACTCATGGCACGTGGTAGAGGACTTTACCTTGAAGTCATCCATGGTGACAGCAAGAGAGTTCATGACTTCAGCATCAATGGTCTCATCCTCCAGATCGATCAGGTCCATCTTCTTCCTGATGGCTTGCAGGGCAGCTTCTGAGCAAAGAGCCGCCAGATCGGCACCAACATGCCCGTGGGTCTCATTGGCGACCTGAGCCAGGATTAAAAACAACAATTATTGAAAGCCTGGACATATGAAGCCAACATTGACAGAGTTCAATTTGAGGTTAAAGACAAATGTCCACACTTCCTGCCATTTAAAACCAAATTAATCATTTTAAGTTCGACAAAAGTTTAAGTTCTCATACCTGCTCCAGGTCAACATCGTCAGCCAGCTTCATGTTTTTGGTGTGAATTTGGAGAATCTCAAGTCTGCCGGTGGCATCTGGGATACCGATGTCCACTTCCCTGTCAAAACGCCCTGAGGAAGTTCAAACTCTTGTTAGACCAGATAAAAATCAACTGACTTGTTGACATACTCGCAACAGAAAGTGAGAGAGTTGAATAATTCAACAACTGTGGCAGTAGTGGCCTGCCAATGCTGCATACAATTATAAGATGGCTGCTAGATCAAAGTACTTAGTTACTGTAACCAATTCTTGTTTCTAAAGGAATTTTATAAAAATGTGAAATCTGACATTTACTGCTAGTAATTTGTCTAAATAACATTTAAACAGCACATGTTTGTCATGTTGAGATTCAGAAACAGAGGTTCAAGTAAAAATAGTTACCAAATCTCCTGAGGGCTGGGTCGATGCTGTTGGGTCTGTTGGTGGCAGCCATGACAATAACATGAGCTCTCTGTTTCAGGCCGTCCATCAGAGTCAGCAGCTGAGACACGATACGGCGTTCCACCTCCCCATGAGTCTACAAGGTCAAAGTTGGCACATTAAGATTTTGCATGCAGAAAAATAATAGTATCATTTGTTGCACATTCATTATTTCTACTTACCTTCTCCCTCTTGGGAGCAATTGCGTCAAGTTCATCAATGAAGATGATAGCAGGAGCGTTCTTCTCTGCCTCCTCGAAGGCTTTTCTCAGGTTACTTTCACTCTCTCCAGCCAGTTTACTCATGATTTCAGGACCTTAAAGCAAAAAAAATGTAATCATTACCACAATGAATACAATTAGGTTATTTGTGATCCAACACTGAAAGTAACTCAGAAATGAAACCAACAATGTTGTTACAGTCGCCCTCACCATTGATAAGGAAGAAGAAAGCGCCAGTTTCATTCGCAACAGCCCGAGCAATCAAAGTCTTTCCTGTTCCAGGGGGTCCGTACAGCAGAATTCCACGTGGGGGCTGAAATAAATGTTGCATTAGATTTCGTGGATTTAATTATTTCTTTAACATTAATTTCAATCAACGCAAAGAAAGAAGCCGTACCTTCACACCAATGGCTTTGAACAATGCTGGATGTCGAAGAGGCAGCTCAACCATTTCTTTGATCTGAGCCAACTGCTTCCTGACACCTCCGATGTCATCATAACCCACCTCATTCAGGGACTCCTCTTCATCCTGTAGGGTGGAGATTTAGTGTGCTGCAGCAATGAATGCCAGTTAGACAAGGTGCCACTTACCTCTCTCCTGATCGGCTCGCCCTCACAATGGATGACGGTATCGGGTGCAACAATGCAGTAGGGGGACGGGTCGGTTTCAACAACTTTGAACTCTACAGCACGCATGCCACCCCTGACCAGGAAAATGTCACCTTTGAGAAATAAAAAGTTAGATTTCCAAGTTGAAAGGCACAAGTAGACTATTGTAATCAACTGGTCAAAGTACCTTTGCGAATTGGCCTGTATGCTTCAAGGAAGTAAGGCTTTAGGTAGACCTCGAAGAGATTTCCAGTTATTCCTTCCACTGTGTCATCGATTGGAAGAACATGGATCCTCTTTCCATATTTCACATCAGGACATGGCTGAATACTGTAAAGTGATGGATTGTGTTTTATAAGGTTTCAAAGAAACATTTTGTCAAATAGGTTTAAAAAAAAAAAGTTTATATACCTTATAACATCTCCAAGACGAACCCTCAGATTGTTGCGAACCACCCTATTCATGCGGACCTTTTCATCTGAGCAGGTGTCATCTGAGAGCACGATGCACACAGTCTCTCGTCTTTTCTTTCCCTTCATCAGTACGGTGTCTCCACGGAAGAGCTGGAGCTCATCCATCTTATTCTGGTTATCAAACATTCCATGGTTAATACACACACACCTGTTTAACTTATATGAAAATAACAAAAGGCAAGTTACCTGAGACAGAGACACCACACTGTTGTCTTCATTGATGGACTCATCAACAATCAGTCTGTTGGGTCTGTTCTTCTGTTTCAGAATTGCCGTGGCCAAGTCATCATTTTTCGCTCTATGCAAGTCAGACAGAGAAATGGTTAGTTAAAAGAAAGTGTTAAAGACAATTTATGTAATGAATTACATTAGTTGCATAGAACAAATATCCATGACGTTTCAAATTATTATCATTATTAATGTAAACAAAATAGAAGGCATAACTTAGTCATGTTTGGTTCATTATTAATTCAGCTACACAAGCAACACATTGAGGATTTAAATTAAAGGACTTGCTTTCCTCATATTGGTGTTAATGGTTTATGCTCATATGAATAAAATCTCACATGCGATGATTTGAATTGATCTATACATAAAGTACATGGTTATAAAGTGCAAACCCTCTTTTGTGTTATTGTACATATGTTTATATTGTAGGTCGGATTCCAATAAAATGCCACCGAACACTTCCCAGCCATGAAAAGACAGGTGAGAACCGTCTGGAAAACTAGCTTTGTTGTTTCTCTTGTGACGTTAGCATGCTAACGCTAGCCTGAGTCCAGATGACACAGCAAAAGAAACGGAACACGGAAAAAAAAAAAAACTTTGCTAGCTCACGGTCAGTTAAACAAGATGGTCACCGCCACAATTGAAAAGTATTCACCCTTAATATGTTCTAATGTATACGGCCTTACATAATAACAGCGTATTTGTGTGTTGGCTAGTGGCAGAAAAGGGGAGAACGATTCGTTGGGAATGAATTGTCAGCCATGCTAGCCGGTTAGCCAACCGGCTAATACGCTAGCTAGTCCAAGTCAAAAGTGTCGCCACGGCTTGACCCGTAAACACGTTACTGTCGGTGCGTGAAAATATTAAACGGTCCATTGTTGTTCGGATTCTGAGACGAAGACGTGGATGAAAGGCCGACAAAAGACTCGTCTTCTATAGATGACGCCGGACGGCTTTGGCCTTGACACCGTTGCTAAGCTAACGCTAGCATCACGACAGCGATGACTGCGCTTTGTTACGGCCGGCTAACACGTTTGCGATACGCAGCGCAGACCAACGACTTTAACCACAAGTCCCGAGAATACATTGATAATAGACTTTTATAAAGAGGTTCGATTCCAAAAGTGAAACAACTAGGGTTGATGAAGTAAGTGACCTCATTAGTTGGAAAAGAAAGAACACAGTGTCATTAAAAACGTATTTGTACTCACTCCCCTCCCGATGCCATGGTGCTCCTCCTGACAGACTACAAATAAATTAGATAAGTCTAACTATGTTCGAGAGGCTCAACTGTTCCTTCTGATCCTACTACGTTCGCAGTGTTATCGACACGAATGGCCAGCAGCTTCCGTTCGTCTCTTTACGATTATAACAGGTCCTTGATGCATGCTCGTCGCGGATTGGCCAGACGTCAATCATGGGGCACGGGACGTCCAATCGAAACGCTCCCTCAGACGTCACTAAGGATATTGTTGGAGTCGGTGGTGCCGTGTTCTACAAACCGTTTTGTCATTGGGCCATACGTCTGTCACTCAATTACGGTGGACCAATGAGCAGCTACCGCGTTGTAATGGACAGAAGGGTGACATTAATCAAACGAAACTAAACGTCAACCGGTTACTGCGTATATAGCGAGGTAACTCGTCAATTAAAGCACCATCTATTTGTTAAAACCAAACTTTACAGTTGGTTTTCTTTTTTTTAAATATAAATTTCTCAAAGCGATTACTGTTTCATGACCTACTGATAGAAATCTTGTTTAATAACTTCTGCCAACCAAGTCGTTTTATGTGACCAGTGAGCATTCGTGGTACAAAGTTGAATTAAAAATATTTTTTAAAGCAATATATATAATTTAAAGACATCTTTCTTCAACAGACAAAAAAATCGAGATATTGATGAAGGAACGGGATGTGATAGAAAAATGTGAATAAGTTTATTTTTTAAGATGATGATTATATCAGGAAATTCGTTTATCAATTTAGTATCAGTTGTGAAGGAATACAATGTATTATGACACCTCTGCCTTGTCAGCAAATAGATATACACTTGTGACACCACAACTTTCATGACATAGATCATATATTTTTGAAAAACTTCAAATTTAAAAATAATGGTTACAAAAAAAATGTATCGCCCTTGCCAAATGATATGGACAATCGTTCTCTGGAACATGACAGTATCCTAACTTCTAAATATAACAAGAGGTCCTGTAGACATTTTTTCAGTACCCTAAAAAACTCCCTCTTCAAATGCTCATCTTTAAAACAAAATAAAACACTACATTAATGATTGAAAAAAACTTCTACTCACTCTGTTGACATACTCTCCATTTGCATAACAAGTTTTATCTCACGAGGTAGTTAACTTCAGTAGAATACTTTTTTCTTTTAAAACATCCAACAATAAGGAGTAATATGTATAAGGCTACACAACTTATAAGCATCTTTATTGCCTTCATCATCTTTGATGGCTTTTTTTTAATCCCACTTAGTAATGCAATCGTGCTTAAAAGAAAAGTGCTTTGTAGTTTCAAACAGATTTCTCAAATATGCCTTTAGTATTAGTCTAAAGGTATGTAGTGACCTGAGTATGTAGTGTTCTCCTTATATACACGTTAATGGACGACATGAAGAAAAATTCAACTCAATCGTTTCCATGTATGGAACATTTTTAGTTATTGACAAAAGGTGATTAAGGTGCTCCTTTACCAGGACAAAACCATAAAGGTATATGTTTAATATAAACAAATGCTTGTTATTTCATAGTCTTGCATCAAACTCTTGGACTCGGCGCTGAAGCTCCTCGATGTCCAAAGAAGGACCGGACTGAGGTTCCTGCAGGTAAACAGGAACATTCCTGCAACACAAAGTCAACTTATTATTATCATTATGTGATGTTACAATTAATCTCCTCACACAGAAGCAGGATACACACTACAATAGGTAAAGTTTAAGAAATGGCATTAGACACAGGACTGTATGCTGAGATCTTGTATCTTACTCTGATGTGGTTTGTGTAGCAAATCCAGTGTGTTTCCAGGAGGCTGCTGCTTCTTCTCGTCTCTCTAGTCTCCACAAAACTTCACCGCACCACAGTCCTGCACTGACACACGCTGAAACAACCAGATCGTGCCTTGAGTGCTGGATGTTACAACGGTCAGTTCAGAACGGTGCGTCAAGACTACCTGGGTAAGCATGCAGGCTGAGCTGGAGGTCTCTGAGAGCCTCCTTAAGTTTGTCTGTCTGGCTGAAGATAATGCCCCTCCTCGCCAGCGAGAGACCCTTCAGCCTCTGTAGGTCACACAGATGAGTCTGCTTCGTGTCCAGCACGGCTGCGGTGAGAGTCTGTGGTTTCGAGCCTGAGCGTGAGAGCAAAGATGTGCTTTAAATGGAGAGATTTGAAACACTAATTAAGAAAAAAGAACAAAACATACCTTTTGGTTTATAATGGACATTGAACACTAGATTTATACACCTGCAGAGAAGAGGGTTGATCCTTGTTTTCACGTTAAAGTAAGAAATAACGACTGCTACCTTGTGTAAAGAGTCACAGCTTGTTTCCAATCCTTCAGCTGAGAGTAGCAGTGACCCTGCAGCAGGTGGGCAGCACCGGTCCAGAGCACTAATGCAGCTCTGTCTGCAGACCTCTCCCACACACCTGCATCTTCGCTGCTGTCCTCGTCCTCCTCCAGCAACACTTTGTCTGGCAGCAGCTCGGTGGTGGAGTTGACGACCTCCTCGCAGAGTGTGACGCAGTCCAGAGGCCGCTGAGCCATCAGCAGTGCCGAAGCAGCCTCCAGGTACAGCACCGGTACCCTCGGCAACTCAGCCTCCTCAACAGGACGCTGAGTTGAAAACATACAGTTTGAATTCTGAGGTTTAAAAATAAAGAAAATAACAATATTTACCTGCTGGGTTTGATCCGAGTGAAGAGAAGCTAGTAGGTCCAGGTAAGATTCAACAGCCTCTGAAACCCTGTTGAGTCATGCAGTTATTAAAAATCAATTGTTACATCCTCTATTACAGTGGTCCCTTGTTTATTACGGTGGTTACGTCCTGAAAATCCCCTGATTTAAACAATATATGTGAAGTAGTGAACATTTAATTTGACATTTGCTTGAACATTAAAATTCAGCACCACTTATGAGGTACAAACCCTCTCACTAGCACCTGAACAGCTACTGCAATGCTTTGCCGCCCAGCCAATGAGTCACAGCTGTCGATCTCTTTTGACATAACAACATAGATGTAGAACATAAATGCAGCACTCTCGCCACCAGTAGCGTCAAAAAAAGGAAGCAGTGCACCTTCTTACCTTCCACATTCTAAACTCTTCCGTGCCAGCCAGTGAAGGACAGTGAGGGCAGAGGGCACGGACAACAGACTAGTCAGAGCCAGGCTCCGCAAAAGTAAAGATGGCGGGAGAACACCGGATCTCACCGTTTCTTTGGGCAACATGAGGGCCTGTAAGATAAGGCATGACTTTTTGATCAGGTATGTAGAAGATTCAGGAGCTCTTTGTTTGAACACTTATCCAACACTTAATCTTTTTTTTTTTTTTCTTTCTAGAATACCTGCTAAATATCAGCTTCAATTAAGCCCGGGTCAATACCTAAATGTTCTCTATGGAAGTATATCAGGTTGAATTTAACATTTCAAATTTAAAACTTTTAATTTATTTACTGAAATAAATGCATTTTAAAAACACATGTAGTTTGATATTGTAATTCCAATAATGTAATGGTAAAGATTCCAATGCATATTAGTGCCACCAGCCTGCTTCAAAAGCAAACTTTTTCAGCCATACATGCAACGCATGGCGATTTTAATAGTGAATTTAAAAGGATATGAATTAAATCAATATATAGAACTTAGTAGGAACATACAAGTTATTGAATTATATTATTCAATAAAAACAAATTCAATATAGAAATGATTTAATCAAATAATTCAAACAAATTAAATGCTTCAATATTCTGATGGCACTGATACACTTCACACGTTGATACTGACCGAGTGCAGCAAGCGGAGAGCTTTTATCTCAGCCTCTGTGTTCCCCAGTTCTCTGTAAATCACAACGCTCTGGTAGAGAGCGCTCAGACAACGGAAGTCGGTCTCCAGTGCCTCCGCGTAGCAATGTAGCGCCATCTGAGGTCGACCCTGAGAGAAACAGATTCAAACTTCACTTGTCGATTTGTAACCACGCTAACTTGGGCAGAGTTTGTACCATTTTGTAGAGACAGTAGCCAGAGAGGAAGTGCGTGTAAGCAAGAAGACTTCTTGGAGCTGAGAGGGAGAGCACTGCCTGCAGGTGATTAAGAGCTTCCGAACTTTGACCCTTTTTTGCAGCTTCAGCACCTTAAAGAACAGAGAAGTTGTTGACATTTTAATATCAGACTGCATAGACACACCTGTGTGATTCCATCCCGATGGAGGTGTTTTGTAAACAGACAAGTAAATGCTGCTGACCTTGCACAATGATTGTGCTTATCTGCAATAATTCAGCCAGCCTTCTGGGTTCAATCACATGATCAGGAGATTTTAAGGAGACACCAGGTCCTATAGCTTTAGAACATGTCTCCTGGACATTAATCAGCTGGTCCTGCATACAGGGAAGACTTTGATTAGTGATGACAAATGTTTTTGTTCTGGATACGCCGTGAATATTAAAAGGTACCGTTAAACATAAATTGTACTGAATCAGCAAACTAGAAAATTGATTTGTATTAGTGATGGTTTATTGATTTGGCTGTAGAGGTATGGAGATTATCTCGGCTATGTAGAGGCCAGGGACATCGTGGCAGATCACCAATCCATCACAGTACATTTATAGACAAGCACTCTCACACACCAACAATTTAGGGTCATCAATTAAAAGTGCTAGAAAGGTGGCGACCGTGGAAGGAGAATACCCAAAAACCAAGGCCTGCTTCAAACACAGAGTTGCTTTGAGTTGGATGGAACATGAAACTCTCTTGCTATGAGGATTATATGTATTAATAAAAATAAATCTGTATCTTAGTTAAGCAGACACACTTAACTAGTGGTTACTTCTTCACCAATACATCAATTATCCAGCTCTAGTATTTAGTTACAGTTTCACAAGTGAAAGAACAAGACAAATAAATTAAATGGTGCAATAACAAGTAGAAAATAAAGTCATTTTTACTTGATAGTCGTGCAGGATTTCCATCTTGCACGTATTAAGCCAAATTGCCCACTGAACACAAAACAATTGTGTAACACCAGATTTGAATTCAGGGTTTTCCAATGACAGGATGGTTTGCCAAAACTCAACAGGATTTGATGGTAGGTGGAAATGTCCTTTAAGCTGTAAAACTGCAAGAGAAATAAAAAAATCAACACTTAACCTTTTTTTAGAACAATAATTCATAAAAAAAAAGAGCAACCTCTCTCCATGGTTTGAGTGAGGATCAACTGGGCATCAGACACCAAGGACTGGCGGATGGACAGAATACAGACATTATAAACGACAGACAGCTCCAGCTGTGTGTGTTCTGCAAGAGGAGGAAGACCTGCAGATCATCAGAGTAGAGATGTTTAAAACAAGGACACCAATACATGTTCCTTATAAAATAGTTCACCTTGAATGGTTCTTAAAAGTTTGTGGAAGTCTGAGGACAACAATTTCAAATGGCTCTGGTTCAGGTCTTGACTCAAGTCATTTTCCCCCTTCAGCTCCTTAAATAAAGAACAAACACAGGTAGTATTTTGACTTTTACTGACAGTTTACTCTGTTGGTCTGTTGACTGTGTACATAAACACATAAACACCACTATATACACAGTCTATAAGCCATAAACATACAGCACACTCGTTGCTCTCGAGTTGTTCTACTTTAAAAAGATCATGATATTGTCAGAAAACAAGGATTTTGATTATTTTACATAGAAAATCATTGTAAAACACAAACAAATAGAAGCATCGACTTACGTTTAATTTATCCACTAAAGCCTTATTTTCTTTAGTCCACTGATCTAACAATCTAGTTTCTGACTTGAACATGTTTGATACGTTCTAGTATTTAATTCGAATTTTCCCTCGGTACTGACAGCAAGGGATGTGAGGGGAATCTAATGACTCAAAACAGGAAGTAAGTTTCACCATTTAATAAACGGTACTGCCCCGCGTGGACGGAGTAAGAGTTGCAGCTACAAATGAAGACACGAAAAGCCACAAGATAGCGCTGTAAGACATTGTTTTAGATAATTACAAAGTAGGATTTAACATTTAAAGTTGTTTCAGTTACTCTAAAAATAAATGCGTTTGTTAGTTTTCACTTAATATTGTGTTCTTTTGTGGCAAATTTCGTTTCGAATTACTTTGAGAATATCAAATATTTCTGATAATTAGCAGTAAATATAAAAAAAATAATACTGATAATGGAATGTCTATGAATATTTTCTATAACTACAAAATGTTTTTTAATTTTAAACTTTTTGGGAGGACTGTGGTGGCATGGAAGTCACTTTGTCACACTTATAATAACAATTCAGTTCATCTCTCTTACTGGGATCTTCTGTGACTGTTTTTCTTTTCTTTTGTTTGCTGAAAACTGTCTTATTTGACCACTTTAACTTTTAACCCAATGGAGTGACTTATACCTTAATAGTGGGATTATGTTAACCATGAAATAGAATAACACATAAATATGATTTTATATTTTCAAATAGTTTTTCTCTTGGTGAGTCAATGGTTGAACCAAATTCACTGCTATTAAATATTGAATACTGAATTAATTGAATGCCAAATTAAGTATTTGAAAACCATATTATCAATTTAATTTCATAATAACTAAGTGCTTAAAGGTTTATTGTTATACCCTCCACATGGTTGTGGGGAGGGCAGGGGGGGGTATGGGTAAAATGGCTGATGTATTGGATTTGGGCTAAAAATAGAATTGAGACTGGATTGCTTTGTCATCGACACTAAAACATTGAATTATTTCAGCTCATTTCAAACCAGCAGCGTCGTCACAATTCCACCTCAGGCGTGACCACATCCATACAAATGCAGTGGAAACACGTAGGTTGTCTTATAGCTGACTCACCCCAGAGACTGCAACAACCACCAGCCACTGGAAGGTGACTGTCGTTTTCTCACCCGCTCCCTCCCTCATCCCTCCTCACACATCTGATCCATCACACCCTTATCTCCAGTCTCGTGCCTGATATGGAAACGTCTTTAATCACAGAGAGTCTCAGTGTAACACACGAGTGCTGCTCACACTAAAGACTTGGATGGATGAAAAGGATGCTGATAGTTTCTGTCTCTGTCCATCTGTTACCTCAAGGACAAGGTATTGTCCACCAGCCTGCTTCAAAAAGGTTTTTTGGCAAAAAAGAATAAACTCTCTTGTATTTCTCTGACACTCAGCAGTTCAGCTGGTTCAAATGACGGGAGGATGAGAAACAGGAGTCTTGGGTCCTCAGAGACTTCTGCTCAGAGCGTGATTCTCATTCATAAATCATGAAGACGGAGCAGAAATAGAACCCTCGCAGACCTGCGGGTCCATTATTCCACCATTCATTACATGACATATTTAACATCAGGTAATGACTTTTTTGGTATTAAACAAAGACTTCACCAGCAGCTGCTGCTGATGCATTTCTTTCAGAGACAGAAACGTCTGGGCTCTCGGGGCGTTTTGGCTAAACTCACTCACCCTAAACTTGAGAAATCAATAGATGCTGCTCGTGCGCTTCAGCACCGGACAGCAGGCAGACCTGCACACACAGTTTTGTTGTAACTGCTGTATCATCGCAGCGAACGCACTTGTTTGATGTCTTTCTTCTTATTCAAAGGGACGTAATTGCATGTAAAAGTGGAACAATAACTAAATAAAGAATGAAATGAAAATAAAAAGACAAATTAAAATGAATAAATAGACAAATCAACGTTTGTATTATTTAAAAGAAGACAGTCATCCTCCTGGCCTGGTTGTCTTTACTTGGGCACACAATACATTATTTTAGATAAATCCCCTTCAAATAGTTTTGCATGGTGAGGTAAATCTTTGTAATTTCTGTCATTTCCAAACATAATAAAAAAAAACAATATTCGACACATCACAATATGTCTTGGATGTTAGAAGATGACACAATATGGTTGATTTCTTACACCTATAAAGTGTATATGTGGTTATTTAAAACAAAAAAACAAAGGTTCTGTTTTCTTAAGTTATTATATGTAAATAACACAGATTCAAATGCAGAATTAACTGTTTCAAAAGATGAAATGTAGTTTTGTGGAAAACCCTAAAGTAAAAAAAGATGAGCAAATAGACCATTTTGTAAAAATTCAATGGAATTTGCTTTTTTGAAATACACTATGCACATATTTTGATATTTATATACACATTTTATGCTTTTCTTTATTTCAAAATAGCAATTTGAAGGACTGTCTTTTCCCCTGGATGTCAACATGTCACTCTCGGTATTCCATATTTATGTGGCGCTCATGAGGTCAAAGATCCTGAAGAAATTAACTATTTTATTTCGTAATTAGCAGAAAGCAGACACTTATATGGCCAGTGCTGTAAACACAACATATTAAAATAAGATGACACACAAAAATATAAGCAATAGAAAAATAGAACCTAGCAACAAGGCAGCCATTATGCTGCATTATATTATTCATTAATAGTGGTTATATATGAGTATAGTTTTTGTCAATGTTTTGATTATTTAGTGACCCTCAGGAAGATTTAAGTGAATTAAAAACAAATATACATATATTTGGGGTGTGGGCTGCTTTTATATCTGATTAAAAAAATAAAAGTTATATCAAATAATAATTTACTAATTTTAGCTTAATTTTATTAGATGCCTTTGTAAAAGACATTTTGGGGGGTTTTACCATTTTTTAATCCTTTATCTTTGGTTGACTGCCCCTCACAGCAGTCACTATAAAATGTGGCCCCTGATTAAATGTAATTGTTCACCCCTGCAATCTGATTTTTGTCATTTTATTACAGGTTATTATGAACTGTTATGTATTCCTTGTTCTAGGTGGTTTTATGATGCGTAAAACAGTCATCACCCCCCAAAACCACCCTCCAAACTGGTCGCAGCAGTAAGCCATCAACACTGAGTCTGGTTCTGCTCTAGGTTTCTGCATTCTTAAAGGAGATTTTTCCTCGCCATTAAGGCAAGGTAAGGTAAGGTAAAACTTTATTGATCCCTCAGTGATTCATTGTTGAGTTGCAGGGATCTGATTTTCTTTTTCTTACTTAAACTGTAAAGTGTCTTGAGATAACTTTGTATCTCAATGTATAAATAAAATTGAATTTAATTGAATAAAAGTTTTGGATTTCATTCCATTCGGATTGAATGTATTCTTCGTCTCAGATGAAACTCAGCAGTGCAGGGTTGTCCCTTTAAAAAACGCCTGCTGGTGCTGAGTGGGCTCCTGCACCCCTATATAAACCACGCAGCTCCCCCTCCTGCTGCAGTCTCTCCTCCAGTCCCGGACCAAGGATGAGTTTCTCTGTGGACCACCACTACTTCAACCCCGGGGGGCTCCGCAAGGCTCGGCCGGCCCCCGTCACCCCCGGCGGCGGCTTCCACTCCCAGCGCCGGCGCGTCACCTACAGCCAGCCCGCGGACAGCCTGGAGACCCTCGGCGGGGGAGAGATGTCGTCCCCCCGCAGGAGCGAGAAGGAGGTCCTGCAGGCGCTCAACGACCGCTTCGCCGGTTACATCGACAAAGTGCGCAACTTGGAGATGCACAACCGCAACTTGGAGGCGGAGGCGGCGGCGCTGCGGCAGAGCCAGGCGGGCCGGGCGTCGGTGGGCGAGCAGTACGAGCGGGAGCTGGGGGACCTGCGGGGGCTCCTGCAGCAGCTCACCGGGGAGAGAGCCGGCACCGCGCTGGAGCAGGAGCGCCTGCAGGAGGACGTCCAGCGGCTGCGCGGCCGCCTGGAGGAAGAGGCGCGCGGCCGCGAGGAGGCGGAGGCGGCGGCGCGCGCCATGAAGAAGTACGTGGAGGAGTGTCGGCGCGCGCGCACGGAGCTGGACAAGAAGTTGGGAGCTCTGGAGGAGGAGGCGGAGTTCCTGAGGAGGAACCACGAGGAGGAGGTGGCGGAGCTGCTGGTGCAGATCCACGGCGCGCAGCTGAGCTACGACGCGCCGGTGCTGAAGGCGGACGTGACCGGAGCCCTGAGGGAGATCCGCGCACAGCTGGACACGCACGCGACCAGGAGCTCCACGCAGGCGGAGGGCTGGTTCCAAGGCAGGTAGCACTCACCTGGAGGGGACCCCCCCCCCCATCACGACCCCCCTACACAGTCTCTGTCCGCGAGGGTGAAACATGAATCAGCAACTTTTAATTCACTCTTTAATTATGACTCAACATTTTAAATAAATCAAACCAATACAGTTTAAATTTTAAATATAATAATAGCGATTACTACACATACATTATCGTCCTTATCGAATGAATAGAACAAATGAATAATAATATTAATATTAATGCTAAAAATAATAATAATAGGTAAAGAAGCAATTACCAAAATAAATAATTAAAAAATATATATATGAAAATATAAAAGAGGAAGAATCTAAACATCTAAATTAAGAACCACTTTGATTAACTAATACTAAAATATTGTGAAATCCGAGATAATAATAAACAATAAAACAAATAGTCAATTAAGATATTCATAATAAAAACAATACAATTAAATCAAATGGAATAACTTGAAAGATTCGCAAAACCAACATACATCAGTTTTGGCTCATAGTAGATACAAATAAAAATGTATTCACTTGTAAAACTCTTGATAATGCAGGTAAAAATGATCAAATATAGACTTTTTGAAGTGACATTTGTTAAATGAACATGTTGGTTTTTTTTTTTATCAACGCAGCCTTAAAATAATATATATTTCATGTTGCACTTTGATTATATAAAAACATAACATACAGATTAGAAAAAAAAATATTGTAAAATTAATTCAAAAAATCTTTTTAGGATTTAAATTCACCTAAAAAGGTTGTTAAATTGTCGCAAATATGAGCCTTTGTTTGTTAATATATATATGTAATGTAATATAGAAATACTAATAATTCAATTTTCAGAATATCGTGTATAAGATAGAAACACTATGTCAATATCTCTGCTGGTCTGAACTATCCATGATGGCTCAGTCGCAGCACGTCCACCTGGAGTTACGAGATGATGCTGCCAACACCGTGACCTTCTCAGTGTTTGGCTGCAGTCATGCTGAGAGGAGGAAGAAGAGCTGAGTCAGACCGATGGCCACAGGACGGTCAAGGTCACCACACTCTGGGTTATTATACATTTATGCGTCGACGTAGACAGAGAAGCTATTTCTATTCATGGACTCATCTGTCTAAGAATGAAAGAAAAAACTGGCTGATTCATCCTGGAGATGATGATCTATTCAGCACAGAAGTCTGATGAAGGTTCTTCACTTGTTGGAGGAATCTAGTTTCAGTGTCAGAGTCCATTTTATTTAATCATTTTTCATTCGCTGGATCGATTATATGGAAGGATATCAGGGACATCAGAATAATGAATGTTTAAATGAACGTTTAATCATTTAATTAAATCATTTTTATATTTAAAGGTTGGATTGTTTTCCGTATTAAATAACATATTTAATAGAATTACACATTGAATTATTCAGAAATAATATTTCTAAACTTTTTTTTATATATTTTGAATTATATTTTGAAGGTTGATTTAGTAGCTGCAGTTTTCTTTTGGTATAGACTTGTGGCTCCATTATACCCATCATTTATATTGAATTTAGAAAGAATATATTGGAATTAGAATATCAACTATTTGTGAAAAAAAGATTATTTTGAAATTGTTGATTTTTAAATTTAATGGTTCTATAAAAACAAAGTCAACTTTTAAATATAGACATTTTTAAATTTAATTATTTAAACCTTGTGTTATCTAGGGGTCAAGGTGACCCGAAAGCCCAATACCCAGATGACCCAGAAAAAACACAAGGGATACCTCATACACATTGGTTTTCAGGCCTTCGGGTCACCTTGACCCTGAGCTAACACAGTTAAAATAAATTCAAATATAAAAAAAAGACATTTAAAATCTTAAATTCAATCCCTCAATATTCTGATGTCACTGATACACTTCCAAACTATTTCCTCTTCACTCACCGAGCTCTTCCAACAGTGCGTATGGATCGTCTGGCAGACGCCGCCAGGTCCAACCAAGACGCCCTCCGAGGGTCCCAGGGCGAGATCGTAGAGTTCCGCCGGCAGCTGCAGAGCCGCACCATCGAGCTGGAGACTCTCCGGGGAACCAAGGAGTCGCTGGAAAGGCAGCGTTTGGAGTGCGAGGACCGACACCACGATGACCTCAACTCCTTACAGGCGAGAGATATACACCGTTGTTTTGTCACAACATGCCCTTTAAACTTTTTCCTTCTACACGCAGGAGTCCATCAATCAGCTGGACAATGAGCTGAAGACCACAAAGTGGGAGATGGCGAGTCAGCTGAGGGACTATCAGGACCTGCTGAACGTGAAGATGGCGCTCGATATCGAGATCGCGGCTTACAGGTTGGTACCGACTGCAGATGAAACCAGGATGAATCAAACATCTCGTCGTTGTTGTCATCACAGGAAGTTGCTGGAGGGAGAGGAGAGTCGCTTCGTGTCAGGAGGGAGTCCATACTCCTACCTGGAGAGCAGACTCTTCAAAGCGAAGGGTGATGACACGGTCATCGTGGAGGAGCAGACCGACGAGACACAGGTGACCGAGGTGACGGAGGAGGCCGAGGATGAAGAAGAAGAAGAAGAGGAGAAAGAAGGTGAGGACGAGAAGGATGAGAAGGAGGAAGAAGAAGAAGCCAAAGAGGAGGAAGAGGAACCGGAGAGTGAACAAAAAGAAGAAGAGGTAGAAGAAGAAGAAGATGCTGCTGCTGAGGAGGAAGAGTCCAAATCTCCAGAGGAGGAGAAGACTCCTCTTTTAAAACTACCTGAAGACAAAGCAACCGATTCTAAATCTCCACAGAAGTCTCCAGCAGGAGAGGAGTCCAAATCTCCCGTCGCCAACTCTCCAAAGTCCAAATCTCCTGCTAAGACCCCAGAACCAAAGTCTCCAGAGAAAGAGCAAATCACTCCACCAGAAGAAAAGGAGGAGGAGACTCCTGACAAGGAGGACAAGAAGGAAGAGCAGGTGAAGGATGTGAAGGAAGAAGAGGTGAAGGAGAAAGATGATGAAAAGAAAGAGAGTAAAGCAGAAGAGCCAGCCAAGAAAGAAGAGGCGTCTAAGCCTGCAGCTCCAGAGAAGGAGAAAGAGGAGAAACCTGCTTCCAAGCCGGAGAAAAAGGAGGAGGAGAAGCCCTCTCCTCCTAAAGATGAGAAGTCAGAACCCGAGTCCAAGCCTGCACCTAAAGCTGAGGCTCAAAAGGAGGAGAAGAAACCTCAAGTAGAGCCTGTGAGTAAGAAGGAGGAGACTCCTAAAGTGGAGCCCGTTAGTAAGAAGGAGGAAACTCCTAAAGTGGAGCCTTCTAGTAAGAAGGAGGAGACTCCTAAAGTGGAGCCCGTGAGTAAGAAGGAGGAGACTCCTAAAGTGGAGCCTTCTAGTAAGAAGGAGGAGACTCCTAAAGTGGAGCCTGCAAGTAAAAAGGAGGAAACTCCTAAAGTGGAGCCAGTGAGTAAAAAGGAGGAGAAGCCTAAAGTAGAACCTGAGAGTAAGGAGGAGAAACCTGTTGCTAAAGACAAACCTGATGAGTCAGCCAGCAAGAAAGAAGAGAAACCAGAGGAGAAAAAGGAGAAAAACGATAAGAATACTGTGAAGGAGGAAGAGAAGACTGAGAAGTCCTCCAGCACGGAGAAGAAGGAGAGCAAAGATGAGAAGAAGAAATAGAAGGGATGATCTAGAAAAGAGGAGGTGGAGATGCAAGAACAATGATAGATCCACGAAGGTGACGATGTATGCAAGCAATAGTGTAGCATCAACCCGCCCCGACATGACCGTGAACCCCCTGAAGCTTCTGATGTTCGACTCCAGTGAATGCAGGAACGCTCTCCACCTGAATGTCAACAAGTGCATTTAAACCCCATCCAACCACACGCCTTCATCGACAAGATATTGAGTAACAAAATATATATTCAGGAAGATACAAATGTATATTTACTTATATGACGCTTCAGATATGTTGCTTCTCGTGCACTTTAAAGCAGCTTGGCCTTGTTAGTTAGCTAGGACTGTGCTCTGATGTACAAGCTTCCCAGAGAATGAAACATGAAATAAACATGAAGCTTGTGGATGATTCTGCTGGTTTTTTTCTTGTGAGAAAGCGTCAGTTGAGCTTCACTGCATTGCAGAGAGGCAGCGTTTGCACCTTCATCTCGGAGCACTTGGTTCATAAATCAGGAGCAGTGCAGTCTCACGCAACACCTTCAGCCTCTGATCTTACCACACCTTCTACATCTTTAATCATGTCATACAAATGATCTTTTTTTTTCCATCAATTTCTTTTATTATTTTCAAACAACAATATACAAACACATACAGGTTCACAATAAAGTCACAAACGAAAAATTAAAATACAAAACAAAAGATTTACAAAAAGTAAAAAATAAACACATATATCAAAAATAAAATAAAATGAGGGTGAAATAACATTTACATGGATTGATTCAAGCCCCAGAATATGATGTATCCATAACTTTTGTCCCAATTAACATAAAAAAGAAAATGGATGCTGTCCATCTGAACTATCCCAGGTCACGATACCTCTTGCTCAGGTACTTCCATCATGTGAGAAATGTCTTTATTAATAAGTAAATTACAGAAGGGGCCCCACACATCTTCAAAACATTGCTGTTTACCCTTATTGGTGCATGTGATTTTTTCCAGTGGCAGAGTTGATGTTAATTCTAACAACCATCTTCCAATATTTGGCTTGTCCACCTCCTTCCATGCTACTGCAATCACTCTTTTTGCCAACAATAAAGCAATATCAATGAATATTCTGTGTTTCTTTAGGATTGGACAACCAACAGGGTACAAACCTAATAGGAAAAGTTTAGGTTCCAGATTTAATTTAATTCCCAACATTCCTTCGAGACTTAGTTGTACTTCCTTCCAAAATGTTTCTATTTTGGAGCATTGCCACAAACAGTGGAAGAGTGTGCCTTTCTCAGTTCCACACAAACATCTCAAATGATCATTTTTAAAAGATTTATGTGAAGAAAAATGTCCTAAATTCAAGATGCAGACAGAAATAAAAACCAAGACTCATGAGTACATTTCAAGTTTTATTTTGAAATTCGTCTAAAAAAAACTTAAAACAAAAATGTTCCAAGGAAAGTCTTGTTCTCCTGCGATGGGTCTAAAAGATTATTTTTGCTGATTCAGCGATGACTGAAAAACCCCTGCGGGTGGTTGTATTTGAAGGGCTTCAGTCGATTGGGGCCCCTGGAAGAAAGAAAGAGGAGATTTAAACTGCAGTTCAACACTCTTTTTCCTTTATATCGAGGCTCGTACCTGACGGTGCGAAGGCACATCTTCTCGCGGGGGAACTCTCGAGGCCCCTCCACGCCGTCGTCCTGACCCTCGGTCTCCAGGTACACGTCCAGGCAGACGCACAGGCGAGCGATCTGATTGGTCAGGAGCTGGTGTCCTGGTTTAGGGCCCTGCAGTTCGTGTCTGAACACGTTCACTTCGCTCTCCATGGCCTGAAGACGGAACAGGTGAGTCTTTTCAAACTAAAAAGAGAGAGAGAGACGAGGGACTCACTCGCAGGTTGTCGTCGGTGCGACCGCTGCGCTCGCCTTTCCAGCTGAGCAGGATGGAGAAGAGAGGAGAGACTTCTGGGTAGCGAGGGCTCATCACCACAGCGGCCTTCAGACACGCTGAGAGAGGAGGACGTCACGACACGGTAACGATAAAGGAGTTTTGAACATCCAGTTTACCAGTTCCTCGCTCCAGAACAGCCATGAAGTAGAGATCCGTGTCCTTGGCCAGACCAGCGTCCACCACATGTCTTGCGAAAGGAAGAGCCTGCAGAAGAAGACGATGTGTTTTGAAGGAAAAACATCCACATGGAAAAATTTCCCTACCATGAGAACGTAGAAAGGTTGAATTTAACAACTGAAGTTTTGAACGTCATCATTGAAATGTTGAATTTGTTTCTATAGAATAATTGAATTCAATCTTTTTTTGTATTGAAAGGTTGAATCATTTTTTAAAATAACCGAATAGAAATAATGTAATATTTTCAAAATTAATAAATCTTTCAGTTTGATGCTATAATAAATCATACATATTTTTTTCTAAATTCAATATATTTGTAACCGTCCTGTAAAATTATTTTTTAAATGTTGGCATGCTTTTACGACGTCACTTGATTGGCTGAAAGTTCCAAAGTAGCTCTTTTAATATTGTCAGGTGGCAAAAGTATTGGATAAAAATGTTTATTTTTTTATTATTTGAGACCAAAAAAAAATGCATTCATTTTGAAAATATTCCAATTTTTTTATTAAATTCTATAGAAGCTAAATTTAAACTTTCAAAGAATGCTTATAAATACACAAGATTTCAATTAAAACCATTTAATAAACTTGATGGCACTGATGTACTTCCATACATCCCGCTGACCTCTACATACCATGTAGTCCTGGTGGGTGACGGCGGTCCAGCGAGCTAAACGTGAGATGATCTTGGTGGGGAAGATGTGCTGACATTCAGTGATGACCGGGAGGATGTTGTGTTCTGATCACAAACCACAACACATCAGAAACATTCCACAGATAAATGGATGTCCTAGTGGATGTTACCCAGAGACGTGAACTGCTTGTGCAGAGCCAGACGGGACTGGAGTCGTCCTCTCAGCAGCTTGATGGTGCTCTCCATGTGGCTGGCGGACAAAGAGCTGCCCACGTTCACAGCCTGCAGAACCACAAACGCACGTCAGGTACTGGACCGAGGTGGAACTCGCCGAGTGTGTTAACCCACCTCGGAACTCTCAGAGGGAAAATGAATCCCTCCCAGATTCTGAACCCACAAGTACGGGTGACCCAGCTCGTCCACATAGTCGGCGTAAGAAAGGATCCTGAAAGAGATTCGTCCATCAACAAACCTTAATATATAAAATCCCATCTAATGATCCAGACTACTTACCCAACCTTGTCGAACTGATAGCGGTTAGCAGGATTTGGAGTTTCGTATCCGTTATCTGCCGAGTACAGGCAGCTGAGGAGAGTGTCTGACTTTAAAAGATCGCTGCAGGAAAAACACAATCCTCGTTAGATCAGCAGAAACAGAAGAGAGAAGCAGATTTGGTTGAAGAAAGTAACAAAATAGACTTCTTATGGTAATTTATTTTAAGATCTACGAAGTTTTAAATCTTTTGACCATTAAACTAATTGATTCATTTGTTTAAACTTAGATCTTAACACTGGCATCAACATCATAATGAATATACTTTAATTTTGAGACAACAATCATGTTCCAAATGTTAAAGTCTTCCTCTGCAAGATGCAGTAAGTCCCTTATCATGACGATGTTTGGAAGTTATTACTTTATAAAGTTCTCCCCAGTCTGAAACCTCAGCGAACAAGAGGTTACAAGAGCATTATGATGTAATAATGCCTTCTCTCTTCCTCCAGCCAGCTGTAATCACGCCCTGCTTTGTTAATACAACAAGTCCCATGGAGGTGGAGACTTCTGGGGTTGATAACGCCGCGTGACAAACCTCAAAGCTTGACCAATCACATCAGAATAGGTGTGGTTACAGTAAACAAGTTTTCATAAAGAAGTAGGAGTAAAATAGAGTCCAATATCTATTTAATACACATTTAAATCTACACATTAGTTCAACTTTAAATTAATTATAACTTTATCAGGGAAGTATCTATCCATCCAATCTGACCCAAGAGTATCAGAGAACATTTAATTTCAAAATATCCACTCATATGAAATTTTAAATTCATCGTGTGCATATATTCATTCATGTTGATCTTGCACGTGATGCATTTGAGTTTAAAAGGAGCAGCAACGTGTTTATAGAGGCAGGGGGTCATATGTGGAGGGTAATAGGAGGTTAAAACAAGGGCGTGATGTTGATGCACTCGGACAACATCACGGGTCAGGGACGAAAGTAAATGACAAATCAGGTGGTTCATCTCACCCTGCGCTGACAGCCGTGTTCAGGTCTGTGGAGGCAGAAACTTTGGTCTTGACTGTCAGGATGTGCAGGTTCATCAAGTAGTAGAAGTAGAGGTGGAGGACGCTGCCATCTGTGGGAGAATCATTTCACAGCTCAAATCAATACCCATACGTTTCACGGACACACCGTGGACTGGTTTGATAGCACCAACAAATGGCGTGCTGGTGAAGGATGCTAGCGAGCCTCAGGGGACATGTGCTGCTCACGGTCATCACTCCGCCTGCACTCTCTGCAGTGAACCCGGTGACGCATGAGTGAGTTTGACACTTCTACGCCACACAACATTAGGATGCAAAGAGAAGGTGTAGAGATCTATGGTAAGGCAGATTAAAACAACGGAGAAGGAAGAGAAAAGCCTTCAGCCGACTAAACCTGCTGCATAATGACGATGCTGCAAGCACCCCTCTCAACACCCCTCCCCGTCAGGTAGAGTCACGCCTGCAATGCAGAGCTCCCCTTCTAAGTCACAGTTCCTTCAGTCACCAGCAGAGGTCAGAGTAAGAGACGCTCTCAAAGGGTCAAGATAAATTTATTAATTTTAATCATAAAATTCATCAATAATTTGGGCCATAACAATACGTTTTTTCTCCAGCAACCCGACTCGTGTGAGCGTCCTTGAGTGACTCACCTTTACATTTGAGGTCAAAGCAGAGGGACAGAGGGTGACGCTTCAGCGTTTCTCTTCTTTTCTCTTCCAGCTGGGCAGCTGTAGTCAGACGCCTCCTTTTCTGTTGAGCGACAGATTCAATCCAATCCAATTATAAGCAAACCATTAGATTTTTGTAGCAAATAAACCTTTCTAATAAACCTCCATAGAGCTTCGTCGACTCAGCAGTTTGCACTTATAATAAATAATGCTGAGTCGTTAAGCTCCAGTGTGAGTGTCTGCGGTATTGTCACAGGTTTTTTTTGTTTTTTTTAGAATGCTGCATTGTCACCAGCAGCAAAAGCAAGATCCTGATTCTGGACCATCAGTAGTTCAAACTTAATTTAATTTAGGTCTTTACAACAACTGTGTTTCATCTGTTAATTCTCATTAAATTGGATGAAAATGTTTAAATAATACGAATAAGAATTGTCAACATCATTCACAAATCTTTCAACTAAATCACACAAGGAGAGAAAAACTTTATTGACCAATCTGCGTTTAACTAAAAGTACAAGTGTGATTTTGATATTATCTTTTCATTCTTAGAGGCTCAATCTATGCTTAATAATCTTTTAGTTCAACGAACGCTCCAATCCAATCCTTCATCACAAGTTTAAATCTTAACAGAACTCCTGGTATGAATGTTGACGTCCATATTCTCTCTGCCTCATCTTAAACACAACCATCTCTCTAGGTCACAATATAAATGTTATTCAACCATATGGCGGGCCACATAAAACGTCTCAGAGGACCAGATTTGGCCCCCGGGACATGATTTTGAAGTGCTTTACTGGATTCATTTGACCGGTGGAAGGACAGTCTTTCAATCTTTAAATATTAAAGTGAACTTTGAGCTTAAGTTACAGGATTTCAGTCAAGTCTGGGATTTTAAAAGCCCTTTCTCGTTTGCTGTCCAGCTGTAACATGAAATTGATACTAAAGCTACTCGGAAGAGAAGCAGCTTGGACACCAGGGAGAGAATGGAGGAACTAAAAACTGGTTGAACTCCGTGAACTTAAAGTTAAACAACAACAAGGACTCACCGTTTTCTCCTGCTCCTCCTCGGCATCAGAATCACTCTCATCATCTGCAGAACCAGAAAGGAATGAGACCAGTGCCAAGTAAATAATAATAAAACACCAGATCCTTAAGAGAAAAGATCTCTTCATACCCTGAGAATCCTCTGGAGGTTTGGATAAAGCTTTAGCTTCCTCAACATCACCGATGATGGTCACCACCAGGTTCTTGTCTGAAATTCAAACAGCCGTTTCAACAAGTGGCTCATCAAGAATGAGCTGTGATTTTTAGCTTCACACACGGCACCTACCGCAGGCTTGCCCGTAAGCATTGGCTTGTACGAAGACAACATAGAGCGGTGGTGGAAGATGACGAGCAATTTCGGTCTGCTTCTGAATTTTTTCATACGGCATAGAGAGATATTGCTGAACGGGAATAGAGGCCTGTGGAGACAGAAAACCGCATGAATATAAGAGGGTTTTACAAAGATAACATCGGATAATCGCACCTGCATAATGGCCTTCAGTCCTGGCTGTAAGCTCCTGAGATGCTCCTTCTTCACCTCAATACTCTTCTGAATCTTCTCCTCAGAAGTCAGAGAGTCTTTGTATTTTTCTGCCAACCTGCATTTTAACATGGATTTTTAGCCGAGACGATTTACTTATTGTAAATGTACTGTATCAGACTAAGGGTCAACACACCTCTTCCTCTGTTCCAGCTCCCAATCCAGTCTTGCCAGTGTGAGCTGGTGTGAATCAGTTTTTGTGAGCTGAGGTCTGGAGATCTCCTCTGGTGCTTCCTTATAGAACTCTTCAACGCTCACAAGGTCGATGTCTTCATGCTTGGATCTGAGGAGAATAGAAAATAATTTGAGTGGTCTTGACATATAATCCTCTGAGCATATTTTTTCATATGAATATTTGTGTTTTGATGGTACAAATATTATTTAGATTATTTTGGCATAATGGACCTTCAGTATTTCACTTAATGATTAAATTATACATTTTCACAATGTTTTAAAGAGTGAAGTATAGACTGTATTGTAACTGAATCTTATCCAGCCAATAACAAGTGAGCTACGGCAAAAAATTAAATGTTTCACACAAGTCTAAAACACTTTCAATTTAGACACATTTGAAGACCATACTCTTCAAACAATCAAAGCTAGCAAACACGATGCAAATGTCATACTAACTTGAACTCCAGGCACTTGCTGATCTCCTTCTGAAGATGCATGACCTCATAGAGAAGATTCTGGAGCTGAAGATGCAGCACATCCACTTTCTGCTTCGCCTGTGTACAATGACATGTTGGTTTGATAAAAGCAAAATATATATATAGAAGTACAAGAGTACAAAATCATATTAAGTGCAGTATAGCCAATCATGAGACTAGAGACTGAGAGTAGAATCTCACCTCATGTGTCTGGTCTCTGCCTCGCTTAAGTCGCATGTGTGCCAGACGGTTGAGCTTTTTTAGATTCATGAAGTAGATGCAGCCTTGCATGCGTTTTTGTTCAACCTCAACACTCTAGAGACAAAGAAAGTCAGCATTGCTTCATTTCTAAATCCGTGCTGTACAAGTGGACTCATAATCTCACCCCTTCTTTGGCGCCGTTGGCTTTCAGTTGCTGAATCTCATTCATCAGCGTAGACAAACCTTCACATGTCTCTTTGAAGTGCTGGCAGTCCTGCTCAGGCTCCCTCAAATCCAACTCCACTTCCTCATTATACACTGGCACCTCCTGCATGAATTAGTCCATTTTCCATTCATTGTACATTTTTTAACTCCATAGAACAAAAACAATCTGAAGCTATTGAAGATGTATGTACCGGAAGAACACAAACTAGCAACCTCTTCGTCTTCAAGGTATCTTATCCAACATGTACAAGTAAAATCCTATTGAAATTTAAGTACTTATGCTTTACCATAAGAAAATATATGTTTAAAAGTGAGTTTTATACTTCATTATTGCTTTTGGATATATCGGTTAGAGTAATTTCTTTGACGTCCACAAATACATGTTTTGCCATAGAGAAAGATTTACAGTAAGAAATTTGTTATGTCCATTATCATTATAGTTTTAGTCTGCAGGCTGGTGTGTTGATGACTAGTTCTTCTAGACAAAGAGTTGATGCGAAACTAGTTTCATTTCTCCTTTCACTTTTTTTCTTGACTTAAGGTTTATGAAGAGTTATATCCATCTTTCCAAAATCAAATACGAGACGTGATCAAAATACACTTGAGTTATAAACATGTCGTTTTTTAACTCCTGGATTTTAGTATAGTTGTTTTAGTATATAGATCTGCTTATCGCTTTTATAAAGGCTCCTTGGTTTGAGCTATAGCTCTCTAACACAAATCTTTACAGTAACGTGTGTCAATGATGCACAATGTGTCAAATAATGTTCATTTAAATTAGATTGTAGGTTGGATAAGCTATTTTAATTAACAAGTAAACGGTTGAAACCATTTCATGATTCATCCTTTAAATGTCAAGTTAAAACATACAATTCAACAGTTGAGTGGTTTCGTACCTGCTGCTCTCCTTCCGAACGCCTTTGCTTCACCTCTTGTGTTGTTCCTTCACTTCGAAGAACCTTTGACTTTCTTTTTCTTATAGTCTCCGACGACATGATCCTCTGCAAACACAACGGTTACAGTTTCGTTATAGGAAAACGTCGTATTAGCATCACAGACAATAGTAGCATTATGGACGCTAAACACTAGCTAGCTTATTTGCTAACAACAATTAGCCACATGTAACTATAGCCATTCCTTAGTAAAAAAGGCGACGTGAAATACTTATGAGATAGTTGTGGTGTCCAAAAGTACTCACAGGCTTTCGAGATATAAAAGAAAGCGAAAAATATCCGACGTTTTTAGCACACGTCGTAATCGAAGGAGGCGCTGAGAGGACGGAAGCCGGGTTGGGAAAGAAGTCGTGACCGAGAGAATCCTGAACCGCGCGCAGTTGGTATTGGAGAAATTCATCGTGAGCGCATACTTTGCTTTTTACGGTAATGTCAGATCAAGCCGGATCCTCAAGTGTAACTTCAAAATAAAGCTCTCCCTGTAGATTTGCTTTAGAAATTAGAGAAATAACGATGAGATAATGAGTAATTATGTTTGCATTAGTCTATATCAATTTTGTAGCTGTTAATCTATGGTTATTTTAATAAAATCATTAAATTACATCACAAAGTAGGATCTAATGGGCTTTTCAAATGACTTTTATTGTGAAAGTAAACGATAGAATTTCATACTTCCCAATTATATTCTTGAGATTATCAGTCTATTGTCATTTATATGAGTTTCATTATTGTCAAACTTGTTTTTTTTTTCCACAAAAAGATATAAATAATTTCAATTCTAATGATAATATAAAGAACCTTTATTTTAAAATAATTCTCGAAGATCCTACTGGAGACGGCATTACCGTAATAAGCCAAGTATTCACGCAGGATAGACAACTATTGCTGATAGACAACACGGTATATACGAAGAAGTCGCTGACTGGACGGAAGCCGCTTTGGCGAGAAGTCGTGAGCCCCTTCAACGTTTATTGCAACGATTTAAATGTATAAAACTGCCCCATTCAAAGTGTCCCAAACGAGTGTAAGATTTGCCATTTTACAAAAAAAAAAAGGAGAAATAAAACACCAGTTCTATTACAACAAAATGTTTATTACTCCTTAATTGTATTTTCATTTCAAAATGTACAATATTCAGATATGCATAATACGAAACAAAATCTAAAAAGAAGCCAGCTAAAGTACATAATTCCTGGATTTTATCAAAACTTGATGCTGATCGACTCATTTGGCCATGTCGATGAGACTCTGCAGCGACGTGGGCACCCAGGTCTTCTCCCCCTGCACGAACACGACTCCTCTGTCCATGTAGATCACGATCCGTCCAAACGTGTACAGCTGCTTGCCCTCGTAGCGTTTGGCCACCAATGGCATGAAGACAATGTTGTTCTCGTCCGCCTTGGTCCTGATGAGATCGATGAAGTTTGTGGGGATGCCGCCGGTGGGGACCCTGTGAGCGACGCTCTCGGCGTCCCTGCGCTCCTGCATCGCCTCGTACTGGAACTCCTTCCTCCTCTCCGTCTGTGTCAGGTATGCGATGTTCTCTCTGGCACCTGGCTGGACATATCCACCTGCAGGCGACAAAAGGTTGTAAAATATTACCTTCCTTAATATACTTTAATTAATAAAACATGTTCGTACAGTGTCTTGAAAACTTACCAACTCCCGTAGTCACAGCTCGGTTCATGATGCTAAGTGCTTCGTTGAATTTCTCCTTTATTATCGTCTGAGCCAACAAGGCATCGCTGAACATGCCTTTCCAGCCGAGGTACCAGTTGGTTACTTCCTCATAGTTCGGGCTACTATTCAACCATGAGAACAGGACCTGAAACCACAAACACAACCGTATAACTTACTTTTATTGTATTTTACAACAATTATTTAAATTGTTTTCATTCTTGATGAGCAGTTTAACTATAGCTACTCAATTACTCCCTCACCTCTAACCACTTTGGGAAGAAGTTCTTGTCCATGAGGGACATCATGCTGGATGGAGACAACATCGCCTCCCAGTCCATCACCCAGTTAAACGGCTCCATCTGCTGCTGGTGCGGGTTGATGACCAGTTCTTCCAGACAAAGAGCTGCAACATGTTCAAGACTTGTTGATGCAAAACAAGTTTCATTTTTTCCTGACTTTAGGTTCAATACAGTTAAGGAAAATGTAGTTTTATCTTTATAAAATCAAACAAGAGATATGATAAAAATACACTTGAATTTTAAATTTTACATTTTTAACTCCTGAATTTGAGTATAGTAGTTGTAAAAGGTTGATGTGTAAGACTTAAAGATCTACTTATTGCTTTTATAAACAAGTTAGGAAGATATTACTATTAAACATTTGTTTTAAAGGCTGGCCTTGGTGACAGCTTACCTAATGTAAATAAAAGAAAAATATTATTTTGGTAGCATTACTTAAAATAAAAGAAAACCTCATTATGATTGACTAATTGTTAGTTTACCTAGTTTTGGGATGATGTTTTTCACCATGAAGGCCTCCCAGGCCCCTGGTGTGAAAACGTCCTTCCATGGCTGCAGGATGAGCCGAGCCGAGGCGTCGCTGGGATGCCATCTCTGCAGAGCGTTGGCTAGTTTACTTCTGATCGGAGCGTAAAGAGGCTCAAGTCGTGACTGCAGCAGAGGCAGCCAAGGATGGATCCAGGAGTGGATGGGCACCGTGTCTGTTAAAGGGTTCCAACTATCAACCTGATAAAAGATGGGACCAAAAGTCAGATAAAATAGAAGAACTAAAGCGGTTCCTCCACACAAATAAACAAACACAACCAAATAACTTAGTGGCGTGAATGTGAAATACATTTAATTAAATAAATGTTCATTTAACAAATGAAAATTAAATGGTCACTTCCTTACAGATTGTGACTAATGCAGGAGTTCAGAATGTATCCTCTGCGACAAAGGAAGGTCCATTATATTACAATAAATAAAGAATTAGCTTTAATTCTGACCTCTCGCTGGAGTCGGGGCATAATAAGCTGCTCCATAAGGTGGTCCATGATCCAAACAGGCAGAAGAGGGCGCCATAAATCCAGACAGTCCACCATTGGGCCGACGGCACGAGGCTGCCAACCTGTGACACAGATTCGCATCACTGGCATCCAGGCTTCCCACAGCAGTCTTCGGGAAATAAAAACCAAGATCAAAGGGTCAGCGTCACTCAAATCATTTTCTTACTCTCACTAATCAACAGATAATTTCCACCATGCCATTTACTTATACTCCATTTATTGCACTGTGTTTACTATCATTTGTATTTTTGAATATATAGCATATACATTTATCTATTTTGTTTATTTATTTATTTTTTCTCATCTAATTTTATTGAACCTATTCCGGAATGTCCACGGCCACAAAAAAATCCTTGTATGTATACATTCCATGCATGTGTACTGGCAAATAAAGCTGCTCTTGATTCTTCTTGAATAAAGTATCCAAATGACAAAATCAGTTACCGGTGATAAGGATCCATATTTGAACCAGGGTCGGCAGAAATGAGGTTCCGCGACTCAAGGATCCCTTTCCACTGTCCGACATCCTCAAAACAGTACGAACTGTCCTGAAACATAAATGCCATCGTTAGAACCAACAATCTAATGAACACGTGAAGTGAAGACTGACCTTCAGCGGGTCCCAGGAATGCAGCTTCTCTTTGAGTAAGGGATGAATAACCGCAACTGCCAAGTCTGCCAAGCCCATCGTTTTATATTCCTCATAATAGTCTGTCTGTAGCTTTTCAAAGATCGTTGCACACTCCTGAACATATAAAACACACATCAAAAACAAAACGTATGTCAGAGCAGAACATTGTGCAGAAACTGAGGACAGTATCAGAATCCCGACACTGGTTCATGTACCTGCAAAGTTGGTCCGTCCCCAGGTGCAGTTTCTCCGGTCGGAAAGCGATCCACCAGCGCCAGCACAGCCTCCACTCTCTGGATGGCACTTTGCTCTGATTCTAGGCGAGTCTGCAGAGTCAGTGACTCGTGGCTCAGAGAGACGACCACGTCCTTCTCATGCTGCAGACGCCTGGCAGACTACAAAAAAGAATAAACAACCCTCGAGATGATTCATGCATTCATTACTGGGGCTCGTATACGATAGTATATCGGTAACATCAGAATATTGGATGGTTGGATTTCACTTTGAAATGTTGACACAAGGCTAAAGATAAAAAAAAAAATTGATTTTAGAGAAATATTCTTTTTAAATCTATTTGTAAAAAAAAAAAAAACATTAACCTTAAAAATATCCGTAGCCTTTTAAATTCAGTATGAAAATGTTGGCCACTGTTTATATTAAATAAAAATAATGGAATTAAGAAATGTATCGGAAAACTGGAGTGTGGAGAGTACAAAACTTGCAGTAAAAATGTGTAAAAAGAGTAATAATTCATTTTAAAACTTACCTTTTTATAATATGTAATTATTTAAAAAAAATAAAAAATTCAACCCTTTGAACATATAAATTATTTAATTCCATTATTTATATAGAAAGAAATCAATGCTTAAGAATAAACATAATTTCATTTAAAAAAACAACAAACAACAACAAAGTTTCAACATTTAAAATGTAAATTCAACCATTCCATTTTCTAAAGGCACTGATAATACATTGAGTTAATCTCATACCTGCAATATGTCCTGCTCTGTCAGATCAATCAGGAGCTGCAGGTTATGCTCCAGTTCTGGAAGGGAAAAACCAGAACCCTTCTGATCTCTGGTGGCCAAGCTTGGAGGTCCTTCATCTGGCATACTGTGCTTGTTGGACATCTGACTGTAGCTGTTGTAAACTCTCTGCTCTCGTCCAGTCATATCTATTACCTTAAAAAAAAAAACGCACAAATGTCAATCAAATCATGAACCTAAGTAAAATGTTCCTCATCTCAATGCCATAGTCAAGCAACTTCAGATAAACCTTTTTTTATAAACACCATCAAAACGAAGGCACGAGTAACATAGTTTGATCAAACATACCTTAACTTGAGCCAACTCTCCCGCAGACACTGTGGTGCTGCGTCCTGCCAACTTGCCTTTAGCTTTTAGCTCATCTACAGTTCGGTGCGAGTATTTGGGTTTCTTCTTTGCTGCGGTCCCTGCCGGATCCTTCCGCCACTGACCGAGCTCCTTTTGAAACTCCTTACAAAACCATAATAATAACAATATTTTAAGTGTTAATGCTTACAAATGTGGATGAAAACAAACAAACTACCTTCTCCTCCTCTTCTTCAGAGTCAACCACAGGAAAATCTTTAAGACTCTGTTGAGTTCTTTCGTTGCCGTAAGCACCAACAGCTCCCTTTCCTTTTCGAAGCTTGGCTTCAATTGGGGTAATGATTCCTAAAACAAGCAGTTGTCATGTTCAGAAAACTGCAGGTGAACTAAACAAAAAACCCAAAACAAACCTCAAAAACCTACTCACCTTGAGCGTTCTTTCCCAGCCCTCTGCCTAGTTGGTAGCCCATTTTCTCAAGTAGTTTCTTTCCAATTCCCTTAGTGTGCTTCTCCCATGTGCCAATACCCTGCCCGGACTGTATACCGCCGGCAAATCTCTGTTTCTGGTATCCACGGTCATTACCCTGGTCGAAGGAATTTGTTTTAGACAGCTCACTCAAAATAATTCAACATATAGGAATATATTAAACTTAATTCAATTCAATTCAATTTACCAACTGCGGTTTCTTAGGTGCAGCCCTTTGTGGAGGCAATGGTGCCGATGGTGCCGATGGCGCTTCATCGTCATCGTATTCGTCCGACCCTGCTTCTTTGTCCTTCTGACCTTCTTCTTCCGCCGTCTTTTTTAAACCAGCACTAATAAAATTCACTGGCGCAGAGTAGTCTTTAGCCCTAATAAAAAGAGAAAAATGTAGATCTCAAACTGTATTCACATCTATGAAATGTAATATATTGATTTAACAACAAAACAACACTTACCTCTTTCCTCCAAAACTCGGCCGATCGTCATCATCCGAGTCTCGATCCGCCCAGATTCCGTAAGTTGCTTGCTCCTTGGTTTGTCTGTGTCTGCGTCGCTCCGGGTTGAACTCATTTGCCAAATCCCATTCTGTCACCTCAAAACTCTCAACTTCCACACCTTCTTCCTCCTCCTCTCCTCCTCTTCGCCCATACAAGTGGGACATAGACATCCTGAATATAGTGGCCCCTGTAAGACAGCGGAAAGAAGCATGTATTTTACTTGGAAAAACACCTATCAGTGCATCCTTTGACATCAAAATCTAACATTAAACTCAGACTCAAGTATAATCAATCGATACCTAGGAAAAATACATTATGTTGTCTTCTGACTTTACTTGTTCATGCAGTTTATAAAGCAACTACTAGACACATGTTTAAACATTTCACTTGTTAATTGCAGTTTTATAAAGTAAACTATGTTCACAACTGAAGCGGTAAAATTAACATTATTTATTTACAGTAAGTTTTAACGAACGTCTAACGTCGGGGTATTACTCCACCAAATGTTGCCTACTCTATATTGGAGTTAAAGTAAACGTATATATATATAAAGGTAAAATATATTTATAAACTCACCTTACGCGTCTACTACTCAAAACTGGATTACAGCGGCATTATTTAGCGCATAAAAGCTAACTAGCACACTGATAAACACACCGCGGAGCGTCAAACAATAACTTCCGGGTTTGTGTTTGCCCAAACTCTGTTCGCCTGAAACAAAATGTAAATGCCAAATAATATATCTATATTAAAATGGAAATCAATTTTTTTTTCAACTCTTTGAAATCGTGTATTAATTTAGGTTATTGTTGCTTCATTTTAATAAGAGTTTTTCTTGCTGTTTAACGTTTTCGTTTTCTGACACACATACCGGAAGAGAACCAGATAGTGTCACATTTAATGCCCTCCCTTGGGTTGTAGTCTCAAAACATTCAGGCGGTTCTCAAGGTATTGGTAATACCGCGTGTTCATGAGGTTTATAAAATGACGGACTCCGGGGGAGAGTGGCAGGTCGCCCGGGGACGCACAGGAGCAGCTCGTAAACCAAATAAACGTCAAAAACCATCAGAAGTAACAACATGCTGTGAGGACGAGCTGGATGTTATGAAAACTGTCAAAAGAGTAAAAGAAACTGTGTATGATCTTCCTTTCATCTATTGTATACACATTTGTATTGTGATGAGCTCAAAATGAGTGAAAGAAAGTTCCTGTGACTCATCTTTGATTATAGTCAATCACAATCAAAATACATTTAGCTCATGGCTACTTTTAAACTTTACACTCATCTCTCCACAGGGCTGAGTTGAGATGCGAGGACTTCTATATGGACTGGAAAGGTGAGTCGGTCTGTTTTTAAATATGAATTAAACTTGAACTATTGTCTCCTCAGAGAAGCTGTTGGAGGCTGCGAGGTCAGTCGTCCCTGATGGATCTGCAGGGGAAAGAGAAAACACTGTCCCAACACAGCTTCAGTGTGTCTGCTATGGATTAGGCCCCTTTTCATCCTTCGTGTCTTCACGTTACCAACTTGCCATGATGCTCCTGCTGCTGGAGGCAGCGCAGGTGGGTGGACCTTTTTACTGGAAATAATAGACCAGATACTCAAGGCAAGACGTTTAGAATACTGACCCCATAAAGTATACACACTTCATAATCTGAACTCTCCATTTGACAGATTCCCCTGGAAGACTGCTTTGTCTTTGATCCTTTATTCTCCTCCGGTGAAAAGGATGTATTAAGACAGTTGGGTCTCACTGTTCTCACAGAAAACGAGGTCAGTTGAAGAGCAAAATTGCCAAAAGTTTCAACATTCATACATGTAATGCATAAAACAATGATAAACCATTATATTTACATTTTTAAAGTTACATTTTAAAATATGACTTTCTTCCTAATGATCAGTATGTTGTCATATTATTGTTTTTTTCATTCTTAACATACATTCCGTCACATTTAAAATGTATAGTATTTTACACCGTTTTTATTTTGATATTATTACTTTTTCATTTTTAATATCTCACAGTAATTACTGAGTATTTACTTAAAAACAAGTAAACTTTTCACTTACACCCACTGACTTCTAACCTTCTGAACAGAGTAACTGAAAATAAAGAGCAATTTCCCATATGTGAATAATACAGTGTGTATCTGGTTCTGCAATAACAAATCAAATGCAATACTATTAAAATATTATTTTCAATATATTTTGAGCTTCACAAAGTCAAGATGCAAAGACAAATGTACATTATTGAATCCAACATTCTAAATTTAAAGTAAAGCCAGTGGTCTGGTTAAGGAAAACAAAAGGAAATTTAACTCTCATACCAGATATTGTAATGAAAAAAGGAGAATTAAAATTTCAACATGATTCATTTGATATTATGTTTGTTTATATCAGGTTTTATCTTGACCTCCTAAATACAGGCAAATTGAATGTTGCACATTTCCAAGTGTCTCTTACTCACTTATAACATTGAATTGCTTAAAGACTGATTGTGAATATAATATTTGAACAATTCTTTCATATCCCATTCTGTCCACCTTCATGTCACAGGAGGGGAAGCGACCGGTGACCAAACCTTCCCTCTTTTACCTGATGCATTGTGGGAAGGCCCTTTACAACAACCTGCTGTGGAGGAACTGGAGTATTGACCAGTTGTCTCTGATCACCATCATTGGAAACAGCTTCACAGGCATGCGGGACAGGTGAGCGTGTGCACGGCAGGAGACTTGAGCGGATGTCTAACGCCGTCCTCGGAACAGGTCGGTGGAGAAAGAATTCACCCGTGAATACAGCTACATCAGCCAGGCGGCCGTCATGTCTGAAGAGAAATCGCTGAGCTGTCCTTCCAGAATGATTGATGTCTTTGGGAACACGGCCATTACCAGTTTTTGCTCCAGTAGCCTGACCGAACTTCCTGGATCTACTTGGAAAGATCCTGTGGAGCCACAGTATGAGAACTGTGAAGACCTGGAGATCATACTGAAGGAAGCCAAGAACTGATTTGATTTGATTGACTTCATGTGAATATTTCATTTTATAATAATAAAAGTGTGTATGTGCACACATTTTCTTTAACACAATCTATCTATCTAAATCTACACAAACTATTTCCTTTTTTTATTTTTTACCATGTTCCTTTCTTGTATGTCAATGGCATGACACTCGAAAATATATTTTGTTAAAAAATATTTTTGGAAACTAAATAAACCTTTTCTTTATTGCCTATTCTAGGATGTATTTGAAGGTTTTTAAATTACATTTTCAACACATATGTTATTTAATACACCAACATTTTATAAAATATGTTTCGCATTAGAAAATAATCCATCACAACCTTTTATTTGGTTCCATATTATTATTATTTTTTTATATAAAGAGAGAAAAATCTACTAAATTAATCTAACTTTGACATTTTTTTTTTTTGAGTGTCTTTTGAACGTCAATATTTTAATAAATGCCCTTATTTTGTACAACTTCATCTGAAATTAAATTTCTGTGATAAATGATTTAGTCTGTGAGGAGAAAAACCTTTGAACTTGTTACTTAGTAAAAACTTTATTGGAAAAGAAAAAACCAGCCACTTCCCAACTTGAGCACACAGTAATACTTATGTCAGTTAGACTTCATGTTAATGGTATAAAATTGATCTCAGGGGTCATGAGGTCACGATCTTACAGCAGTTATTTGTTAATACAGTGAGATGTGTGCGTTTCTTTACTCCTCGGTTTCTCCGCTCACACCGTGAACACCGTTCACAGCTGCGAGTTTGTTCTCCGTCCCGTTGGCCACCGGAGATTTGGAAACCACATCAGCCCAGGTCCCTTTATTCAAGGGTTTGCTCACAATTTTAGCTTCACTTTTAACTGCAGGAGATGTTTTAGCATCTGCTCCTGATGGATCGTCCACTTGTGTTTTTCCTTCTGGATCTGAGGCGTGACCGTTGGCCAGAACACACGTGGACGTCTCCTCAGTTTCCTTCTCAGGCTGGTTCTTAGTCGCACTGACTGCAGTGTTTTCTCCCTTTTCAGCTTCGCACTCGTTTCCTGCTTCCTTGTTTTCGTTTTTCTCTGCTTCCTTCAGAAACTCGGGGAAGAGGGCTTCCTTCGCCAACTCGCTCAGCAGTTCTTTGGTCACCGCTGCTTTGATTTCTTTGTGCCTCTTTTTGAACTCAAGGAACTTGTTGCTGCAGAGAAGAACAGAGGAAATTATGTCTAAAATACTAATGTCATGTCGCACATTAATAACACTGACTTACTTACAACTTTTCAGATTTTCTATCGTTCACACAAAGTAATTTTTTTTTCGAAGGAAAGCAAATATTTCTAATGTTAATATTTTCTACAGAGGAAAAATGGGTGAATTAAAAACGGAATTTTCCACTTGTGACAAAAGACAAAAGGTTACAGGTTTCTTTATAAACATCTTTCTTAGAGAAGAACATTGATGTTGGAAAGCCACTGATTCTATGTATGCTAGTATATTATCCTCAGCTTTACTTTGAAAGAAAAGTTAACAGGTAAAAGAAAATGATCTATGGCTCTCACCTGTAGGCAATTCTTTTAATTCCAGTGACCAGAAGCATCTGCTCTTGAATGGCTTCAGTGGAAGGTGTGATGCACTACAAGAGGGAAACAGCAACTTGGTTTATTTTAGAAACATGTTCATGTCTTCAGATTGTTCCCAAAGAAATACACAGACGACCACCTCTGATTTAGAGACACTAATAACTGGGAGGAAAACAGAGTTTGTACCATATAACACACAAGCAGAGAAGGAAAATCTCTTTTTTAATCTGACTATTGAAAAATGTGAATAGATTAAGAGTTTATGAAGAAGTCATTATAGAAAGAAACTGAAAATAAAGACATAATGAGAAAATGTATTGCCAGTCTTGTGATTTTGTTTGTGTGGCATCAGTTCAGAATAAAAGAATGAAATAAGACACAAAGTAAGCAAAAGAAAAAAAAACACGCAAGCACTAAGGAAGCAATTATTTTAGATGAGGTGTTTTATAAGAATGATTTGTATTATTTTAAATCGTTTAATGTCTGAAATGTGTCCGTTTTGTCTTTTGTACCATTCAAAATTGTAAATTAAAATGGGTAGTAAGTATATTTTAGTAAAGCCTAAAAAGTACAGAGTAAATCACAATAATCAAGAATACATATATATATATATATATATATATATATATATATATATATATATATATATATATATATATAATTTATTTAATTGTTATGTTGTGTTAATTCAGGTTTTGGAAAACATATTTATTAAAAGTTATATCATATAATAGACAACAAGCAGTACATTATACTATCCATACAGGGTGTGGTTTGTGTCATAGAAAACACAACTATTAATATTGGTCTGAATATCTAAGAATATTTATATCCAACTTTGACAAAACTGAAAGATGATGTTTTATTTAATGAATACGACACAAGTAAGAAACAAATATATATTTTTAAAAACAATTGAAATCTTTTGAACATATGGGTCTCAAACCAAGGTTGGAAAAAAGCTTTTGTTTTATTCGTTTTGACAATATTTTATCAATGTTGGATGAATACTAAATGCTTAAGTGAATAATAAATGTCTTAATAAAATAATTACTAATAGTATAACAAATGTGTAAATGTTCAATGATTCAATTATGAGTAACTTTACAGTGTCAGTACTTTAAAGATGGTTTACTTCAGATATAAAGGTCAAGGTCGTACCTCCACTGGATGTTCGATGGCTTCAGCTGCTGCTTGTCTCAGAGAACGTTCAACGTTCACTGCCTGTTTAGTGATGGTGGACAGAAACTCTGTGCTGAAGCGGGTCTGAGCGTGATCCGGCCCGAACTGAACAGAGGTCAACGATTAAGTATCATGTGCATAGATTCAGGAAGTCATAAATGTTTACCATCAGAGTGAAAGCGGTGAGAGCTTCTTTCTCGTGGCTCATGGCGGATCGATAGTCGCCCTGACTGCACATCCACTGCGCCAGCAGATGTTGGCTGTACATCACAGATGCAGGAAATAAGAATTGACCTCAACAAAACACAAAACTATAATAGCAAGAAAAAAAAACGCCAACCTGAGTGCGGTGTGGATGTTTGAGGGCCCTAAGAGGGACATGTTGAGTCGGACGGCATTTTTCAGGAACTTTCCGGCCAGAGGTCCGCTTATCATCAACCCCAGGCAGCTCTGCAGCAGAACACCATCATGAAACTCTTTGTACCATCATGTCTACACGGTGAGCGGTCCATGTGCCACGTACGTCCAGTGTCGCTATGTAGGGATGGTCTTCTCCGTGGATGGTGAGCAGCAGCAGGCGAGCTCTCTGCAGGCACTTCTGGGCCAAAACGGTTTCTCCACCAGCGTACAGATACACGGCTAGGAAGGCCTGTCAACCACCAGAATAACATTGAATTAAATCCTCTTGACCCTTGTGTTTTATCAGGGTCAATGTGACCCGGTGATCCGAAAACAAATGCATGGCGTTGTCTCTCGGTGACGGTGACCTCTACCACTGCATATGCATTTCTGGTCGTTCCCCCTGACCGAGAGAGAACACAAGGGATACCACAAACACATTTGTTTTCTTCGGATCACCTTGACCCCTGAGTTAACACAAGGGTTATAAAAAGTAGCAACACTGTTTTCTTTTCTTTATCAACCAGTCGCTAACTATTTCTTGATATCATAATCTATACATTATGTCAGACCTGGGCAAAGTGCGGCCCGGGGGCCACATGCGGCCCTTTGACTGTATTTATGCGGCCCTTGTAATGTCAAAGTATGATCATGTATAAATGGTTCTAATGCATTAAAAGGTGTACTTTGTATTTATTATTCATTTACAACACTTATTTACTTTCCCCCTGCTTTTTGTGTATACTTTTTTGAATATATATTAATCCCTCAAAATATTTAAAGTTAGTTGAAGAAATTTTTTGAAAAAAACTCATACAAGAATAAAATTGCAGCTTATTTAGCTTAATAAATGTCACGGCCTAATGACGCTTGTCCTTTATTTAGGGATTTTCTCGTCTTTCTTTTTCACGACGGCCCCCTAACAACATTCACAGAATTTAATGTGGCCCTTGAAGAAATTTAATTGCCCACCCCTGCATTATGTCATCATTCTTATGCTAGCATAGCATGAACTTGACAATCAAATTGTCATCATTTCTCTTACGTATTGCTGGATGGTGTTAGGGTGGTCGAAGCCGAGGACCCTCTCGCTGATGACCACGGATCTCAGTTGGGCACCGCGGGCCTGCAGGAATAATATCAAACGAAAGTGAATCAACAACTGTAGTGAATAATGCTGAAGGAGCGACGGCAGAAAAATCATGCTGGTGCAGATGAAGTTAAAGGGACCGAGAAGCCACACCTTCTTCTGAGGAAAATACAAGATCTGCTAAGCGGTTTGCCCCAAGGCCTTTCTCTGGAAATGCCTGAAGGGTATGCTCACCTGACAAAGGTGTTGACTGTAAGTCAATTTACAACTTGAGCCTCTTGTAAACAGTCTGAGCGGTGTACAGTTCATCGACATTTGTGGAATATTTCAAAGTCTTTGCTTGAATTCTTTGACCCAGCCTTGCTTAGACATCACGTCCACTTGTGTTCGAGTCTCACGCCTTCAAGTAAAACACCTCCGGTCGACACTAACGTTTGAGTCGACTCACCTCAGCGGTCTTGCCCTGCAGGAAGTTGACCTTTGCCAGCTGGCTGCTACAGTAGGCGGCGTCCGGGTGCAGGTCGTCACACACCCGACTGAACAGGTACCCCGCTTCTTTCAGGGGCTCCTTGGCCTGATCCAGCAGTCCTGCCAGCAACGAATGATCCAGATTAGTCGAGTTATTGGAGAACTTTGTGGATTAAACCTGAGCAAAGCTCACAGTGACATCATTGCTTTTATTCTCCAAACTAATAATACACTGTTTGCAGTTAGCAACCATTTATAAAGTTTGCGAACAAGGTGAGGGTTTAACAGTTTAATTAGAGAACACAAAAGTAAATGTTTGTCTAGTTGTATATATTTTAAGATCCGTTTTAACTTAATTTGTTTTGCTTTGTTCTTAAACAGAGAGTGTGATTATTAATAAACATGTTTTGTTGTTAAATTAAAATACTTACTTAATAAAACTTGAAAATGTTGGTGAGGTAAGTAATATCGGACCTTGGAATATTTAAACTACTGAATCAGGTTTAAAGATGTGGGTCTTTTTACAAAGGCAAAATAAATGATAATGTACAAATGTTTTCCGACAAAAGGTTTTGATTTAAAATAAATGGATTTCATAATGTATCCATAAATCTGTTTAAATATTTGAATAAAGTAAAAAAGAAGTCCATGATTGCGTGTTTATAATGCATACAAAACAAAAAAATATTTTGATTTTATAAAACTTATAAATTCATTCAAAATAAATACACTGTAAAACAATGCACATAATCGAGATGATAATATATGTTTTTTGTTTTTTCACCCTCTCTTTGGTGCCTGTATATTCTTTTATTTTGAATTTCATTTTAACATTAAAGTAGCAACTTTTTCCCCCTAATATTTTTGCCTTTTGCCACTTGAGTTCTAGTTACGTTTTTTGATATTTTAAATAACTTCACATTTATATTACAAATCTCCAAATACACACATGTAACATGGTGACATTTTATATACAGCATATTGAATATTCCTACTTTATTTCCTGTATGCTGAGTGCTTAATAGCACTTAATAAAAGGGACAATGTGCAAAATGCACCACTTTTCCACTTCCCACTCGGGGTCCAGAAGTGGATTGAAGTTTGCTGACTTTCTGCAGGAAAAGGTCAGAGTGAGTCACCTTTATGAATGGAAGTCTGTGCGGCCTCCAGAGCTTTGGAAGCCTCAACAGGCAGCATGTCGAGATGTTTGACGACAGGGAAGATGTTGACGATGTCGTCAGGGCCGATGGCAGGTTTGCTCTGGCTGTCGAAGCTGTAGTCCCTTAGTCGCACCTGTGAGTCACAACCGACAATGAACTTTCACAACTACAGCCTCATAATGATCAGATGGAAACACAATAATACAACATACGAGATGAAAGATTCAAGATACATTAGAAGTTAAATCAATCTAATGTTTATGTTACCTGAACCCCGGTCTTCAAGCAGAACTCTCTGAGCAGAGAGATCTTCTGTAGTCCATGAAGCTCGACCAGCTGTGCCACACCAGACCTGTCGCGAACACATCGGTGTCTAGTTGAGTTGCATTCATAAAAGTGAGGTGAGCAGTGGAAGGGTTAACTACCCGAGCTGGTCTGAGATGTTGTATGTCTCAGCAGCATCTTGGCAAACCAGGTTCCACAGCTCGGAGCCGGTCATCATGCTCCAGGGGGTGCTCTCGGAAGCCCCCGGTCCTCGGCCACGCCTCCTGGACTTCTTCTTGGAGTCCTCGCCTGTGGGCGGGGTCGCGTTCTGAGGAGCCAATAGGCAGCAGAGGAAGTGACTGACAGCTGTCGCCAGACTTGCGACGTCCACGCCCTGCGAACACATCAGCACGGGTTGGATTGTGTAGAATGTCAGCCTTTAATAACCTCCAAACATGAATGTGGAGTACCTGGAGGAAACTGTTGAACACCCTTCTTGCCGATCGCATCAGAATCTCACCGGTGACTAATCTCTGGAAGAGTAGAGCAGATGACAGTTAAGAGCCGTTTCCTCTGCAAATTAAGGACACTTTTTTGAAAGTCACACACCTTAATGTGCCTCAGGTGGTCCTTGTGCTCCGAGTTCTTGATGGCTTTCATAACGTGACCCAGATATCGAAGGTTAACGCCTTTCTGGTGCAACGCTTGTTTCAGAGAAGCTCCATCCATCGGTGCTTCGTTGCTTTGAGAGCAAAACTCCAGCTTTAAAAACAAACATTTACTTAGTAAATGCACCAGAAGGATTCTGTACATTTCCTCAGGGGTCATGTTGTATACTTCACCTACTATATGGTGTGTGTATATATATATATATATATATATATATATATATATATATATATATATATTTATTTACACACACACACACATATAAATATATAAATATATATATATATATATACATATATACTGTATATATATATGTGTGTGTAAATATATATATATATATATATATATATATATATATATATATATTTATATATATATATACATATATACTGTATATATATATGTGTGTGTAAATATATGTTAATATGTTTATTTTTCCCCTCCAAAATAGTGAAAATAATAATAAAAAAAAAGAAGAAAATACCATTATAAAAGGATGAGGGTGAATGTGATGCTATATTAACCTCTAGAACATTATATGTCACCAAGGGTCAATGGAAGTGTAGGAGATTATGGTTGAATATTTGATTAATATATACATTTTGGAATAAAATATATAAATTTTATATTTTAAAACTTAATGTAGTTCAAATGAAAAATAAATACAATAACAATGACAATCATAACAAAACAAATCATTTTTATCAGTGTCCATTTTATTTATTTTATAATTTGAACTACATTAAGTTAATTTAAAATATAACAAAGACATCTAATAATCAAATACTTAATTAAATGATTTTAAAGGCATGAGAAGACAAAAATAAAGAGATAATAATCCTTAAATATAAACACAAAAAGTTATATAAAACTTAGAACAAACTAATGCAGTAATAGTTTTGTTTGCACGAGGGCTACATCAATACAGTTGAAGGTCAACATGTGGCCCACGGGCCAAACACGGGTCGGCTGTAGAACTTACAAATGCTGGTATCTGGTGTGTGACGATAAAAGCTGCTGCCTCCCTCAGTAATCTCTCCTGCAACTGGTTCTGGGAACTCTCGGCAGGAGGGATGGACACTCCTAAACACATAGACACAAGTTTAAAAAAATGCTTGTGTTTGCAGCAAACGTTGTAAATATTTACCTGGAGAGAAGGTGCTCGGACAGAACTTCATCTCAAATATGATGTCACTGATGGAGCCCACCTCCCGGCAGGCGGCTCTGACGGCCTCCTTGGCTCTGGAGTCGCCTGCTGAGGAGTAATCGTGTGAAGGATCATAAATCATGGAGGCGATGATGCGAATTCTTCATTCAGATATCATGAATCACTTCTTACAAGCTGTGGCACATTCTTCAAAGCCTCCATTCTCGTCCAACTTGTCCCGGACGCACTGTGAGAACTGGGCATGTCTGCCGGAGATTAAGAGCTTAGTCGACGGAAGACGACGTTAAAAATGAAAAGAGTGTTTAGCGGAAGAAGAACTCACTTGTGCTGGATGAAGGCCTTGATCAGCTCCGGCTTCAGTCTGCACAGGTTGTGGGTGAAATTCCGTGGAAGCCCGTATTCTGTCTTGTAGTTCTCCGGCCAGCCTTGGTTCACGGCGACGCTCGTTTCTTCTTCGCCGTTCTCCGAACTATCCTTAGCTGCTGTCTCGCTCTCCGGACAGAAGTTGGCATCGGTCGGGAAAGTCCTGAATACATCCAGCACGTAGAACCTCCCGTCGGCACCCAACAGTCCCTGGGAGTCCACCGACGTGAACAAGGGCACCTGGTGACCGCTGGGGGCCACCACTGCGTGCCTCTGGACGGACAGAGCTTTGGCCGAGTGAGCCAGGAGTTCCAGAAGCTTCCTGCGGTGCGGAGATTCCTGAGGCCCGGCGTTGAGTCCGTACAGCAGCCCTCTGGAGGAAGATATCAGGAGAATCATACCGTACTCATGAGGACCACCAGTGATCTAAGACCAGTACCTTGATGCTGGGGAATTTTCCTGGTCAGTCTCGGAGCCTCCTAATCCAGGAGCCAGACCTTGTGCCGACAGACGGACCCCCCTGTAGTCCACGATGGCTGTGGGAAGAGTGTGTAGCTCCTGGAGGTTCTCTAGTTCACTGTAGGCCTGAACCCCTCGGAGCTCCAACCTCTGAGCAGTCCTGCAACAGATTCGATGAGATTTATGTACATCTCTAACCAGGAAAAGATGACTCAAATACTGCACTGTTCTGGATTAAGTAAGATTTTAATGGTTTCTTCAAACTTTTCAAATAGTAAGTTGTAGTTGAAGCTCAAGCAACTCTTCTTCGCCTACTGTGTGCTGTGCAGGAAGGGTCCTGTAACGCTACCCCCATTTTAATTTTTTTTTAAAAGAAAGAAATACAGTATATAGATCATCTGTGTCAAACACAAATCATGGAGCCATGAAGTCATTTTATGTGGCCTGCCGGATGGTTTGGACAAAATAAGATTAAAGGGTTTGTTCATAAATTAACTACTCGCCCTCTTGTCGGTTGGGATTATAAAACATAAACTCAGACTCATTTACGTTTTTCGAAACAATTCCTCATGTCCAGGCTCCGATACAAGAAGGACGTTCCAGACATTACAGAGCACCATGGAGGTATTTGGATAAAATAAACATACATTTTTGCCTCTAACTCTTAAAAGGAACAGATTACTCTGGAAATATCCCAACCCTTAGTCACCATGAGGGTGAGTAGAAAACAAGTGACATTAGTGATAAGTCTGCAAGTATTTAGGAGGAGATAATGAGCAGAGATATCAATAATTACACTGACTTCCAATTAGTAAAACTGATGTAAAAAGAAAAAGGAACAACCAGATAATAAAGATTAAGCCTCTAAGATTGACAATATTGCATCACACTCACACTTCCTGTCAAAGACAGTTTGGTAAAAAAAAATCAGCCTGTGACTCAACAGCTCAATGATTTTGGCTCCTTGTATGATTGACTTTGACAACCATGTGATACTAAATATGCAGGCAGAGTTCTGCACCCCTTAAGTGCCTTTCTAGTTTATCTGATTCACAAACGTGATGACATGATATTGTATGAATTGTTTGTTTCTTTAATCCAAAACAAATGTGGTTATGAGAATGTTCTTAAGCCTTGTGTTATCTCTGGGTCAAGGTGACCCGAAGGCCTGAACAACACAAGGGATAACACAAACACATTGGTTATGACCCTGAGATTACACAAGGGTTAATCTGAATTTCTTTGCATGAGAATAAATAAAAATAAAAGTGTTTGATAAGTATTCTGAAAAGATAAAACTCACTTTCTGCCTTTTTCGCCCCCGAACTCAGGGTTTGCAGCCCCCTGACTCATGAACAGCCCCCCCCACATGAAAGCAGGGTCATCTGGATTGCCGTTGATGGGCTCCACCAATCCTTCCACGACCGGCTCCGCCGCCTGAACCAGAGTCTTCACAAACGCACTGTTTACCTGTGAGCCAGAAAAACGGTTTTAACGTTGTTTGTTTATGCATCTGAATTCTTGAAGAGTCAGTCGGGTCTGCACCTGCAGCAGAGCTCGCTCTCTCTGCAGCCGCTCCTCCAGAGTCCTCTGAGGAAGATCTCGGGCGGCTTGCATCTCCTCGTTCCAGTCTGTGCCCTGCAAGTCAAACATCCGCTCATCTAATAACTCTAATAAACCATGCATTTGAGAGTAAAATTTAGAAAAAGTTATTGTTAAAATTACCTGATTTGCTGGATGTTCGTCCACCACCAGACCGTTGAAGGTGTTCCTGTGGGTGCGTGAGGCACATGGAGGTCCCAACCAGCACAAGGTCTGGTAGGGTGTCGGTGTCATCTCCACTGGGAGTTGCTGATGCCTTTAGGTGAATATAAAAGTGAGCGATCAAACTAAAAAAAATGGCTGAAGCACCTTGTTGGTGCAAAATTATCTGTAATAACAAAATATATTGAAAACAAAAGACAATAAAATGATGCGTCATAGTGAGTCTAGTGAGTCGGTTATTTGTGAAATAATTAAGCAGACAACAGAGGTTAACTCTTTCTATAAACAGATTTAGTGGCATTTATTACAACCGAGGATGAGTCACTGTCGTGTCACATCATATGACCCACTTTAATGTCGGCACAATCGCCACCTGAAACGGATTATCCCGCTCGCCAGATGGTTTTTGGTTCCTCTTTTTGTGGTGACTCATACTTATTATTATATACTACGATTGGTTTGAATCTCCTTATTCTGTCTGAGGAATAGAATGTAGTTAGAATTTAGTTAATGTTTTCTTAATTAATCATCATCGAGAACCAGTTCTTACCAAACAGAACATATTTGATTTAGTATTTTTGTATTTTAACACATGAGGTGTGAGATCTTCTCTCATCAGGAAATGTATTTGGATATATCTAAAAGTTGAATTGCATATTTAAGAAAAAAGTCCTCAGAGTTTTGTAGGCCGCACAAAGAAAATAATTGACTTAATTTCTGTTGTATTGAGTATAACTGTAAGTTGTATTATTTATTTTAAAATTACCTGTGACTTTTAACACGTCAAGACGCTTGTTTAAGTCAGATTTACTCAAAAGATAAGCTTGTAAACTATCATAAACAAGGTAAAACACAAACTCTATATGGGCCATCGTTTCTTCATTCATTTGTCTACCCATTGGGTAGTCTGGTTCTGCTTAAGGTTTCTTCATTATAAATTAATGTTTGTCACACTGTGATTCCCTCATTTATTTGCTGGGATCCGTTTTTATTTTCTCCAAAATAGTCTTTCTTGAACTGTAAAGCGTCTTGAGATAACATTGTTATGATATGACACTTTAATTTGAATGTAATTTAATTTCACTGAATTAAAACCATCCCAAGGATCCTGCTGACTCAGCTTTATAGTTGTGATGTATTTCCATGTACTTCATGCCCATCATATAGTCTTATGTCCACACAATTAACACATTATATTCATTATAGATTTCTCACTAATGGTCGAAACAAACTCGAGGGAATCCCTCGAAACCAAACCTCATTTCACCAGGAGTATTTACCTGTTTCTGTGAGTGGTGAAGCTCTGTTTGAAGGCGGGGCTAATGTGACACAGCAGGTCAGTAAAACAGTGGTCAACTGGTGTAGATTGTGCAGGACGGGAATCGAAAACTCCTTCAGTGGATCTGCGTGGGAGAGAAACATCGTTGAATACGTCAATTATATCTGAATAAAACTACATTCATGCTATTCATTGATAGAGCTTTTTACCTATTAAGGAAAAACCCCTTTGGAGAGGATGTGATGTCACATCTTCGTCCCTCTATTGTTGTAACGGTGATGTAAAGGAAGTCTCCCTGCAGCTTCCTGTGGCCTGGAGGTGGATTCCAGCAGCTGAGAGACAGGTCCTTTACAAATGTGGGCACCTCGGCCTGAGAGCTGTGAGGCAACAGAGGCATCAGTGGACGGTCGGATGAGCCGGGAAGCAGGTAGTCCGGGGGAGCTCCGTCCTGGTTGGTCGCTTCTGTTTTGGTGTTGCTCAAGGATCGTTTAAGGTTCTTTCCGTTCGGCTCTGAAATAGTCAAACAACCATGAGTGAAAACTTTCTATCGGTCACATTGTCTTGATGGGAAAAAAGGGGCACACCTTGGGTTTGAGTGTGTGTCAGTGTCTCCAGAATGCTGGGTGAGCGTCCATCTCTGAGTGCATCACGAGGTCCAGAAGCTCTCAACAGCTCCAGGACTCGGGCCAGATGAAGCCGAGCCGAGCGGGAAGTGTACGGCTCTGCAGGGGAAACAAAATATTTGGTCTTATATCGTTGAGCACAATTTAATGAGTGGATCTGCTAAAAAACAACTAGGAAATTACTTTTTTTTAAGGGTTAAAAACATTTATTTTCAAAGTTTTAATAATCAATTTTCTGTACACTTCAGTTAGAATAAACCGATGTCACCATTATTTAATCTCTTCATCTTATTCCTTAACAAGATTTCACACGTCGGAAGCCTATCCCAGTCATTTCACCAGCACATATAAATGAACAACCACCCAAACAATAAACTACTGTTCAATGTTTGCTAAACCTCAGAACACCTCTGCGTTAGATCCTTTCTTTACACACTAATGGCCATCTCTGAGAACACGTGTCTTTGAACTCAATGATCTTCACCGAAACAAACACGATCATGAGACCGTCGAGCAGTCGAGTTCAGTGTTTGGTTCACACTGTGCAGATAGCATTTTATAGCTGCGACGCGGTCATTGGTTGACACACATTTTCTAATCTCGCTCTTCATAAATCTCTTCGGTTTTCTTACGGACAAGGAGGAGCGATGAGTCAGCGCTTTGTAACGAGCGCCGACTGTGTAGGAATGTGTGATAAGTGTGTGAGTTTGGCATCAATCATAGCTAATGCCAATGAAACAGCGGGAACTCATCCATTGTTTCAAGTTTATCTCTCTCCGTTTATTGTTGTTGCTCATTAATGTATTAATTTAAGTAATTAATATTCTATTATTATTATTAATAATAATTTTATAATTTGGGCCTTTTTTCAATGTGTACTGTATGTCTTAAATATTTATTTTTTTGTAAAAACCTCCCTTTGGGAAGAATACATGTGTATGAATCAATCATTTACAAGCTTCCATTTATGACCTTAAAATAGATTCCTTTACCTTAAGTAAACTTTTTTGACACAAACACGATGATCAAATAGTCTCACACATTATTATTCATGAAGTTATAATTGGATATATATTTGCAGCTAAGGAGCCAGAAGCAGTATAGATGTTAAAGACAAGATAAATAACACCGAAAAAAAAGAGAGCAGGTTGACATTACCTTCCACCAGACGTACAATGGCTCCTGGTTTGAGAGCCTTGACGCTTTGCATGTGTGCGAGAGGGTCCAGAGCCGCCCCAGCGTGGCTGAGTGTGAAATTGGAACGTGGACAGACCTCATCTCTGGCCAGTAGATTTACAATTGCATCCTGAACTGACCAAAATCCATGAACCTGCACAGTAAGAAAAACAAGTTCAAATAAATAACAAATTAATGTGTATTAAAAAAAATGTATATGATTTATTATCAACACAAGAAGAATCATAGCTTTATCTTTATTTAAATGACATACAAGAGTGTATGCAAGTGTTTAAAATGTTCAGAGTATTACAGCACATCTTGTTTAATTCCTTGTGTTTCATTTCTCAACAGTCATTTGCAGGAACCTCTTTTAAAAGTCTGATTTTGTTCTTCCTCCAAGACTGGCACGAAGACGTCTTACTTTGAGAGAGATTTAATTCCATTCTGGCTGAGGAACATCCAAATTTCTCTCATCCAGATGTAAAAGTAAAAAAAGAAACGGCACTCTCTCTGGACAGGTGTTGGAAAATATATATATTCCTGGTTGATTAGCTTATATTTTTAGAATAGAATAGAATAGAATAGAAAATCTTTATGTGTGATAACCCACGTCACAAACATGCTTGAGCATGAAGACCCTTCGTAAACACATTTGAATTGTCCAGTGGAATTCCAACCTGCAGCTCAAACTGCTCGACTCCGGCTCCCTGGATCTTCACCGGGAACGACGTGTCGTCGTCTCGCTTGAAAGCCGCCGCCTCCGTCCCGCCGACGACATCTGAACACAGAGGATGACGAGGGAGTCCAGTCAGTACACGTTGGCATTAAAATATGTATCACATTTCTCATTTGAAACACCGGTTACATTTGATCTTGCGTGGAGATCTTGAGGGCAGTTTGGCCCTGAGCAGTGAACATGCCTGAGATGAGTAGAAAGTAAAAGTGGGTGTGTCACAGTTTTACTCTCACACATGTAAATCCACGGGGAGAGCAGGACTAAACATGTTCCTTAACCCGTATTGTGACCAAACCTGTTCAATTTGCCTACTGGTCTTTATGTCATCTCAGGGTGAAGGGACAGCCACACCCAGTGTTGGCATGTAAACTCAGCAGAATGCTAAAACCAACAAAGCTAAAGCTTTGCCGCATGTTTGCAAACAAAGGTGCTATATAGCACCTTCTCATAAAGCCTTCAAGCAAATGTAAGACTGTACTGTTCACTTCCATGCTTTCAAGCTGGGACTACTTTGCTACTGGAAGGAACCCAGAGGAAAAAAAAGCGATTCTTTGTTTGTGATTGGCTAAAGTCATGTTCCTCCTCTCCGTGGGCTTGAATCCAGGACGTTCTTCACTTCTGGAGCTGCAGTTTCTGCCACTGAAAACAGTGAACCTGAGAAACCTCTGCTTGGTGTTCTACAGTTTATAGCTTCCGTCACTGAGAGGACTGAAAGCTCCTGGACTCAAGACTTTCTGAAGTCATAATTCAATCATTAGGTCTGGAGAATGAGTTGCAGGGTAACAATGGGCTCTGTGACAGGAGGAGGTATGAACGAGATCAGGTCCATACACTCTTTCATCCAAGATTAGCTATAAACAAACTACTGTGACTCGCCTTGTAAGTTAATAGTCCACAACCGAACTGAACAACAAATACTGAAGCATAATCCTGCATTGTTAACTAAGTGCAAATTACAAGTTGGCTTCCCTGTATAAACTCATACGACAATGAAAAAAAATGAACATTTGATCTACGACTTGCTTCCTTATTGTCAGAGGTTTGACAGATATCACTTGTTTGAATGGACACAACAGTGCATTTACACTTGTGTGCAGAACAGCCGGTTAATACAACTTCATCTGGTCATGTGGAGAAGGTAAAGTTCATTTATAATGTCTTGGCAATAGCAGCTGGAAACAGTGTCTTGAGCACAGCAGACGCATGCTAAATACCCCACCCTCTTCACATTTTTACTGCGAGGGAGGCACCGTAGTAGGGAAGAAGGAAGAGAAAGTCTACATAGAAACTTTTTTTTTTACAAAAGAATGCTCACCAGCTTTTGCTTGATTCCTTCCTCCTCGTCTCACTTTGTCCTTCATGTCTGCGTCCAGAGGATTTCCTTGTTCTTTCAACTGATCCTTTCTTTTTTAATGCTAGAGTTTTTGGGAAAAACAGCTGGAGCAGAGTGACTGGGGTAAGTGCAGTCAAGAGTGAAAGTCTCTTCAGGATTTTTAGCTCCTGCCCCTTTTCTACTAGCCAAGGCTCAACTTATCTATTCTCTGTGTGTAAAAGCCACACCCTCCTATTGCTCCACACACTCATCGCTCTGCATGTCTCTCACACTTTGTTGAACTGGGTGTGTCTACGTGTTCAAGTCTCACTCAGTCGGCCCTGGTATGTTGCTCCTCACCCATGACCCTGGAGCCATTCTGACGCTTTTGATGGAGGCTGCTGTTGGAGAAAACGTGACGCTTTACACAAGCCAACTTCACACCTACAGACAAGCTGCGTTTGTTGTTTAGCGATTCTTTATTAAAGCTCTTACCACAACCACATGTTTGTGTCAGATTTTGCGACGTAAGACCTCCAAGAATTGAACCCAAAAAATGACATGCTTCGTTTTTCAAGTTCTAACCAGATGTGGAACCTTTTATGACACTTTTATTTTATATATTTACTTTATATTGCTGATGTTAAAATCCGACTTTCACTTAACAAACAGTGGCCGAGAGGTGCAAAAGAAATCACGGAAAAAAAATTAAAAAATCACAAAATAAAGCACAAAATCAATGCAATATTGAAAATAAAAAACAGACAAGCACTGAAACAGCTTAATAAAGTTACAAAACAAAACACAAAATCAATGAAACATTGAAAAAAGTTATTAAAAAAAAAAACCACACAAACGCTGAAACAACTTAAAAAATGAACAAAACAAAACACAAAATCAATTAAAAAAATAAAGCAAATTCACAAAATCAATACAACATTTAAAAATAAAAAATACAAACGCTGAAACAACTTGAAATATTTACAAAACACAAAATCAATTAAAAAAATAAAGCAAATTCACAAAACAAAAAACATACGATCTTCACGGAACAAAAAACAATCGCTGACCAAAACTAAATCAAACGGACTACAAGTAGGACGGACCACCGGAAACGACTACAAAACGTCACCAAACAGCTGATGCTGGAGTTGATGCGACTCGATTTGACTTCAGTAACAGTCGTTGGAGTCTGAAGAATTCATCCGAAAACAGTCCAAAGCCTCAGAAGAACACAGAACGAAGTGTCGCCATGAAGACGGTATATTAGCCACTGCTAATGCTACTTCACTTCTTTCGTCATGTTGTCATCACATCCAAAGCAACCAGAGCATCACAACACAAAGTCCATATAGTGATTTTTGCAGTTTACACACCAGCCTGTCTTTTTCATTAGATGTATCATCATAACCTTAAGGTTGTTCAATGTAAATATCACTCTTTATTGTTATTATTATACAGTTCCATCTTGGCTCTCTTTGAGTGCATAGACCCATTTACCCCCCACTACATCTTTGCCCTCAAGGTAAAGGTCTCATTGTCTTTTAAAGACGTATGTTTTAGGTAAGTTACATAAAAGTCTGGAACAGTAGTCAATATTTGTCTCATTCTCAAAACTACATACATAGTCATCCAAAATAACCGGGCCTCTTCCTCGCTGTAGTAGCGTATCGCCTCTGGTCAGATGTGTTTTCTTTCCCTTTTTGTGTGATTGTTCAGTCTCTTTATTCACTGTTTGCGTTTCATTGTCACTCTTTACCGTGACTCGTGTGACTGTTTTAATGCTCTGTCTGTTCACCACAAAATCATCTCCGTCCAGCACTTCTGCATTTGACTTTGATACAAACTCTACAAGTCTGTGCTTTTGTACCTTTCTCTTGCTGGGGTAGTACACCAAATAGGCAGGCTCTTATCATATCCAACACAGATCCCACTGTTGCACCTTGAGTCTTAACTCTCCCTTTCTTGTTTGTATGCATAACACAGTTGCCAAAACTTCTGCATTCTGGAGATATTTTGGTTTCTGCCAGTTGGAATGTAGTAGGGAGTCTGTTTAGTACGGTTGCTGAAGCACCTTTTCCAAACTTCAGCTGTTTGGACAGCATAGGACCACAGAATCTTAGGCAGTCCACCCTGGAGAAGCATACATCGAGCAGTACCATTTTGGTGTAAAGAGTATGGGTCGGAGGTCTAATGCCTAATACCACCCCGACACATTAATGCCTGGTACTCGTTGCCTGTATATTCCGTGCCATTATCAGCCCTCATGCATTTCACATGCCCATAAGGAGCTATGTCTGCTAGAAACTTCTCAGTAGCTTGCACTGTATAACTCTTGTTTTTCAGAAAGTACACAAACACTGCACTAGAATAACCATCTGTCAATGATCACAGTGTGGTACATTTTTGATTCCCTCATTTTTCCTCAAGATTCCTTCACCTCCTGCATCGGACCTATTCCAACCTGGATAAAGGAAGCGGTTCATTGAGGATCCTGTTCCTGTACTTTTAGTGCCTTCAACACTATCCAGCCCACTCTGCTGCAGGACAAATTGGCACAGATGCATGTGGACCCTGATCTAGTCTCCTGGATTTCGGACTATCTTACTGATCGACCACAGTATGTCAGGCTGAAGGACATCACGTCTGACACTGTGGTGTGCAGTACAGGAGCACCTCAGGGGACAGTACTGGCCCCTCTCCTCTTCACCATCTATACTTCAGACTTCTGCTACAACTCAGAGCTGAGTCTCGTCCAGAAGTGACGACACTGCCATTGTTGGATGCATCAGGGACAACAGCGAAGACGAGTATAGGAGTCTGATACGTGACTTTGTGGACTGGAGTGAGAGGAACCACTTGCAGCTGAACACCTCAAAGACCAAGGAGCTGGTCTTGGACTTCGGGAGGTCCAGGTCAAAGCCACGTCCAGTGTCCATCAGAGGTGACAAGGTGGAGATAGTTCACAACTATAAGTACCTCGGTGTGTGGCTGGACAGTAAACTGGACTGGTCCTGCAACACAGACCATGTATATAAGAAAGTTCAGAGTAGACTGTACTTTCTGAGGAGGCTTCGATCATTTAACATCTGCAGGAAGCTCCTCTGCATGTTCTACCAGTCTGTGGTGGCCAGTGTTTTATGATGTGGTGTGTTGGGAATGTGTCCAGGAGGAGTGTCAACAGGTTGGACAGGTTGATCAGGAGGGCTGGCTCTGTGGTTGGCATGAAGCTGGACTCACTGGTGAGAGTTGCTGAGAGGAGATCACTGGAAAAAACTACCGTCCATCATGATGATGACAGTCATCCTCTCAACACTGTCATCAGTGAGCAGAGAAGCAGATGGAGCACGAATGCTCCTCCCATAATGCAACACTAATAGATTCAAGGACTCATTAATTCCTCAGGCTATTAGATTGTACAATTCTGAGTTTGGGGGCAGGAGTGGAGTGAAAGTATGTTGACATTCTGTTCTATGTTAATCGTTGTATCCTTTGTCTTTGTCTGTTATTTGTCTTTGATACATGTTCTTTATATTTAGACTTAGATTGTATCATCTTGTTCTTTCTTTTTATTTGTCTTTGTTCTTATTTTATTGTTATGAGTAATTGCTGTATTGCTGTGTCAAATTGGGAAAAAAAAAACAATTTCAATAAAGTTCTACCTAACCTACCTAATACAGTTTGTTGTGTGCATGTATGGGAGATTTGGTACCGTCTTTATGTAGCAGAACATTCTTCTTCTCACTGAAGATCACCGTAGCTCCGCAGGTGGTGGCAGTTTTAACAGAGAAGATGTCCTGGTGGTATGTTGGGATGTACAGAGTTTATAAGTCTCAGATGAAACTGCATAACGTTGTCATCAGGAAGTGAAGGATCAGTGAAATATCGTACATATGTACAGATGTTGTGTGTATATGCTGATGATGGAACTGACACATGGATGTAAACATATGTGAAGGTAATCTAAAACGGGGCTGCAGGTTTTTGTTCCATTCGATCGAGCATGTACAGTTTAACCAATGAGGTTTCAGCTTAAACAAGCAACACCAGACTGACAATCAACTGATTACACTTTGAAGACCCCTGAATGGTTTAAAGGGGGTGCTCTTGATTGGTTGGAACAAAAACCTGCACCACCCCGGCCCTTTGAGGACCGGTTTGGAGACCCCTGATCTAAAACAAAAGAGCCACCAGCTTTCTCCATGTTTACAGCAGTTACAACAGCAACTTTACTCCTGATAGTGCAATGACTGTGTTGTTTTTTTACATTTAACGTGACTTTATTTGATGAACGTTGACACTGATGTTAACATGTTTTTATTTTATTTTCTTGAGGAGTGCAGAGGAAGAACTCTTGCCTTTCAAATGCTGCATAACACTATCACCCAACCTGCTGATGATCTGCATCTCAATCAACCGTCCTGTTGTTTCCAGCCTTGAAACGGATGTGGTGAGATCAAGAACAATGTATTGCATGAATCAACCTATGCCTGATGTCAACACCACAGTCTTGTCCTCCAATATGTGGTGACAGATTTATGGGATGCTGGTTTAAAGCTCAGTGAACGTGACTTGAAGCAGGTAAAAATTGAACGCCAACCAGAGCGGCCTCAGAAGAGTTTGAGATCATTTTACTGAAATTATTAATTAAGTGAAGCAATTTTTATTTTTTCTGTCTGACAAAACAAAATGAAGTGCGAACTCAACTCCCAAGTTGTAACAATCTTTTAATTTTTTTTTTTTTTTTTTTCAAAACATAGGCTTTTTGCATATTATTGGATAGTTTGTTTGTATGTTCATAATGTTGGCTCTAAAATGGCAACATGATTTATTTATTTATATTTTTCCAGATCATCACTCAAATCAGCTGCATCTGCGTCCGCTGCACTTCTGAAGACGATGCAAAACTTGATCAGAGGACTGGCCGCGGGATGTGTTTACATCTATGTGTCAGTTCCATTATACGCATACTGTATATACACACAACATCAGTACATATGTACGGAATTTCACTGATCCTTCACTTCCTAATGACATCATTGTGTAGCTTCGTAAGACACTAATAAACACACTTTAAACGTGACCTAAAACTTCAAGTGTTTTCAGCGATTGTGTGTTTTGTTTAATGAATTTGTTAGGTTTTTTCAGCGATTGTGTGTTTTGTTTTGTGAATTATTTTAGTTTCATTGGTTTTGTTATTTGTAAAGTTGTTTCAGCGATTGTGTGTTTTGTGAATTTGTTTTAATGTTTCATTCATGTTTCCGTTTGTTTTGGGATTTTATTATTTAATTTCAGTAATTTTGTGTTTTGTTCCGTGAATTTGTTATTTTATTTTGCACCTCTCAGCCACCGTAGTTCAGGCACTGTTGTTATATTTTGGGGGCGTAGTCTTTCGTTTGAGTATGCTGCGTTCAATTACACCTCGTAATTCTTGAAACCCACTTCAAAGACGTCGTTGTTTTATTTAGTTGTCGCGCGTATCGTAACATTTAAGGACTTATTAACTTTAATAGAACACATACTATTGAATCGTATATTTTAAATAAGTAACCAAGTAATATCTTAATTATATTGACTGTTTTTTTAAAATTTTAAGAACAAACAAGTGTTCACAGTTGTTTAAGGTCATTTTAAATATTAAACCATATGCACAATCTAGTGGATACTTTTCTACTTTGTTATTTTGTATTAAAAAATCGAGTGTTCTTGTGATTATATCCAATATATGTTGGCGTTCTTCAGACAGTGCTCGGATTTCCTGTAGCCCCTAATGTAGCATCCGTACAGCGGGATTGACAGCTGGCTGTCCTTGCTAGCTTAGCTAAGCACAACAACAACAAATGGTTAAGTATCCATTTCATAAACGGGCTTGTTCACGGTAAGTGAAGAATTATAGCTTTCTCTCGACCTATAATCCATATTATATAACCCTGCACTTATTTATCTGTGTGCTTGCTAAGCTAGCATGAGTTCAGAACAACGTCTTCGAGGATGTTGTAACTTAAACTTCAATTTCACGTTGTTTAAACATAAATATATGGTATATAACAACTACACATATAGTATAATCTAGTATTAAAGTCGTGTGTTGGTTAAATTATTAACCGTTGTATTAGTCTGTGATGTAAACGTGTTTTTGTTGCAGGTGATGTTTTCCTGTCCTCCTGGTGTCATCTGGGGTGTAGGGTTCAGTTGTTGAGCAAATGTCAGAAAGTCGGGGTGAACAAGGAGGTTCGTCTCCATGTGATCCGTCCTCACATGAGCAGGTCCAGAACCCGAGTCACACTCTTGCAACAGAGAACACTGCAGAAGTTCAGGTTGGCTTCTATATTGTGTTGTTATCTCTTTTTTTTGTTTAGTATTGAACGTCAAGTGTTTTTAATCTCACATTTGAGATTGAAGCAACTTTCTATGAAGAACAAAAAAAGAACTATTTCTAATACTATGTATTGTCACACATGAGAAATTCCTCACATTCGTTTTACTGATTAGCAAATATAAAAAGAAACTTGGCATTTATTAATATTTGGTCTTAAACGAGACTAGAATATATCACTTTAAATTAAATCTTACATGTTTCTTTCTTTCTTTGACCTTTGGGGGAACCATACTCAACGGGATAGTTCACCCAGAATTCAAATTATACTGATTTACTAATCTCCCTCATGAATTTGGGTAGAATTTTCAGAAAAATCTGTGTCTTTTAGAGTCCGAAAAGACACACCACATAGAATCCAAAAAAACCCTCTATACTGTATTTCTCAGCTATAATGTCCTTCTTGTTTTGACATGATGGATTGTTCTGAAAAAAAAAAGTATTTTAAGCTTGTTTGTAGCAGAACAGCACAGTGTCTCCACACTGACACACACTGCAGTATCAGTTCACATGCATGAGATTTAACCTGAGACACCGGGTGCTTCTGCTTCAAACAATATTAAGATATGCATGTATTTAATCGGTTTACAAGATGTACGTTACAGACAAGCAGTATGGAGGTATTAGGATGTAACTCCAAGAGGAACAGATTACTACAGTTGACTCGAGGGTGTATAGAAAATGAGACATTTTTTAATTTTGGGGTTGAACTATCACTTTAAAATGCTGTCTTTATTTTCAGGGTAAACAGTCAAATTTTCAGTGATAAAATGCAACGTTGCCTTTGTCCATTGTGCTAACATGAGGAAGTAACAAAACGGCTTTTGTTTTTTGTTGACCAAGCAGGGATTTGCTGTCTAAATAAAGGCTTTATGCAGCACTGTCCTGTTGTTTTCTTGCAGGGGTCGCCTGGAGTGGACGAGGCGTCTCCGTCTTCTGCCTCGTCCTTTGAAATGGTGGACATGGAGCCCGTCCCAGCTCCGTACCAGAAAGTACAGCCGCACTGGTTCTTCTGCAGACAAGTGGACGATAATGCCCACTGGTTTCCTTTTAGTAGGGAAGACTCTGAGAAACTGGAGACTGCCTGCAACAGTGGTAAGCTTCCCCCCACAACATTCCACGCTATGTGTGAAATTTGTTTTTATTCCTGTTTGAGATGTTAAAGTTGGTTTGGTAACAGTTGGTCGTCTTATGACTGATCTCTTCACAATGTAGTATTGTGAAGTTAAGAAAAGTTGTTTGTGTATTTTACAAAATATATTTCATCTAAATGCTAACATTGCTCAAGGAATGTTGGCCTCTTGTTTTAATCTTAAATCATTTTAATCTCATATAACACAAAATGTTGTTATGCTGTAAGTGTTGTTTTTAGAAGAATGGTGACCTGTAACTTGACTTGTTGGGCTGTTTTTGTTTTTTATAAGCTCTCCAAGGTTGGTATTTGACTTCAGGATATTTAAAGGAACTTGAAGGGCGGCGTAGCTTTGCTATTTACCTCGTAATGGGAGAAGGAGTAGAGGGAACGTAAAGGGTCTTTCATTTGCTGTGTTGTTTTTTTAATACAGTTGCTCAGATATTTTTAACTTTGTTGAATGAAATGTAAAGTTTTGCATTGGTAAAATACAACAGACAAAATAAATATAAAATGTTTTATAACACTTTAGTTATCCTGTAGTAGCTGTATTATTATTATTCAAGACGGTTAAAAAAGTGCTCAAATAAAAGCTTAAAATAAACTATGGGTGGATTTTGGGGGCGTGGATGCCAAGTGGAGTGTGACAGTTTTAGGAAGGAATTCATTCCTTGGAATACATCAGTCTGTCACCAAAGCAGGTAATTAGCACGACAAGTGTTGAAACTGGTCTTTCCACATTCATGTGGCTTTTGATATTGTGTATCTTCACATCACCCTTGTATATCTGTATTAACAATATAATAATTAATAATATTGCATTATTTTGCAGATTTTATCTTGCATTTTTTGGAATCTGGAACTTTCAATGAGATTCTGTAATGTCAGATTGTCGGCAACAAAATAGGAATTATTATATTTATATAATTATATTAATGAATGGGGAGCACCTGTCACAGCCTGGCCTTTTGTATGGTTAACTGACTTTTTGTGGATTTCTTGTCATATTTCCTCACCTCTATCCACATTTCACAACCATGTCCTTTAGATACTTGAACTTCTACTCCCTGAATCACTCATGAAGGGATTAAAAACCATTGGTGACAATCCAAATAACGATACCATTTGCAACAAAGGGGTGGGGACCACCTGTCCTGTTCAACATTTTTTTTCTAACAGAAAGCGACAACTGAGTAATGTTGAATTCACACTGAATATGTATCTATTGTTTGGCTTCTGTGCATCAGAAAAAGAGGAGGTGGTAGTTGCAGTGGATGGCGAGCGTTATGATGTCCATGTTAAAGAGAGAAAGCGTTACGCTGTTTACTGGGAACAGGCTCCCGCTGAAGTCCGCCGCTGCACCTGGTTCTACAGAGGAGATAAAGACACCAGATTCCTGCCGTACTCTGAGCACTTCAGCGACAGTTTGGAGGTGGCATTGAACTCATCACCCTTGAACGCTCAACATTTGAAAAGTTTCTCACTGCTGTGTCTCGTCATTTCAAGGAAGCCTACATGAAGGCGGTGACGGATGATGAGTGGAAGAAGAAACTGGAGTTTCCCACAGGAGAGACCATCATTCTCCATAATCCAAAAGTGAGACGTCTTTACGGCTCACTGATTTATGCTGACATTGATGCGTGTGCCGGTTCTTGCCTCAGCTGATCATGCAGTACCAGCCTATGGGGTTTCAGGAGGAGTGGGCGTCGTCCCCCTCCGAGCACACACGTCCGCGGACAGTCAAGCGGGGAGTCCAAAACACCTTCGCAGAAATTCCAGATGGTGATTATCAGATTGATTTATATGTATTTCACGTTTGCTAGTTCCCCTTGAATTGCCTTAAACATACAATATTGTCTTCAGGTGAACCGGAAAAGGTGGACCATCTAGTTTTTATGGTCCATGGGATTGGTCCTGCATGTGACCTGCGCTTCAGATCCATCATACAGTGTGGTATGTTTTTCTGCACAGAAAAAGTAAAACGAAACCACCAATATCACAACAAAAAGAGATAACAACACGTGTGTCTGTTGACAGTTAATGACTTCAGGAGTGCTACGCTGTCCCTCCTGTCCACTCATTACAAGCAATCTCAGCAGGATGGCAAGGTGGGACGTGTTGAGTTCCTTCCTGTCAACTGGCATAGCGCTTTGCATGGGGACGCTACCGGTGTGGACGAGTGAGTAGATCATGTTCCCTGATTATGTGTGTTTTCGCTTCTTTATCGGGTCCGTCCGTCCACACAGGGACATCCAGAGGATCACTTTGCCGAGCATCAGCAGGCTCAGACATTTCACCAACGACACACTGCTGGACCTGTTTTTCTACAATAGCCCCACCTACTGTCAAACCATTGTGGACACGGTGGCTTCAGAGATCAACAGACTTCACACCCTCTTCAAACAGAGACACCCAGAGTTCGGGGGGGAGGTTTCAGTAGTTGGCCACAGTCTTGGTGAGACAAGTCGTCCAGTCAGTTTTGTGTCCAATTGTTGACTTTTTTTTCCCCCTCATCAGGTTCACTGATTCTGTTCGACATGTTAACCAATCAGAGGATCAGTGTGGACTCCACAAAGGAGGTGGTACATTGCCATTATATTGGTTCATAAATAGCTGAAGTCATGTCTTAAACTCAACATTTTTTCCTGTTCTTCAGCCTCTATTAAACGCTTCCATTCATCACAATTGCGACACACTCCACCAAGCTCTGACCAAACTTGGCTTGCAGCACTTCTTGCCTGCACTGCAGTCGGAGAATCTGGATTTGGACTCGCTGGTAATATTGCTTAACAAATAATAATCACTTACTTTAAGATGTATTTAAGGCCCGGGGGCCACAACCAACCCGCCAAGTCATTGTATGTGGCCCCACTGAATGACTAATGGTCATTTTGTATTAATGAAGATAATACTTTTTAAACACAGAAACTGATAAACCATTCCTCAGAAACATCTAATTATAGTTAAACTGATGTCAAAGGAAAGGAATTTGATAAGAATGTTTGAGGGAGCTGTCCAAACACAGAAATAATAAAGACAGATTGAACCTCCAAGAAGAGGCAATGTTACTGTCAGACTCGTACAAAGGCAGTTTTCCAAGTAAACCTTTTCACGCTCAAATATTTTGGCCTCTTGTGTGATTGAGTCTGACACCGCTTGCTTAAGACGTCCAACTGTTTCTGTCTTGGTAGGCACTTTGCCAAGACAACGATTTGAAAGATTTGGGGATTCCTCTTGGACCAAGGAAAAAGATTCTGAACTATGCGAAGAGGAAATGTCCTTCAGAGGTTAGACTTGTTTAATTCTTGGCTGAACGATCAAAAACTTGGTTGTCGGTTCGTCAATTCCCTGTTCTTTGAAGAGCAACAGCTGCTGTTTAATATCTTTACTCCCCACTGTCTCAGGATTTTAAAGTAGCAGCCACTCGGTTGGGATCTGGTCTACAGAGTCCAGCCCAAGACTCGTCTGAAAGTGAAGTTGTTGGCGACCACCTGCCAGCATCTGCGAAGCAGCCGAGCCAGTTGCTCAGAACTCAGTCCATCACCAGCGCCGTAGACTACGAATACTTCAACGTGGGCATCGGTCAGGTAAGGACCTCACACACACACACAAAGCATGGAACTTAAAACCGTATGGAAAGCTTGCTGCTTTAATGCATTGCCTCCCTGCCTCCCTTGCTTGCCTGGACAGACCAATGGAGGCATTGCCAAGGGACAGGTGTGTCTCAGAGCATGCCCCAGTCTTCTCAGGGTCCTTTTTTTTGCTCATCCATTTTGTTCATTCTCGAGTGTTGTTTCCGTCACATTAAGCACATTTCATTATTTTTGTTGCAACGCCTGCTCTGATTTAGTCTCTAAAATCATATCAACATGTCAATCCTTTTCATCTCAGCTTACGTCACGAACTCATGAATTTTTAAACACACTATTGACTGTTTAATTACTACGTCCTCCAGGTGTCTGTAGATTACCCGCAGTTAGCATTCCACCCACAGACGTTTTTCGCGTTTGGTTCCCCCATCGGGATGTTCCTGACGGTGCGTGGACTGAAACGCATCGATCCCAACTACACCTTTCCGACCTGCAAGAGCTTCTACAACATCTATCACCCTGTGAGTCACTCTTTCTTTTCTCCTGAGACACAAACACGTTTGACCTGACCAGGGTTATATGAATTCAGAGGGTTTAAACAGACACAGCTTTTCAGTCTGAGACATAAAAATCTTATTTTATGTCACATTATTTGGCCTGCTGGTCATTTGGCTGGCTAATAGGTTGGCTCAAAATTGAAGTACATTTATGTTTAAGATAAGATAAAAAGAATAAGGATTATTTATGTTGATTTTACAGAGATGTCCAATAATGGATTGACAAACAAAAGGCTACTTGATGGAAGTGTTGAAGACATAAGAGATAATTAAAATATATCGACCCTTAAAGAATACAAATAAAATGTTTCTATTAGAAACCAAAAATATACAGATGTATAGCCAAAAGGTTTTTTTTGTGATTGAGTTTGACATCATTTTTAGAATGGTTTCTGCATGTTTTTATTTGAGTCAACTCTGTTTATTATTTTGGCTGCAGTTTGACCCTGTTGCTTACCGAATTGAACCCATGATTGTCCCCGAAGAGGACTTGGAACCAATGCTCATTCCTCACCATAAAGGCCGCAAGAGAATGCACTTGGGTACGACACATTGTGACACAGATATTAGATTTGAGGCCGATCACTAACTAATCTTTGCCATTATCCTCCTAGAACTGAAGGACAGCTTGACTCGGATGGGTATGGATTTGAAAAATAACGTCCTGGGATCACTAAGAACGGCGTGGCAATCTCTTTCAAGACTACCTGTTGCTGCACTGCCTCTAGTGGAAGCAGAAGAAACTGCAGTAGTGGAAAGTCTCCAAGTAACTCAAGGTCAATGGATATTTTTTTTATCGTTTTTTTGTGCATTTCTTGGAGGAATATTCAGTGGTTAATGTTAAATCATTTACAGATCAATATGGTTGTGTCAAGAACTCTTAAACTGTGTCTTGGAATTGTTCAGCACACAGTTTTAAATACAATATTTGGTGAGAAATCTGACCTTATTTTGTCACAGAAGAAGTGGTAATAGCCTTTGAGGTTGTTGAAAAGTTCACGTCAGTCACGATTATGGGCGTCAGTTCTTGTGTTTAATATACACTTTGTGCTTCAGGGGAAACCTCTCATGTTCCTTCTTGATTCTTAATCACACCCTGTTTTTTTTCTCCACTCCTATTCCCGCTGCCAGTTCATTCACTTCTGATTCATGAAACAAGTTTCCGAAGTAAAAAGCCTTCAGCAAATTTTCTGTGGGAGCCAATTTGATTTATACTAACAAATGAGAATTAAGGTGAAATCATTTGCTGGAGAGAGTTCAACTACATGTTAATACTTGCACATTCTTTGTAACATGAAGAGGTTGATGAGAATGGAGCAGCTGCCTGACATTTTAAATAGAAAAAAACAAAAAAACTTGCACTTAGCTTTTGGAATATTTTCAACTCAATTATTTATGCATAAATAAATCATTGATTGACTTTGTTTAAAAGATCTAATGGCTGCTTAAATATTACTTTGATTAACTGATGACTTGGATTATAGAAACTAGTTTTTCCGTGAAACCATGTCATGAGTGATCTAATGATCCGATAATAACTCATGGTTTCGTGTCTTCTCCCCCGACAGGTGTGTGTGAGGAACCGGACATGACTGGATCAGCCGATGAGAAAGACCAGTCCCAGATCAAAGTCGGAATGTTAAACGGAGGGAGGAGGATCGACTACGTACTTCAGGAAAAACCCATCGAGAGCTTTAATGAATATCTATTTGCTATTCAGTCACATCTTTGCTACTGGTGAGCTCCTGATTTAAAAAAAAAAAAAAAAAGTATCTTGTTGTCATGTTGTTTATTGGTTTTCTTTCGGTCAACCAGGGAATCTGAGGACGCGGCTCTGCTTTTGCTAAAGGAAATCTACGACAAGCTCGACGTGGCTTTTGATCAACAGTGATTCAGGAAGTAACACAAACATTCATGTAAGAAAGGACGGACATGACGGACAAGATTGACAAAACACCAAGAGACTGAGTACGATTCCAAAAAGCCTTATTGTTGGAGTCGTATTCCCGAACCTCTGTCTAATGATCCGTTACAATTTCAGACCTCGTCTGGTGTCCAACTTCATACCTCCATCACACTGCTTGATGCACTTTGAAGTTTTTCTGAAATGTTTTTTTTATTCTGCACTTTCTGTACGAAAAATGTCGATGACTTTTAGTTGAATGATGCGCACAATTGTATCCACATCTCACAAAATCCAAACACTTTTACATATATGAGACTGACTTTTATTATGCTGTGGTTTGCTCTTTAGCTAATAATACATTTTAATCCTTCATACAAACCCTTTCAAATTGTTTGGAGAATTAAAATTGTTGGATTGTTTTAATGTTCTCTTGCCCCAAATAGCACTTATTTAGCATCTTGCAATGAAGGTTTGTATTGGTATGGTTTTCATGGCAGCTACATGCAGCTGAAGAAGGTCCAAACCCCACTTTTGTACCAAAGTATTCCTCGTATGGCTTGATTGTGCAAATATCTTTGTTTAGCTGTGTTTGTCCTGCAATTCTATGCATTCATTTATATGTATGAGAAAATATCTATCTACGCTAAATTAATTTCAGTTTATCTCAGTATCATGTAAATAAGTCATTGTTTAAAAATTTGACAAAGAAAATGCACTGTAAACTTTACCAAAATCTGACTTTATAAAAAAATGTTGTGTGTGTGCCACAATAAATTATGTATTCTGTTATCAGTTTCTTCATGTTCGTTCAATTTTGACATTTTTTTCGTTTGTTCACGTGGGCAACATTCTGAGCTCACTCACGGCCAGGAGCGCCACCTACAGACAGTGGTGAGTAACTACAATAAACCTTTTTTATTAAACGCATTGAATGATAATGACATCATTTAAAAAAAAGAAAAAGAGCATAATTTAATACAGAAGAGTGGAGGAAGTTAACCAAGATTAAACTAAAATGGTTTCAAAGAACATTTTGGTTTTTAACGGGGGTTTTTTTTAAGCGTAAATGTTATACGCATGCGCAATGGAGGAACATCAACATCACGATAACGTTGAACGACTACAAGCAACTTTTTCCGCACAAAAAGATTCTCTGAAACATGTAAGTATTTTTTAAAACAATAGCATCCATTATTCAAAAAATAATATATTTATTTAAATTTGTTTTTGCTTAAGTGTTTGCCTTTATGTATTTCACGCCATTTAACTTGACATATTTTGCATCAAGCTAACAGCTAACATAAACAGATATAAGTTACATTTCCTGTTGGTTCCGTGTTGTTTATACCTTTGCGCAGGTTTCCAATTGTTTTTTTCTAACAAAATAACGAGTTTACGTAAATGTCGTTAATAAAACCCTCGTGATTTTAATCTGTGGAAGAAAGTTATTTGTAAATCCTCTCAGTAAGTCCTGGAGTTAACAGGGTTTACCATCAACATGTGACTACTCTTGTGAATGCAGGTATGTTTGGGGAAAAAACATGCATTTTTAAAGCCTGGTTTAAAGACTATTACAGTCTTATATGTTGTTCTTACCAAAGATACTACATCAAAATATCGAATTACATTACATTTCATTGACTTTTATTCTCATGCTAACAACCCACTGAATTTCTATTTGTTATCTTGTTACTCTTTCTCAGTGAAAGTCACCAGTATCTGGTTTGACTGTCTGTTCTGATGTCACAGCAGGTAGTGAGAACTCATCCGAACACTAGTGGGTCTGTTTAAATGCCACCACTGTCCCTCCATCCATCCTCCCCCTTTCTCTCTGATCTGGTCTGCATCTCCCCCACGACTGTAGAGATTCTTTCTTTCCCCGAACAATACTCCCACCCCCCTCCACAGATCCCTCTCACACACACACATCTTTTTATTCCCTCCATCATGCTGTAAAAGGACGTTTCTTCATGGCATACTTGAAATAACCCAGAAGATGATATCAATTTTATTTCATATGCAGGGTTTTCTTTTGTCACAAATGTGTTACAAATCCTCCAGTAATGATGAGTCAAACAGATCAGGAGGATCAGACCAACTTAATATCCGAGTTAAGAAGTACCATAAGATGTATAAAATGAGTCAGAGCAAGTGTTATTATGACTCCATCACGTGGCTGGGGGGGTAGTTAATGCCATTGCAATCTGCCACTGGATGTTAAATACTTGAACTATTAGTGTCCCTGACATGTGAGCATAATCTGCTTGTGTGTGAACATCAAGAGAGAGAGAGAGAGGGATGTGAGTGAGTAGAGCGAGGAGGTGGAGCCATTCATGGTTGAGCATCAACGGTTCCTCACACAGCGTCAGCATCATCAGCAACAGTAGTGAGACTCGAAACATGAGCAGGACTATAACGTGAGGATCAGGGAAGGTTCTGACTGCCCAGAGGCGAGAAGACATCATGGGGGGCTCGCTCAGCCAGCAGAGGAGGGGCTCTCCTCGGAAGAAGTACAGCATGTAAGTGTCACAACTCTTTGGCTCGTGTTGAAGAAGGTGGAGTAACGTCGGCGCGCAAGGGTGTGTGTGTGTGTGTGTGTCGGGTCAACGTTTAGGTTGTTGTTGTTGTTTACGCAAACAAAACAAAGCAAGAACACTTAATTAGATTAAACCAGGAGAGGCTAATGTGATCAAGGGCCATGAAGTCAAAACCTTCCTCTCAGTTGTAACTTTGATGATGCAGCTCCGACCCAGATCACACTGTAATAACCATAGACGGAGAATGTTTGCTGCTCCACACTAGATGTACAGTCGACTCAAAAGTCCCACCGGATGCATCAGTGTGAGCCATTAAGATGAAGGTTATGTAAAAGCACTTAAGCGCCATCCTGCCTCTTCTTCATTTCCTAATCCTTTTCAACAGAGTTCTTTTCCACTTTGCCCCCTCCTCTAATCCCACTGGTGTTGGGTCCATGTCCGTACTACACCCGGCTGAAGCCATCATTAGTTTCTAAATGATGCCACAATAGTCTCTTTTTTTTGTTTGTTATTTAACTTGAACATTTTGACTCGGGGCAGGAAGACAGATCTGGGCCACTGCTCTTCAGTTACGAATTCAACACAAGACGCATTTAGTCACTCTCCCTCCACTGTGATTAAAAGTGCAATTAGAGGTTAAAGTTCCCCCCCAAGGAACAACACAAGTGGTCTTCTGGGTTCACCGCTCTGGCTGCTGTTCTAATTTTGGTTCATCATCCTTTCGTGTGTAAAAAATGGAAATGAGTAGCTGACGTCTTTCAACTCCAGGATGCTTCCCAGATACTCGTCTATAGTGACCTAGATTTGAATCTTTTATTTCCACACACAAGTCAGCGAGTCGCCTCTGCTAATGTGGAGCAAAAGTCTGATTCATGGTGGAGAAGACTGAGATGGTAGAGCAGCAGAGCTGGTGTTTACATGTGTGTGTCGCACTATTGTCTTGACAACTTGTCCCTCTGGAGAAGACGTGAACAAAAGCTCAGCTGGTGTCTCTCCGAGGACCCGGCCCTTTCTTTCCTTTTTGTTCAGTCACTCTTAATCCTCCTGCTTTGTCATGTCTCTTTGTGTTAATAACTCTTGATCGGCTTCTTCTGTCTTCGCCGATCATTTATGTTTCATTGAAGGGAGTAACACACGTGAATGACCTTTAAGAGTTCTGGATACTGTACAACTTTTCTGCTTCTGTCTGTCTTTTTTCAACTTGTTTGTTCTCAGTGCTCATTAAATACGTGGAAACAGAAACAAGAGTATGAGTCCGAAGCTGCTGAAGCCTTGAAAATATGCAAAAACCTTTATTTTATTATGTTGTTTAATGTCTTCCATAGAATTATAAAAGTATATTTCAATTTAGGTGCTGCAGAACGGCAGCCTTGGTGCTTCGTTCTGTCTTTCTGTTGCTTATTTAAAAAAAAATCTTATTTCATTCTTTTATTCTGTGATGACACCACAAAAAAAATCTTATGTGTTTACAACACTGGCAATACTAGTTGCTGATGCTGAAATAATATATATTTTTAATTTGAATACCACCGTTAATACAACACTGACACTAGATGGCGCTGTAGCTCAATCCAACTGTCACTTTTACTTTTACCAAATATCGCTTTAATGTTGCAACACTCGATGAATATAACAGGAAAAAAATCATCATAAAAACACACATTTATTTAGAAATAAGTCCAAAACTAAATACAAAGTAAATAAATTGCCTGCTTTAGACTTTGGTGCTTCCAAGGCTTTGAATTAATATTTATATTAATTATTTTTTATTATACTGCTTATATTATTATAGTGTGCTTATTATTATTATTATTATTATGCTTTCATTAGTTAGATTTGATGCAAAACCTCAAGCTCAATGCTTAATATATTGTGTTGATTCCAGAGACTAGCATTGCTCACATGATGCAAGTGTTAATGTTAAGTAAAAAGACAAACAATTTCCAGGAGAACCAGTAAGTATGTTTAACTTTGGTCTTATCATTAGAAGCTGTTAAAGCTTCTTGTGATAAGGACATGTCCTGCTTAAAATCCGGAAAGGGATCAGTTGGTCAGTAAATATTATCTAATATTGCAGTTCTGGTTTGCCAGATGGTATAATTTTGATGTTAAGCCAGAATGTCCTGACATGAACCCTCCTTTAGTTTGATCCTTTTAAAGATCTACACATGTCCGTCGACTCAACTTAATCCTTTATGCGGCTGGTCTTTCTTGTTTGGTGTGTGCGCACTGAACGTGTGTCTGGTGGGCTTCATCATGATTTGAGAATTGTGCCTCAGGTTTATTGATATTAATTACATCTGCCACGAATCATTGGTTTTCCCCTCTGTAGTTTTCAGCCTTGACGACTAGATTGTATTAACTATCCCGGTGGTTTCCATTTTGTTTTGCCCCCCTTGGCATATATTAATCTTAGTCAAAAGTATTAATATCATTTCCTTAAAAAAATATCTGCTGAAACACTCTCAAAATTTATTTCACAGAATATATTGGGATGCAGAAGATTCCGTATTTCCAGATTTTTTGTCACGTTTAGATGGCTATACTAACCAAAGGAAATTATTTTCTTATTTCATGATCAGAAACTTGTGTTGCCCGTGTCGTTTTTGTGTTAGCAGTACAGAATAAAATACAGCTATTGCCCTATCTCAAGTTTAAAATGACTTCATCCCATTTAAAAACTTTTTTTTTTATAATCCCTCACAGACGGACTATTGTGTGACTAGAACTCACTTTTCACTCATTATTTTTATTTAATATGCCACTCATAAATTCACTTGAAGGATCGTTAAAAAATACTAAATAGGCTTTTCATGCATTTTTCCGCCTCTTAAATCCAGATTATCAAGGCCTTGTTGTCCTGATGGTGGCGCTAGATGACACCCTGAAGGCCTAATGAATTGGCCTCTTGTGAGTGACGCACTGTTCTAACATCCAGCGCCCGTCCCTGCTGTCGCTGCTATCAGACGTGTTCATCGTCGCTGATGTATTCTTGGCTAATAACCCACACATGCTGCCATCCATCAAAATGTAATTGGTGCTCCGGAGAGCTTGTTCCCGCTGGGTTCACTGTCGGTACCACGTCTGGGTCTGGCATGTGAGTCGCTGCCGAGCGGTTGCAGCATCAGAACCCACACGGGGAGTTTTTTTCGCTACTGTTTGAGTCGTGTGTGGTTTGATGCTATTACATAAGAGTTGAATCCTCGCCTCTCTGCATCCACTCTTATATACGGGAGCTTGAGTTCCAACATGTGTTTGAGTGTTCAGCGGCATGTTGACAGCATCCAGACGAGGTAAACATGTGTGAGACGACACAGGAAGTTGCTGCCGCTGGAGGCTCTTTGTTTTGCAGAAGGACAGGTTCGTCCGCCGTCACGTAACAAGGAGAGGAACAAGGAGACAATGTCGGGAATGTCGAACGAAACTCCCACATCACTCTCTACCTTTTGTTTGATCCTAATCTCTGGCCCGGTTGCTGACGGTCTTTGCCGCCCCTGAATTGTGCTCCACTTTTCCTCTCAGTGATCAGGGAACACAGATCCTTTCTCCGTGTGCACCAGGCTGTGACATCATTCGTGAGCTGCTGCATGAATTCATCGACGGGCCGAATCCTTCCCTGCAAGACCTACTGTTTTTCATGCATTTTTAATGTATTAGAGGGCAGATACGAAGTAGAACATCTTCATCAGCATCTCTTTGTGTTGCCTGAGTCACGCTGTGTTGGCCTTTATTAATAGAACGCCTTCCATCTGACGGAGATGTATAGGTTATATAAGTTCCACAAATAGCAACAGAAGCTTGTCATGTGAGCGCGGGGTGAACGCAGTCGTGACTGTTTGATGCGGCGTCAGTCTTAACTCTATGAGTTTTCTGTATTGATTAATACATGACCTCGATCATCCATCAATACGATAGCCCCTGTGCACGTGACCACAGTTTAAATCCCAAATTAACATTTAATTCCATCCATCTTGATGAAATGTATCTGCTGATGCTTGTTTTTCCGGAGTAGATTAACTGATCTTTCTTCAAGAAACCTTTTCTAAAGATCTATTCTTGTCAATAAGATTAGAGTACCAGGACACAGTCTACCTTGAGTCAAAGTTAACTTAAGTTGAGTTAAGTTAAGTTATGTGTTTTATCTTCATTTAAATGCATAGTAAATGAAGATAAAAACAGTTGGATCAACATGATTTTTTAATTTTATAATTATTGACATGATAAATAAACAATTCAACCACCGACCCATAAAAATACCGTATGGTGACATTGCTCAGACGCTAGGGTGGAACCTGCAGGTTCATTACTATTGATAATATTGTGTTGTCGAGTCCAAGAGCAAGACACTTAACCATGATGGCTCCTGATGGTGAGCTTGTGTGCTGCGTCGCAGCCTACTCCCATCACTGTCTGACCGGCTGAATGGACGCTTTGGATTAAAGCTGCTAAACGAAAAAATATGAATATATTTATTCAATATTCTGGGATAGGGGACAGTATAGTACATTTTGAAAGGTACTTTTGAATTAATGCAAAATTTAATCACGTATATGTTAATTATAATTTTGTGCAAACACCTTCAAGGGGCTTCTGACTTAAGGTGTGGCTCATTTGAGAAGCACCTGAGATCTAAAAAGGTAAGGTAAGGTAAAACTTTATTGATCCCTCAGGAGGTCTCCTTTGGGAAATTGTTTAGGTGAGAAGCGATACTGAATTTGTTGACCTGTTCAGATCAGTATCGTGACCCACTGAGTCATCTTTCTTCTCTCGTGATCTCACTGTCATGAGAAGAGGATCAGCATCTATGATACATCCTCCCAAATGTGTGTGACCTTGTTTCCTTTGGCATGCAATTGTTAAACAGTTGCGGTGGATCAGAAACCCAACAACTATTATGGGAAGAAGGAGGAAAGTCATCACTTCTATTCATCAGAGTCATACAAACCGTGATCGTCATGACAACAGATGGTCGATGTAAGGCTGCATTATTAATGTAGGGAACCAACAAAAGAAGCCTTTGGCACGAGTAACACCACTCCTTTATTTGAATAATATTTGCCTACTCGCTCCCTTTGAAGTGCACCGCCCGGGAGTAACCTCACTCTTCCGCCTCTTAAAACAGGAAGCGTCTCCTCACAAAGGAGGGGAAAAGGCAAACTTCTGAAGTTCACAAACATGAAGCAGCAGCAGCGTGAGCTGCCGTCTGCTCACCAGCTGATGGTTCCCCCGCCCAGACCGTGAGAGCGAAGGAGGGGGGAGTGATCGCTGATGCTCTGCACTGTCTGAGTCAGAAGGTTTGAGAGCGACGCAGCTGCAGCACGACTCCGTCCTCCTTCCTTCCAAAACACTGACACCATGAAGAGGAAGTGAACCGGGACGGGATTTTTTGTTTTTTTTCCGGGGGGATAAATTCTTGAGCCGAGAAGGACGACCCCAGAATTTTTTTGGACTCACAATATTGCAAGGATGTCTTGGTTGTCGCCGGTCCAGTGGGCTAAGTGGACGTGGTCAGCGGTGACGGGGGCAGACGGGCAACATGACGACAAGTAAGAGTCGACACTTTGCGGGAGAAAGTTGAACCGGGATGGTTGTTTACAGGTGGAGGAGAGGAGCGACTGACAGGTGCTGTGTCGTGTGCGTCACTGAAGGAAAAACAACCTTCACCATAGAGTTAAATCCTCATTTTGTTGCTACTGTTTTGAACGTCTTCGTTGTGTTTTTATGTCACATCCCCCCACACACACACTCACTTTCAAGAGACTTCTTTTTATTCAGGCCCATTTCTAGTTTCTAAGTAACCATCCAAGATTGCAGCCAGTGGGGCCATCACTGGGATGTGATCCAATGTGTGTGTGTTGTGTGAAAGAGGGAGGCGAGGAGGGGGGGGTGTGTGTGTGTGTACATTAGGATTAGACGTGAATGTGTTACCAGCTAGTGGGAGCTAAAGTCTCCCGAGTTGCTGAGCTTTGTGTTGGTTTCTATTAAAGTTGCCGACTGTTTTAAACACACACCCCCTTCTTCTCATCTTTCCACGGAAAGGAGTTAAATTTAGGCGCCCAGGCAGCTGAGGCAGCCGACTAAAAGACGCACTGTGTGTGTTTGTGTCTGTCTTTTTGGGACGAAGTGTGTCCTCCTCGAGAGGCGAAAGGATGCAGGTGTGGGAGATTTGAACCCAGGCTTCATTTCCTTCCCTCCCTCTTCCTCTGACTTGCGAGACAATAAATTAGCCTTGTTTATGTGCATCGAACTCCAGCTCCATTGTTTCCTCAACACTTCAAGAAAGACAGTTATAACCGCATTCTTTGCTCTATTTCTGCACTTCAAAACAAAGTGATCCTCAGAAATACAGTCACAGAACGTTATGTTCACTCTGGTTTAGCTTTAACAAGGAGTGATTTACGAGAAACAATGAATGAGTAGAGACAAGTCTAGGGTTCTGAACCAGCATTATATTCACAGAACGACCTTCAGAGAAGAACCATGAATATAAATCATAAAGGGCCAATTGTTTGAAGGTAATTTGATCAGATTTTGATGATTGTATTGGATCAATCCATTGGTTTAAAAGGAGCAGGAAGATTCTGAAATTGTATCAGAATAATATATTCCTGGTATAAATCTTGACCAAACGTTTGTGTTATTCAATACTTTTCACTAGGATCTGGATAACTATGATGCAAAAAATAGATAATCCTGATCCTAATAAAAGGTTGTATTACAAGGTTGATTTTAGAAGGAAACCATATTAAAACTTAAAAATTAAAAATCTATTTGTATACTTTTTTGTAAATGTATTTATATTTTACACTTTTGAGGTTATAAAGTAGACATAGGTAACCAGTAATGCTTTTAAGTATTGTGTAAAAATAAAATAAAAAATGATCTTGTCCACGTTAAATAAACCCTCAGAATTAAATAATTAACAAAAATGATACATTCAATATTTCCCTCATCATTAAGACGATTCAAGTAAATAGTCGTCAATTTAATCCAGTAAAGGACTTTGTTTATAGAAACTGTTTTGTTTGAAGTGAGAAAACGACCAATATGTTTCTGTGGTCACCTGGCACGACATCGTCGGTAACACAAATATCCCGCGCAGGCACGCACAACAATACTGTGGGACTCCTGGATCATTTAAACAGATGTGTTCTACAGCCTCGCTGTCACCGTCTGCGCCAAGGTTCCGTGGAACAACTCAACTCAATAACCTCTTTGTCCCGACTTCACCATGAAGTATTAGGCTGCTCCTTTGTTTACGCTCAGCTGGGCCTGCTTCACGAACCTCTCCTTCCCAGACCACCTCTTGAACAAAGTCCTAGCGACGTTTGAGGTTCTGACTGGTGCTGGTGCCGGGTTACCAATAATAAGAGGCTCTCGCATCCAAGAATGTCAGTCAACGATACTTCATCAACATGACAGTTGGAATAGTCGACGTCTGTAAGATAAGACTTTATGATTCTCTTGTTAAGAAACTCAAGGTGTCCAAGATAATTACAACTCATGAAGGAAACTAAAAGTGAATCTAATCAGTTGTTTCTTTTTATCACCCAACGGCTTTTTGCTCTTCTTATCTCATGTCTTATCTTACAGGGATATACACGTAATCTATACGCTGTTAAAGATACTATTGATCGATCAACAGAACCTAAACGTTCATTCCTAAATGTCATCAATGTCAAGTTGACTTTTCTAAATCTTTTCTTTGCTCACTCCACAGCTCGGACTCGGAGGGAACCTTCGAGACTCCAGAAGCCGAGTCCCCGGGTGTCGTGAAGCTGCTCGATCAGCTCAACAACTGTGAAAACACAGGTAAGAAGATTTTCGTCTGTCAATCATGTCTGCAACTTTTATTCCCCCCCCCTCCGTCTCAAATTCCACAGTGCGGACAAGAGCACTTTCAACTCATTTGTAGACACGAACAGAAGCAGTTTAAGGCGGCCCTGAGATTCCTGGTGTCAAGGTCAACCACAGAAATGTTGTTTTTTAAGTACACTGCACGGAAATGGTTACCAGAGAGAATTGTAAAGATCAAACATTACATACTTTTTTTTTCTCACTCGTCTCAAAACATATTCACTTGAATTATCAATTCTTCACATGTTTTCCTACGAATAACTGTGATACTTTTTGAAGTTACAAGGAAGATAAAGCGGAAAAAAATAAACAAGATTCTTTATTTAATTTTTAAAAAAACGTATATACTGTGTTCGATAAAAGCCTTACAGAGAAGCAACGACAGTACAGTTCCACTGTTCTGACACTGGGGGGAACCAGAAACAAAATTAGCAATTTCTTGAAATAAAATTATATTTGCAAATGATATACTGTACGTAATCCTAAAAATAACTTTTACTCCAGCGCAATGTGCGTCTAGGAATAAGGAAAATGATCAGTTGTATCTTTGTATGGTACATGTTGTGTGTTTTTATTCCAGTGGAGGAATTTCAAGTGCAAACGTATGATGATAAATTGGCCTGAAGGTTGACTCTAGTAAAACGATACTGAAATTGATCCACACATGTGGCAACAGTAAAGAGGAGATCGTGTTCTTAGGTAATCATTGTTTGTGTTTCATTTTTCTTAACCACATCAAAATACATTTACCTCAACCTCCAATTTCAAGACGCATGCTAGCCTGGAAAATTCAACAGTTTGTTTACCAAGTGAAACCGAGAACCTGTGGAATCATAAAACCTGCTTTCCAATTAAAAAACATGAAGATCAGCATCTGTTTTAACTAAGTAAACAGAAACTCCTAAAGGTGGGGTAGGTGTTCTTGGAAAACTGGTGAGAAAACTACTTTTTTTAATTAGAAATTCTTCTTTTTAAAATTCTCCTTCCCTTTGAAGAACAAACAAGCAAAACAACAATATATCTATTAAGTACCACTTTTGTTTATCATTAAAGCTATGAATAGACTTGTTTATTCATCTTAAGTCTCATCAAGACTGTTTCTATAAGAATCATTTGTGCTCTTTCTGTTGCTAACCAACCATTACAGTGAGTGACATGAGCTCTCAGTGAACAGACGAACACAAGCACAGTTGCTTCCCAAAGTCAGTTTTAAGTAAAATAAATCATGCCTGGTAAAATGAGCCAAGTACAAATAAAGTCCTAATTCAAATTAGAAATGAAACGGTTCATCTCCTCTGTACTCCTCTTGCATAACATCCTGTTCAGTAATGAAAACAGTTTTGGATCTGAGTCATTTCACTGACGCCAAATCTTATTTTGTATCTTGTTTAGGTGTGAGGTCTCGGTTACGTAACCATGTTTTTGTTTCATGAATTCTCAGGATGGATACAAACTTCAACGATAAGATAAAAACTATTTTATTTATTTTAAACTGGGCTTTTTAACTTCACATATTGTTTTTATTGAACAAAATACATACTTTTTCAATAGAATTCTTTATTTAGATTTTTTATAAATTATTTTATGTAATATTATGTGTGTCAAATTTAGAGCCGTAGTCAATACTATCTTTATATTTATTTAAGTTGTAAGAGTTTTTAGTTAAAATTGTTGCCATAATATCAAACATTATTTCAGTTGTGTAGACGCTGCAGGAAGTCAGAAGTATGTTGTTGTTGATATGTATGGTTGAAGGCGATCAAAGTGATCATCAGACTTGTTTGGCTGAAGGGGAATCACTTTCCGCTCACATGAGAAGGAACAAACATGTTATTCTCTTCCAGCCGCAGCGCTTGTTGTAAACCATCTGCTTCTCCATCAGTGGATCTGGCAGTTTCCTCTTTTTTCGAGGAGCTGTAAAAGAATAATGATGTTGTTCTTGTTGCTAGGAGACTTGGTGGTTTTTACATTCGTGGCCGGGTGTGGTTCCTCTGCATCTGCGCCGTCTCTCAGCAGGGTGTGTCTCCAGAAAGTCTCAGAATCCAACCAAAGTTGGGGGCGCAGTTGCATCATCCTCACTTGTGTCATAAGTCATTAGTATTAGAAGACTAATGAAGTTAAAGAGCTATTTTTGTGGAGGTTTCAACGTGGGATTCTGCAGTTTTGTTTGTTGTGTGGTTGTGTGAGTTTTACTGTGTGTGTGTGTGTCTGTGTGTGTGTGTGTGTGTGTGTGGGGGTATTTTATCCAGTGCAGCAGTGTGACTCACAACACAGGATGTGAATGTTCTCAGAGGAAGTTTGGGAAAATGAGGAATTAATGCTCACAAATGTGTTATAAATAGTGTCTTGATGATGTTTACATCAAGAGATTTGAAACTTTAATTAAATTATGTTCTTCACTAAAGTGTCCCATAAATCTCTTCTTCATTCAGGGACCACAAATCACTTCCTTGACAAGAATTCCAACCAAGAAGCTTCACCAAGAGACGTCCGAGTCCTGGACAACAGCGGCTTCCGTTTGGACCAGAACCTGAATCTGACCCTGAGCACCGAACCAGAGGTCAGCCCGGTGCTCTTGCTGCCGCGACCCCCGACACTCCAGGTCCACTCCGCGCTGAACACCCCCGACCCCTCAGAGGTGGACGATGAAGCTCCCGACCCTGACCTGCTCAACGGCAACACGGACGCCGACCCAAGTCAGATGAAAACTAAAATCGCCTGCACAGAGGAAGGAAGTGAGGTCATCGGCAGCATCATCACGTGAGTCACACTCAGAAAACTGAACTGACAATCACTGCTACTTTTTATTTCTGACTCATGTCTTTCTGACAAACACTCGACTTTCTAGATCTGATATTGATGCTTGTTGACGTCTGCTTTATTCATGACTATAGTGACGAAACACCGCCATCGTGTGGCAGGAAGAAAAAAAAGCAAATGATGAATAATTTTTAATAACACTTAAAAAAAAAACTGGCCGCAGGTTTTTGGTTATATTTATTTATATTAACATAATGTTATAAGTATTATTTCATTTGAGGACTGTACCATGCTGTGTGTGTGTGTCAGGGACCAGAGACATAATTTCATATAAATGTTTATGAATAATATTATGATGCTGGCTTGTTATTTTGGCCGTGAACCCACCAGTGAAAAGCACAGAAAAAACTACACTTGTAACAGGGTTGAGCTGTGACTTTTTTTTAACTAAAAACAGTTGTAACAAAATCTAAACAAAATGTTTCTCATTTGATATGTTGCTGAATTATTACGTTTCGCAATCAAATACATTTAACAGCTTACAGTGTATTAGCAGGTTCAGTTATAAATTCATACTTTCATTTAGCATTTCAGCAAAAGATGTTCTTATAAAATCATTATGATAAAAGTATGTTTCTGTAGTAAGGCAGGGAGAGGTATAACTTTGATGTACAAAAATGAAAATCTAATTGTAATCGTTTAAGTTCCCGCTCACCCATTTCTCACTCTTCATGTCACTTACGGAGGTGTCGGTCTTCACTCTTCCTCTCTATGTGTTGTCAGGACTTCTGAACAAGTCCATTTCCTGTGTGTTCTTTTGTAAGTACTTGTACAGCAGAGTGAGCGAGCGTCTGTGCTGTTGCCACATCAACCGCTACATTTGACTTGAGGAGGAGATGGTCGTAGTAAACTGAGCAGAAACATGTTTTTAAATCTTATTTGCAGCTGATCTTTCGTTGCTGCCTTCATTCGTCTGCTGTATTCTCTGATCATCTCTCACCCGGCTCACACGCTCAGACAGCAAACATTACTTCATTTCTACAGATTAAAATTAATCACTACAGTTTAAATGATGAAGAAATCTGACACATCTTCAGGAACTCCTGCACGGTGAAGACGAACCTGCCGGTGCAGGCGGACTTTAGCACACAGGTGAGAGTTTCTGCTTGTGTTTGCATTGAGAACGATGACACGACCCTTGACCAATCACATCCACCTGCAGGACGACCTGCATGGGGGCCACGCCACGGACGAGGAGAAGTTGGCCAGTAGCGTGTGTGTGAAACCTGACAAGGACCAGAGCAGTGAGTTAATAATATGACCGGCTTTCCTCGGAATACTTGGTTGTTTCTGTCGCCCCCTGCTGGCAGAAAAGTGTAGTGTAGTCATTGTTGTGAAATTGGCGTTTTGGAACCAGAGTAAGCACGTGCTTTTGTATAGAAACCAAAAGAAAAAATACCTTTTTTTTTATCTCTTCTTGGAAGCTTTAATAAGTACACATGGTTTAAATAACAGCTGCAGAGTTCTTCTGTCCAAGTGATGTTCAAAATTATAAAAGATCATCACATAATATAAAAAAAACAACAAGTCAAAATGTTTTTTTTTCATTTTCCAAATCATTGTTCATATACACGCATACACTCACACATGTGGATAAAATAGAACTTAATAATATCAGGGTGATCAAGGATCAGGACACTTTCTCGTCTCTCTATAATATATTTAATTGTTATTGTGTGTCTCTGAGTCAACATGAGTCATTGTGAGTCATTGTTTGACTCTGGTAAAAAGAACAATCAGACGCGGATCAATATCGTGGAGCGGGAAGGACTTTGTGGTCTTTCTGTGTCACACACTGTTAATCATGAACCGTAGCCGTCGTTGTCATGTGACTGGGCGAGCAACAGACACCATGACATCATCGGCGAACACTCGAAGCTTTCGGGCGGCTTGTGACCGCGGCTCCTCAGTGATCTGAAGCCCACACAGCAAACGTTGCGTAACCAGCTGCACTAGAATGTCCTCAATCTCAAGATAGAGAACAAGTGCAGCTATAAAAAAAAAAATCTTAATGTTTATAACTGATAGATTTAATATAAAATCAAAAGTTCGGTTATTATTTTTTAATTTGCTTTAAATATTATATTATCTCTAACCACACGTTTTGTGTTTTGACAGTGAGTGACGTCATGCCTGACGAGCCAGACTGCTGCTCGGTGGTGAGTTGACGTCTTTCTTATACATCCAGTGTCCACTAGATGGTGCAATATTTCCATTGTTGCGATAATCCAATCCTGGCTGTTGCTTTGTTTCTGTAATAAGATCCTTTATTATTGCTTCAAATCTTTTGATGCTCAGATTGTTTGGTAACCATAGTGACGGACTCGCATACAAAAATCTGCATAAAGCACTTCAAAATTCTTCCACAAAGTCTGATCCACGTTGACTGGAGGATGTGACTGACACGATGTTCCTCTGCTCAGGTGGCCGATGGATTAGGATGATTATTTGGGAGATTACATTATGACCGTTACAATCCCAGCAAGGACAGTAGAGAGAAGCGAGGACGGGGGGGGAAGGGACGCACAAATTAGAAGTGAATGAACTATCATGTGTCGACCGCTTGTGTCTCTGGGTTAAAAATATGTCAGACAGTGTAGTTGGGCCCAGATGGTGCACATGTTTATAACTTGGTGTCAGAGAATTAAACTTCCCGCCTGAATGTTTGTGTACCTGCGGTGTGAGTCACGTCTTCACGGTGAGACTCTGAACCGCGTCTGCCTATAAATGTAGACTCATTTTCTATTTTCGTACATATTTCCTCCCGCAGAAGCAGGACTCGTGCAAATTAAAGAACAACGCAGCAGGAAGTGAGATCCAGAAAACAGGAAGTCAGGTGCTGGACTCCATCTGCATCAGCGAGGCGGAGAAACAAGCCGTTCTGGCTCTGATCCGGGAGGAGGTGCAGACTATTTGTCAAGTGGGGCGACCGTCCTGGATGGCGGGTCCTCTTCACGCTGTGTTTGTGCTCTCAGATCATCACCAAAGAGGTGGAGGTCAGCGACTGGAGGAAGAAGTACGAGGAGAGCAGACAGGAAGTCGGCGAGATGAGGTCAGCACGGATGCAATTGAAGACCATATTGATACAATGATTTTCTTCAATCACTAAAAGATGTCTTATCTTTGCAGGAAGATCGTCGCTGAATACGAGAAGACGATCTCTCAGATGATCGGTGCGTGAGTCTGGGAAGAGTTAAACACTTAGACACTCATGTCCTTATTTACTTCTCTCAGAAGATGAACAACGCAACAACATGGGCTCCCAGAAGGCATTGCTCACATTGACGAAGGAGCGAGACTCCGCCCTGGCTGACTTGAACTCAGTGGAACGTTCGCTGTCTGACGTGTTTCGTCGCTATGAGACCATGAAGAACACACTTGAAGGATTTAAGAAGGTCATTATCTTCATAGAGCTGCCATAGTTTTTAGTTTTAGATAGATGGATGGACAGTGGATGAAAAGATGGATGAATGGGAATGAGGAATAGATAGATGGATGGATAGAGGCATAGATGGATGGATAGATGGGTGGAGTATTAGATCGATGGCTGGTGGAATAGATGGATGAATAGATGGATGGAGTAGTAGACGGATGGATAGAGGAGTAGACGGATGGATGAAGGAATGGATAGATGGAAGGAGGAATAGATAAATGGATGGAGGAATAGATAGATGAATGGATAGAGTAATAGACAGATGGATGGAGGAGTAAACGGATGGATGGAGGAATAGATGGATGGATGGAGGAATAGATGGAAGGTAGAGGTGGATGGATGGAGGAATAGATGGATGGATGGAGGAATAGATTGAAGGTAGAGGTGGATGGATGGAGGAATAGATGGAAGGTAGAGGTGGATGGATGGATGGAGAAATTAATGGATGGAGAGGTGGATGGATGGAGGAATGATACTTATAGGAATACTACTATATATATAAATACATATGAAGTTAATAAAAAAAGCATGTTGTTCCAGAACGAGGAGGTGCTGAAGAAGTGTGCTCAGGAGTACCTGGCGCGGGTCAAGCAGGAGGAGCAGCGTTATCAGACGCTCAAACTTCACGCCGAGGAGAAGCTGGACAAGTGCGTGGAGAAGCTGCCGACTCATCAATAAAGCCTCGGTCTCAGGTTCAACTCCGGTGTCTCCTCTTCTTCAGGGCCAACGAGGAGATCGCTCAGGTGCGCACCAAGGCCAGCTCGGAGAGCGTGGCGCTGACGGCCAGTCTGAGGAAGGAGCAGATGAAGAACGAGTCCTTGGAACAAGCCATGCTGCAGAAGGTCAGTCGTATCCCATCATGCCTCGCTGCGGACAAACATGTTAACATGTGTTTCTGCTTCAGAACCAAGAGATTGAAGAGCTCACCAAGATCTGTGACGAGCTCATCGCCAAGATGGGGAAGGTCGACTGACTCTACAGATGCTGTCCCGCCTCCATCCAAGAGGGGGCGCTGTCGCCCCCCCCTCCCCCTCAACCCCGCCCGTCCTGCATCATGAGGACTCTAAAGTAACTTCCTGTGCGAGAACCACTAAACATGCTTGCTAACCCCGGGGTTGTGTGCCGTCACATGATCATGTTGGACCAGCTTCTGTCCGTCGTGCCCATGAGCAACACGCGGCTCATGACTCACCACCGGTGACATCAGCTCCGCGTCTGACCGAGCCTTGTTTCCAGACGTGTCCCGAGTCGAGGCGGATCCAGTTTAGGAAAAACACTGATGGAGTTTTGTTCCCCGTGAAGTACACGAGGAGGTCCTCTAGAGGGCGTGTTGAGGGGGGTCACGTGGGCGTGGCTTAAATCGAGCTGCATCAGCTACAAGTTACAACACAAACGTTCATACGAGTGGATTTGGAAGAAAGTTATATTTTCCGGATGAATCCCCTGACGAGGGTCTGCACTCGTGTGACGCTCGTGTGAAGAAATCATAGCGAAGGCCACAAAGCAAACCTGCACAGGAAGCGTCGATGTTCCCATGTTAGCACCTTGTAACCACACACACCCTCTGATGTGCCACTGTTGAAATGTCACATGAAAGTTTATCTTTTTTTTTTTACTTTCAGTCCTGCACCGTGTCTGGAATAATAAATAGATCATGAAGAGATGTTTCATTGTATTTATTGTTTCTAACATGGAAGTCGAGGAGACCTGTGCTGTGTCTCAAATCGCATACTTATCTTAGTATGCTAGAAGTTAGTATGCATCAGTTTAGTATGCATACTAACTAGTACGCAAATTCTCCGCAGATAGTATGTCTCAAATCAAACCCTGAAGCTACACACTAACCGGAAATCACATGACAGCTTCTTCTTCTACTTCTATTTAACGATGTTTCAACCAGCTGTTTGAACGCTATCGCCGACACCTGCTGGCAGCACGTATTGCAACTTTGGAAAAAGAAATAAAGAAAAAATATGAGAATCTAAATAATCGCGAGATATTTAAGCTGGTATCAGCAGCGAAGACGTGTTTATCCTCCTACTGCTGCTGAAAATACACATTTAAGTATATGCATATATATGCATTTATATATGACGTAACTTCCGTTTAAAACGTCACTAAAATGGCGGCTGTTTAGTATGGTTAGTGTCCATCGAACCATGCTAGTTTTGTGGGTGTGTTAGTACGCCAATTTAGTATGCATGGCGCACTAAATTTCGCATACTAAGAATTGAGACACACTAACGTACTAAAAATACTAACTTTTAGTACGCTAGTATGCGATTTGAGACACAGCACTGAAGTTTATAGAAGTTTATCAGTGGCGTTTAAATATAATTTATTTAAAATGTTTCTAAAATTAATTCAATGTTCTTTGTTGTTGTTGTTTTTTTAATTGTAGCGTTTTAACTTTCAGTGCGAGCAGACGTTGAGCTTCTACCTCGTCACATGATCATCAGGTGTCGCATGATTGGCTAATAGTTATGTCAAATAGTTTTTGTATTGTCTGGTTGCACTATTATATAAATATATATTTTTATATAACGGTGTTATATTGAATTAAAAAGGCTACAAATTAAAAAATATCGAATTGAGAAAATCTGTTTTTTAATTATTGAAATTTGAATATTTAATCTATGTTTAAATGTATTTATTAAATATTTTAATGTTTAAATCAAATTATTTTAGAATAACAAATTAAACTTCATATACAAATCAATATACTGTACATATATTTATATATTAATTTACTATTAATGGAATTAAATTATTTCAGAAAAATAATTAAAAATGTCAATACATTTTCAACATCTTTATCATTATCATTATTCTCATGGCACTGATGTACTTCCATCAAAGTTTGACGTTTGTTCCTGCGTTTATTGTTTTCCTGAACATCTCAATAAAGTTTATTCTCTGGAAACGAGGAGCTGGTAAGTGAGTTAAAGCTCGCCGGGTTACATTGATGTGCAGCGTCAGATCAGATTACACCCATTAAGGATAAGAACTCTGGAGACACCTTCCACTGTTCAAAGCTCCCTCTGATGCACCAGTGACTCGTCCGTCACTCGTCCTCTGCTGCGATGAAGACGCTTCTGCTGCCGCTGCTGCTCCTCTCTCTGGCCTGCGACAGTAAGTTCAGGGTTTCTACCTTCCTCAGTGAAAAGGACATATTTTGAAGACGCAAAAATTAGATTATATCATTTTAAATGTATCTAAAATGATCATCGTAACTACTTTTTTTTATCTGTTAACCCACTGACCCCAGGATTATGACTCATCTATAAGAACAATACAAGATTATAGTGTTTTTAATCTGCTGCTAAAAATATATGCAAGTGTGTTAGTGACAGAATATTGAACTGTTACATCAAAACTTTCAATATTTTTCATTGAAATATTCGCACTAGCATTTTTATATTGAATTTGAAAAGCTATGAATAATAAATATTGATTTTGAATATTTTTTTTGGAATGGTTACAGTTAGAATATCAAACTCTTTGTAAAATAAAATAATAATTCAATTTAATAATGTTAGATTTTTTAATTAAAAATAAAATAAAACTCTGAAAATATGTTTATAACCCATGGGGGTTGTATTTAGAAATTTAGAAATTCAAGGTTAAATATAAATAACTTATTCATATTTATTTATTTATTAAATAAATAACCTAAATATAAAAAAATATATATAAATATAAATAAAAAATAAAGCTATTTGCTATAAAATTAAGGTAACTTTAAAATCTTGATTAAATACTGCTATTAAGCAAAAATAACAACTTAAGAACGGACATATTGGCCTGAAGATGTGACTCATAAATACGCAATAAGAACAAATGGACGTGTAAATATAACTATTATATTATTAACTGAGTCAAGTTGAGCCACATGTTGATTGTCAACCTGCACCTGCTTGTTGGTAAATCACAATATTAAAACCATATCATAGAAACAAACACGTCAAGAACGTTTATTTTAAAATAGAACCCATTTAAATGTTGGAAAATCTAAAGAAATATAGATTCGAGGGCCGAGTGAGGTTTGTGTGCGTCATGGTCGCCGTGAACATACTTAGTGTCGACTCAGCTGTTCTGTGTTGTTCTTCCTGTGAAGGCCGCGCCCTCAAGTGTCACACGTGCGCCGCGTCCAGCGAGGACGAATGCAACAAACAGGGTTCCACGGTGTGTCCGCAGTACGCCGACGCCTGCGCCACCATCACCGGCACCAGTGAGTACGAAGCACCTTCACCCTCTGACCTCGTAACCTTAGTAGAGCTCAACCATCTCAGTTATTAATAGTTGCAGCAGAGAACCAGACGGTGATGCACTCGGTGTAAGAAAATATTGATACATTTAAATACACATTTTTTTCCCCCAGAATATCATATTGATATTCAGCAACAACCATTTATTTTTTTTCAATTTCTTAGGAATTAAAAAGATGCCAACATTTTTTTACACATATTTTTTTCAATTTATTAGGAATTAAAAAGATGCCAACATGTTTTTACAAATATTTTTTTCAATTTATTAGTAATTAAAAAGATGCCAACAGTTTTTTACACATATTTTTTTCAATTTATTAGGAATTAAAAAGATGCCAATATTTTTTTTTAATATTTTTATTTTATTTTATGATTTAATATTTCAATAAAGAATTGTTTTTTATTTATTTTTATATTATTTTATTTTCATTGAATTTCATTTTTGTGTTGCAATTTATATTCCGGCCCGCTAGATGGCAGTAGCTGTTACGTCCAATGCAAAGATCCTTGCTATGACTGAGCATGAGAGGATACAGTGGACTCCAGCAGCTTTTAAAGTAGATGTTTGGACATATTTTGGTTTAAAATAACAAATGAAAAGCAGTAACATCGTTGTCAAGAGTCACGTGGTGTGTTAATCTGTCAATGCCAACCTTGAGTACTCGGACAATACTACAATACAATACCGCTATAGTATCGCAATACGCCACCGTATCGTCTCTCCAGATTCTTGCCGATACACGCCCAAAGTTCTACGATGGAGTCCGCTCAAGATCACATGATTGTCGTCAGTTTATCGCACACTTTTTTGTGAGAATCGCTGGTCGGTCCAGAATCTTCCTTCGGCAGCTGCCGAGTCAGCAGATTATTCAGCCTTTTCATTATTCTGTCTGAGAGTGTTTAGTTACAACCTCCAGCTCCTCATCATCCTCTCATCATTCTATATTTTTACACATCTGTGTGTGTGTGTGTGTGTGTGTGTGTGTGTGTGTGTGTGTGTGTGTGTGTGTGTGTGTGTGTGTGTGTGTGTGTGCGCGGGGTCACCGGGTCCACACTGAACCGTCCGTGGTCGTCTTCTTCCAGACGCGGTGCTGAAGTCGTGCACGTACAAGGCGTTCTGTGAGAAAGTGCACGGCAGCAGCTCGGCGGCGAAGATGGAGTGTTGTTTCGGGGAGAACTGCAACGGACCCCACAAGAGCCACAGCCACTGGGACCATCGGCACAACAGCGCAGGGCCGCTGCTCTCTAGCCCCGCCCTGCTGGTGGCAGCTGTGCTACTGCTCACCTGCAGCCAGGTGTGAAGCACGAGGATGTTCGTCCAGATTGAGATTAAACACAGGGTTAGACGACTCATAGTGCACGGCAACAGTCAAAGTGTTATTTAACAAGATGTTTCAATCTCACTTGTATTTATTTATATATTTTTTTGTGAATGTTAGAAACGAATAAACGTCTGTGCTTTATTTACTTTTCATTTCACAAAATTAACATTTTTATTTAACGTTTGGAAACAGAAGAGAACGCAACAGTTGAAGGTCAAATTCTTTCTTTCAGGGAAGAAAAAAGCTTTAAAATCAAAACTATTTTCACTTCAATTAAAGATAAACAACTTCAAAAAACGTTTTTTTACTTTAATAAAACAAAATGAAAAAGATTTGAATTAAATGTTTGATTGGAGCAGCTTTTTGGGGATTAAATATTTAAGATTAAAGATGACGTCAATCCAAGAAAAATGTTTTCATTTGAAAAAATGTGAAAATAAAAAATATTTTTTAAAATGGGATTAAACACTAGTGTTTAATAGAATTTCTTTGGGGGAATTGAAGCAAGTTTTCTTTTTTCTTGAATCATTTTTTCTATGATAAAGAAACAAATCTACCTCCATAGCCGAACACCCTTTTTAGCCCCAAAATAATACTGACAGAAGTTAGTCTTTTACAATAGAAACACTACAATGGTGTTTGCAATGTTGTTCTCGAAATTATGATGTAAGTCATTTTTATAGCGCTTTTCCAGACAAGGGTCACAAAGAGCTTAAACATTCAAAACAATATTCAATAAAGTATATACTTTAAAGGGCAAGATAAAAAATGAGGTAAAATGTTTTGGATAAAGTTGCACTTGTTTCATGCTAACTTTAGCAGATTAGCATGTTAGCTGGCGTTTGTCCTCACAACAAATACATTTAAACATTAATGTATTTGTCTGGTGTAACCATCAGTGGAAAAAGAGGTGAAGCGACACCTACGATGTCAGTTGTGGTTCAGGCTTCAGGTCTGTGATGTGGGTTCGGAAAAAAGCTACAGTAGGCGGTTTGAATGCAAATCACTTGATGCAGAACATTGTTTACCATATCACCGTGGCAACACTGGGTCACTCTGTTGCAACACATTTGTGGCCTGTAACAGCTTCTTAAAGATTATATCCTCGTCGCTAAAGCATCGTTTATGTTTTGAACGTGAAGTAAAGAAGCGTTTTGAAGACGAGACAGAGAAGTCCAGCGCAGAGAGGAAGGGTCTGTGGAAACTTCACGACTTCCTCCTCCTGCGAGTGTGTGACATGACTTTGCAGACACAGGAAGTGAAGTCACTGAGGTAGGTCCTCGGGCGCCTCACAGGACTGACAGCTGCTCTCCGCCGCACAGAGGAGGGACGGGGTCAGAGGTCGTGAACGAGACGCCTGTCACAAGTGACGCTCACGAGGGACGATCAGGTCTGGTCGCAGCACGACGGAATAGAAGCACTGACGATAAAAACAGTAAACATATAGAAATAGTTTTGATGGGAATATATTGATTAAATGTCAATTGTGGTTTTTATTATTTTATTCATTATTGTGTTTATTTTATTATCATAATTATTATTATTATTATTTTATTACTTTTTTTAAATTGTTTTCCTTATTTTAAAATAGGTATATATATATATATATATATATACACACATTATATTAAGACATGCAGTCTTAATATAATGTGACTTTTTATATATATATGTATATATATACATTTATATATACACATTATATTAAGACATGCAGTATATATATAAGTAAGTAAGTAAGTAAGTAAGTAAGTAATATTTATTTATATAGCGCTTTTCGAGACCAGGGTCACAAAGCGCTTTAACAATCAAAACAATACTCAAAACAGTACATACTTCAAAGATCAAGACAACACCGAGAACAACACAGGAGTTCGAGAAATTCAAGGAAAAGCCTGAACAAATAGAAACGTCTTAAGATGTTTCTTAAAGGAGTCAGTAGACTCCATCAAGCGCAAAGAGAGAGGAAGATTATATACTGCATGACTTTTTATATCTATATATACATATATACACATTATATTAAGACATGCAGTAAACTTCTTAAAAGTCAAATAACAATTAAATTATAAAAATAAAAATAATTAAAACATTAATAATAATATTAATGATAATACAATAAACATTAAGATTAAGACAAACTTTTATTATTTTATTTATTTATATATATATATATATATATATATATATATATATATATATATATATATATATATATATATATTTAATTTAAATTCCCCCAATGAGGAAGACATGTTTCTAACCCGACAACAACACATCTTAAAATAAAATTGATAAATAAAATGAGTTTAATCAGGAGAGGATTTATTTGATCATTTATTTTAAATAAATAAACATTTTGATTTTAAATACAACAAAAAACAAATACAAACACATAGAACAAATGAAAATAAGCAATTATGAATTTAACTCTCTGAGATTACAAGATAAATACTAAAGTAATATCAGTTTTAAAAGTAGGTAAAGCAGTTAGAAAATGACAAATCTAACAATAAAGAGTAAAGTTATGGAGCTTCTGTGCACAGAGGACAGTTTTCATGAAGAGCTGAGCGAAGCCTTATAAGGACATAATGACAGCAGAACATTTGAGAGAACATGGAGCGACGTTTAAATGTGTCACTGCAACAGAAGAAGTGATGACATATGTTCAATACTATAACTTAGTTAGTATCGGTACATTATTCATGCAGGGCAGAGTCTCTGCTTAGGTGTGTCCTGTGTACTCCTCCTGGGAAGCAGGTCTGTGACCAACTTCATTCAGTTTTTAATTTTTTTTATTGAGTGTGTGGTCGTGAAAACACACACTCCACGTACAACTGCACCGTCACACTCACACAAAGGCGCGTGACTTTATGGACGGTATTCTCAGAAAAGTGTGACGAAGGAGGATCTCAATATTTCCTGGTCAACAAAAGGTTCCGCACATGTGTTCGCTGTCTGAGGTGTTCTCAGAACTTCAAGCTGAAATCCTAGTAAAATACTCCCAACACTCTTTTTCTAACCTTGATAAGTCGTCAAGGCAACAGTAATAATGAATAAAAACCTTGAAAAAAAAGAGAGAAAATGTCATTAGACCAGGACTTTTTATAACTTAAGCTAAATAATTGTTATTTTCCTTGATTTTCTGGAACTCCTGTTGTGTTATCAGTTTTATCTTTACCTTTAAAGTATATACTTTATTGAGTATTGTTTGGATAGTTTAAGCGCTTTGTGACCCTGGTCTGGAAAAGCGCTATATAAATAAAAATTACTTAATTACTTAATTAATGTAAATTAATGTTTTTTTATGTTTAAATATTTCAATTGACCTTCAGATTATTGTGAGGAAAAATAAATACTACAAAAAGAAAAAGGGGTGAAAGGTCATAAAAACATGTTATGGTGTATGTTAAAATAAATAAATACTTAGTTACATAGTCTATCATTTTAGACTTTAGACTTTGCCCAGGTCTCCTCCAGTGTGTAGATGAACTATGTGTGTTTTTGTGTTGTTGTTTTTTTTTTGTATGATGAAGCAACTGCTAGACAAACGTGGTCGCAGCTGTCAGTCTGTCGTCAGTCTGTCAGTCAGTCTGTTGTCAGTCTGTCTGTTGTCAGCTGCTGCAGGCCAGTGGCGCTTCCTCCTGTGACGTCACGGCAGGCGAGGAAGAGGAGGAACCCGCAGATCACATCCGGGGCTGGTGTGTGTCTCTCCCTGTGTGTGTGTGTGTGTGTGTGTGTGTTTGTGTTCATAACCGACCCCGGAAAACACGGCGCGGTCGCTTCAGCTCCAAAAACTCCACTGGAAGTCACGGAAAAGTTGCGAGAAAAGTCGCGGAAACTCAGCGTCAGCGATGTTCGACAGACTCGTGCGGGTGAGTGCGTCCGTGCGTGCGTGCGCGCGCGCGTGCGTGTGCGTGTAGGTGTGGCAGGTCGTGTCTCGTGTGTCAGTCTGTCAGGTGCTGCTGAGTAACTGTCGGTGTCACCGTCGTGCATCTGTCACGACCGCCATTCTGCTCGTACATGTATATAAATATTGTATATATTTATTTACATGTACAGTATATTCTTCTGAAACGCACGTGAGTTATTTCTCTGCACCTCAAGTTGTTTAAACACAAGTTTGTATTTGTGACGTCATCAGCCTGATGCCACAAGTGTCGCGTTTTTTTTGGTTTGACGTAAATTGTCGTGACTTTTATATGCGGAGGTAAAGATACGAATTCAGTGACATAGAATTATACAAAATGTTAGTAACATAAGTTTTAAAAATGTTTAACTTTCTGGCCGGAAGTCCATCATTTGTGAACCTCTCAAGTTTTATCTCCCAGAATGCAACATTAACCTCCTTGTTAATAATTGAAGGCTAACTTTAGCGTAACATGTCTAAAGGAACCTCTTCTGCTTTAATAATTAATGTCATTGTTTTTGGGGAGTTTGATATGGGTTTGTGAGGTCTGGTTCTGGTTCTGGTTCTAGTTGTTGAGTTAATGTTTCATGGCTCAGTGACCCCCACATACACCCCCCTTATAAGAGCAGGTTTCTGGGGAGACGCTAGTTTGCTTGGACAGCTGCCCCACAACCTGACCCGGGATATATGCAGGAAGAAAATGGAGGTCTGTGTTACCTAGCAACACCATCAACTGACCCGCTCTAGACAAACCGAGAGGTCAATCATTCATTTCATCTCGGTCGTCGGTAAACAAAACACTCTTTTGACTGTTTCTGATTGATAGTTGTTGGTGTGAGAATGTGTTTGAGAAACGGACGGAATATATCAAAACTTGCATTAAAAGTATATCATTTAAACATCTGCCACAGCACAACATATAGACATATTTCATTTTATAATTCTAACAAATGTATATTTTTAATTATTTTATTTATTATTGTGTTTATTTGGAGGCTTCAATACACGAGGGACGTTACACTTGAGAACCACTGAGGCATTTGGCTGTTTTTAAGTGTCTTGAACCTGGAGATACTTTAAAATGGACGTACATTTTGAATTGACGAGTTTGTATTTTGGGTGAACTAACCCTTTGATAATTTGGAATGGTTATTATTCTAGTCATTATTACTTTTCTATTGAGAATGAACTGGTTCGTAGATTATTTAATTGAAATTCTGAATGAAATTAATGCCATTTAACGTCCAACAATTCTCGCTGCATCTGGAAGTTTTCAGGATATGAAGATTTTTAATAGGCACATAGAGAACCATTACCAAACGTATTAAAGTACTAGCTGTGCTTTTTGTTTATGGGATTTCTCTCCAGATGGAATTTGCTATAAGTCTAGAGATGGCCTATTTCGAACCTTGATTCTGGACAAGTGTGTCAAATAGCTCTGCAGCAGTTGGGGAAACATTCCTAGAAGATTTAGAAGTAATCTTATCTAAACTCCACGAGAAGTGGTGATGTCATGATATTCATAGAGCATCTGTTGTTTTGTTCGTCTTCTCAAAATGAAAGCGACTGAGGAAAGGATCATTTGTGTGTGTAAATATTATACTTCAAACCCATACAATCTTGTCTTGATTACACAACATGACGACCCTTATTTGTCGGAGTACAAAAGCCAGCCACCAAAACAAAACTGGTAGGAATTTTCGGACAAAAAAACAAATAATATGTAACCCTTAACGGCACCGCCTCCTATTAGCTTTTTTATTATACCAAATCACATTCCAGATTGAGTTGATCAGAACTACACCCTGGAACCTCCCACTGGTCATGACATATTTGTCAAACATCATCCAGCTTTTTTAACAGTATAAACATTTTCACACAAGTTATTTTAAACCTAAACTTACACACTTGTGTCTCATTTTACACTGTAGAAATATTTTTTAACATTAAAAAAAAATCTTGAAAAGGAAATGACACATTGGAAAGTAAAAATAAAGGATTATCTTTCTGAAAACTAATTTCCTGCTTTTTATTATCTTGCCTGTCAACAGGATCTTAAGCATTTGCATCTCAAACAATCCAGGAATGTTGATATTTTCAAGTCCTATTATTTCTCCTCTGCAGTTCTTGTCCTTACTGAACTTGACGCAACATTATCTTTCGCCCTGAAATTCACGTTGTGGAAAACGCTTTTGGCTCCAATCTTTATATTTCATCTGTAGCTTAAGGAACAAATCTTAGGATTTTAAAATCCTCCAGAGATTCATACTAATCTTTTTTTTTTTTCGGAGCTCAACCTAAACCAGATGTCCTTCAACTCCACATGTCCTCCAGCAGTCGGTAGATGATAAATGAACGGATGAATGGCAGCAGCTGACTCCAGTGAGTCAGTTGGCCAGCAGCTCATGTGCTGCACCGTCTTCTAATGACCGCAACATCTTGACCTCCTCCTCAATTCTTCTCCCTCTCCCTCCCTCCCTCCCTCCTTCACCACCATCTCTATCTTCTCTGGCCAGTGGAAATGTGCGTGTTTGCAAATCTTGAGTGCAGCCTGTAATTTTTGGCTGTGGTGGAGGCCTCTGGCTTCGGGGTTTTGCTGCACGGCCTCTCACGTCACATGAAAAAACTGCTGAGTGCGAGCGCCACTCTTTCTTCCTCTTTAATGGAAAATGCGTTTTATTAACATGAGCTGCTGCTCCTCACTGTTTTAACTAGCGTCTAATCTGAGCTCCTGTGTGTGTCAGTGATATGCGCTAACAGCAGCAGCAGCAGCAGCAGCAGCAGGATGCCGTACGTGGACCGGCTGAACCGGGTTTGTGGCTTCCTGGACATCGAGGAGAAGGAGAACAGCAGTCGTTTTCAGAGGCGATACTTCATCCTGGACACGCAGGGAAATGTGCTGCTGTGGTACATGGACAACCCACAGGTGCAGCACACACTTTGCACGAACCAATGGACCAATCTTTCGACCTTGGACTCTGGATAGATGACAAGTTGTGTTTGTTTTTTTTCTTCTCCATGCAGAACCTGCCCAGCGGAGCCAGCCATGTGGGCAGCCTGAGACTCACATACATCTCCAAGGTAAGATATCTCCTTACGTGTCATGTGATGCTGAGCGAGGTTTTTCCAGATGCGTCTCTGAGACGGTCACATCTGGAGCTCAGCTGCTCCTCGCTGGACACACTGAGTCACAAACGTTATCTTTCTTTTTTTCCTCACGCCTGTCTTCAGGTGAGCGAGGCGACCGCGAAGCAAAAACCCAAGACGGAGTTCTGCTTCGGTGAGTCGAGACATTTAACTGTTTTTTATACGACATTATTTGTGCTTTCAAGTGACACATTGAACTAGATTATGGTTTTGTTTTTCAAAAGCATGGAACGTTCTTTATTCATGACCACTTTGCCCATAAAAACCACATTTAAAACTGAACTATTAAGAGGATTAGTCCGTGACTATACTTCAGTCTACAGTTCAAGGGCGTCATCCTTTTACTTCACATCAAATGTAAGTTTAGTGTGTCTTGTGGTTCACATGATCTAATCTGTAGGATCCGTCCTTTGCAAAGAAAAAAAACATTTGTTTATTTCTGTCCTTCTATTAGCTCATGGATTGTCTCAACTCTTTGGGCTCCAAATCTGGTTCGCCAGATGGTTGCTTTTAATTTCATGACCTATAAAGATGATTGGAGATCATTGAGGTCTAAAATTACATAGAGACTTCGCAATAAAACCTATGTTAGAGAAAATGCATTTGTTTGCTAAAGGAAGATGATTAGAATAAATCGGAAAACATGAAGACAAAATCATCAGACAGAGCTCACTTACTCGTATCTCTTGTTGCAGTAAATATACAATTTGTTTTTAACTTGCATTGTCAAAACATTCCCGCCCCCTGTGTCACTGAGTTTGACCAAGTTTTGCACTGCTAAACGCGGATTTAGAAGAGTTGTTTGAGCTTGTGCACAGTATTTAGAACCTCGGAAAACAATGAAATGTAAAGATTGTCACCATCAGTGGTAAATCTGAACACTGACATATGTATAAGTGGAACCAAAAATGACCTCCTTAGCAGAAGTAATGACCAGCTCTTTGGTAGGAAAACAATAATAAAATAACTTGCTTGAACCGTCCGGAGTACGAGAGATTATTATGCTCTACTCATTGATTAAACGCATATTTAATATCAAGTTGTAATCTTGGATAACAAAAACAAACGTTAGCCATGGAACAGTGGGCTTGTGTTTCGCTAAATGACATCAGTTTGCTCGGATCATGGTTCAGGATTGTTTTCATGGTGGGGTGATAAGACAGGGCGGCCATTGTGGGAATTCGTAGAACTCATGTCGGCCTGTGTTCCCAGTAATCAACGCCGTGTCCCGGAGATACTTCCTGCAGGCCAACGATGTAATGGACATGAAGGACTGGGTCGCTGCTCTCAACAAGGCCAGCAAGATCACGGTGAGTTCAGCAAACACATGCACTTTAGTTCATGACTGATCCATCTGTCCATGTCGCCCATGTGTCGGCCATCTTTGGTCGAACTGTGTGGAGGCAGTTTGCGTCTGCATCAGTGGCAGAAGTCATCCTTCTCTCACCTGCTCTCTGCGACAGGAAGCATCTCTGCTTTCACTTCCTCTTGATTGTGAGAGTCTCTGAAGACAGAGTCTATTCTCCTTCCAACAGTCTAATAAGTGTTGAAACCCTGCAGCGTTTCCGCTCGACTTAAATAGATATTGTCGTTTATTAAGTGAACGACCGCAATGCAAATAGAAGATTGTGTACAAAACTATAAATGAATGAAAAGAAGATTTTATTTTTGTTGCAATATTGAAATGAACATGACAGATGTGAAAAAACTTAATGTAAATAAAGGGAACTAAGCAGATTGAAATTGACATTTCAAGGGCAGCAAACTGGTCCAGAACGTTGGGTCACAGGCTGAACAAATAATGCTGTACATTGGTTGTCAATAACTGGCCGTCCTCTTATAATAATTAAATAATATACTGTACATATACGCAGGTCACTACAGGCTTTTATTTTTATTGAATTCTAAACTCTTGTTTTCTCAAATTTCCAGATTAATTCTTTATCTTTTCTTTCACTGGTTGCTATAAATTGGTGATACTTTCAATTGGTGTGCGTCTCACCCATGATACTTTGTTCTCATGAACTATACTGCTAGTCAGTATACTTACATTTTTGACTAAATTATGTGCGGGCAACTAAAAGGGGTAGTCTAGCAATATTCCAATTTCACTCATTTTTTACTCACCGGAAAGTTGGGGTTGGGATTATTTTGTAATCTGTGTATTTACAGGTAAAAATGTATGTCCATTTTAATGTAGTGACTAGTGCTCAGTGATCGTCATCCCATAAAAACAAACTTAAAAACTTCCAAATACTGTTCGCATGTGACACCTCAACAAGAGAAATATTTCTGGAAAAACTTAAACACGTCTATATTTGAATCTTGTTTGTAGCAAAAGCTTAAAGGCTAACATGCTCCTAGCGCAGATGGTAGACTAGCTTGCGATGAGCGTCTGATGGTGACTGTCTATGTAGCATGTTAGCCTTTAAGCTTCTGCTACAAATAAGCTTTAAATATAGATTTGTTTAAGTTTACTATCATTTTGGGTCACTTAAATATTGGCTGGATTTGGTCCCCCCCAGGCTTCGAGTTGTGATTTAAGGGTTAAAATATTTGTTATGTTTTCAAAAAAAGAGAAAAACCCTGTGGTTTTTGGTTTGTAATAAAGTTGTTTGAGAGATTTATGCAGAAAGAAAATGGAAAAATTAATCTGCTGAGTGTGTTTGACAGGATTTTGGAAGCATAACTTCTTGTCGACTCAAGAGTTCATTTCAGTCCTGGTCAGAAAAGAAAAACAGGAATTTCAAGTTAAAGAGGGTTTGTGGCAGAATAAACGGGATGGATTTGTGAAAGTGAAAAAAAAATGGACACAAGACACTAGCAAATTAGTTAAAATGTTTATTTTTCATAAGATTGAAGTCCAAGTCATTCATTTATTTCTACTCTGCCAGGTTCCAAAATCTGGTTGTTCACGTCCCAACGTGAGCTCAACCAACAGCGACCAACAGCGGCAGCATGCCTACAAGGCGGAGATCGTGGGGGGGGTGGTGGTGCACACGCCCATCCAGAACGAAGGGGAAGAGGCGGAAGGGAGAGCCAGACCAGGTGTGCTGAAGTGTGGCTACTGTGTCAAGCAAGGGAACGTGGTAAGAACCTCTACCTGATGTGCTCCTCGGCAATCACGAGAGAACCTGGAACTAACTCTTACAAATTCCTTGTTTTCGCTTCAGAGAAAAAGCTGGAAGAGACGGTTCTTCACTTTGGACCACACCTCCGTCTGTTACTACAAAACTGAGACGGTGGGCGAATATTTGTCTTCAGAGACCTTTTGTTTGTCAACGTTTGTTAGAATTGGGTGATTTTTTTTGTTTCAGGAGAAGGACCCGCTCCGATCCATCCCTCTGAGAGAGATTCTGAAGGCGCACGAATGTCTGGTCAAGTCAGGGTGAGTTAGCTTGTCAGAGACATTCATGATTTACTTGTTTAGTAGAAGAAGAATCATCGAGAAACACACGCTAAAAAAAAAAAAGATTAGGTAGAAAAAATTACTTTTTTTTTGTCACATTCTTAATATTGTAACGTTAAAAAATGTATATAGCAAATCTATTTTAGTTTAAAATTACTGTTTGAGTCGTTCATATTTAAATACTAATGTTGGTTCATATTGTTTTAAGTTAAGTTTTAATAACAATGTTCTTCATTTACTTTGATCGTCTTTTTGTTCGCAGTGTGTTGGTGATATTGATGTAACAAATGTTGCTGACAAAAGGCTTATTTAACATCTCGACACACTAGACTTCTCAGAATACTAAACAATGCTAACCAACTTCTCGTAGATCGCAAACCTCTAACTTCTACAGTTGATATGATTGGGGGGGAAACAAAAAAAGAATAAGTAAATTTACACAAATATGTCAAATACAACTCTAGCTGGAAAGCTAGTTAGGAAGCGTTTACCTGACTAGCTACTCAGTTAGCCAGCGAGCTAACTGTTCGCTAACCTTGCTTTCAAACTCCAGGCTAGCTGGTCTCTGACCCACGTTGCTGTGCAGTTCGTAGCAAATAACTTAATTAGTTTGGATGTCATTTTGGTGTTTTGAATCTTGTACAATAATTCTAAATATGCAACAATTATATTTGACAACATATTTTGCTTTTGTTAAAGGGTTTTGTTGTTCAATTGTGTCCCTCAGTGATCTGCTGCTCAGAGACAACCTGTTTGAAATCATCACAGGCTCGAGAACGTTCTACATCCAGGTAATTACATAGTATATATTTACATTATTTGAATATATTTGGAACACAAATCAAGTATTTAGCCAAGAGCTAGAACATAATAGTTTGGCTTTATCCCAGAATGTTTACAATGAAGAACTAAATGTAGGTTCATAAGTTGTAACATGGAAACGTAACAAAGTACGTTGTGTTATCAAAGAATATTTAATGATGGGTCAATTTCTGCACTTACACAGGTTGTTTTTTTGTTGAAAAATTGTACTGTATGCAACATTCTCTCTAAATGCTCTGCTGCTGATGTGTGACACTCTTTATTAATTTAAGAACACATTTGTTTTTGTGGACCGGGCCATCTGCTACCTGAACAACAACAACAACAGCAGCACTATGTTCTTGCCCATGGGAGAACAGCTGGTTATTTAAAATATGATGCTTAGTCTTGATAGAAGAATAACCTAATCTGGACCACTTTATTTACATAAATGAACCAAGGAGATAGATGGAGATGGATTGTTGTTGATGTGTAACACTGCACAGTTTTAATAGTTTTTATTTGTATATTAAGTAGTTGATATTTAACTACACATCCAAGGATTCTACAGTATTATAACAGTACAGCTCAAACTTTAATTTGGTAAATGTATATCTTCTCCTTCTTTGGTGTAAAACGGGGGATCTGATGGTTTAGAATCTAGCTAGCATTGTGGAGGTAGAATGGAGGATCTAAAGTTGGAGGCTGATGGTGTTTCTCCACAGACCGACTCTCCTGAAGAGATGCACGCCTGGATCAGAGACATTGAGCTGAAGATTCAGGACTTCAGAGGTCCACCGAAGGTAAGATCAGAACATTTTCCTCTGACTTCAGGCTGTTTAACCGAGAATTTGTGTTCCCACATTTTGCAGGGCCATCCATTCAAGAGAGCGCCGTCTGCCTATGGAAGCCAAAACGCTTCCTCCGACCACCGTGGTCACCAGGGCGAGGACCGACGACCCACTCTGAGCAAGTCCGTGTCCGTGGCGCCGGGCTGGCAGCCGTGGACGCCGGTGCCTCCGGCCGACACGTTCATCCTGGACGGAGACGACGACGACTGCGCTTTCAGCTGCGCTCCCGCACCTTCCCACTCCTCCTCTTCCACCTCCTCCTCCACCTCCTCCTCCTCCAACTCCCTGTCGGCTCCTGTCAGCGCGCCTCCTATCACGTCGCCCGCCGGACTGGGGATGCTGTCGGGCGCCAGCGACGCGGCCAGAGCGCGGCGTCGGCACCGCTCGCAGCCGCAGCCTCACACTTTCCCCTTCAGCCTGGACGACGACGGCATCCGGACGACCGACGTCTGACTCCGGGTCGTTCGACCGGTCGGTACTTGTTTTAAGATAGTCGTCAACTAGTGAACTAATACTGTGATCGCCTTCTAGTACAAGTGCCTGTTTTTTGGCGCCCCCTGCAGGTCGTGAGGCAGTATTGAATGGATGAAATGGGACCAGTATTAGACGTTCACGTCACTGTGAATGAGGATGATGGAGGAATAGTTGTTGTTGTTTTGTTTTTTTTTAGCGTCGCCTCCTTAAGAAACTTGAATCATTTTGAAGGTAATCTTAAAATGTATGGCACATCTTTTAATCTTTTGCACTTTTCCATTCATTTAAAAACTATTCACAGTATTTAAAAATGTTTTCCAGCTTGCATTTGCTTTTATTAACAAGCATTTCACCACCAGTCTTATCCAGTGAAATTATTCGGTGGCTTTCAGGTGTTAAAAGGTACAAACTATGGAGCTTTTTTTGGCACAGTACTTGTGTTGGTTAAGATTTCAATTTCAAGTTATTTTTAAAATGATTAATTATACAGCAAATGCTAATTTTTATAACACAAAAGCTCTTGTATCGGTACTTTTTTAAGCTGGTTAATTAATTTAACCTAAAATGTGTTTCACCTTCTGTTAAAAAAAACTTTGCACTCTCCTAATCATTTTAACATGTCTTGTAACTTACAAAAGGTATCTGTAAATGTTACAACTCTTTCATAATATTTTGTTTTGTTCACCTGTCTGCCTGAACATGCTCTTAATTTGATTTCCTGTTCATTAAAAATAACGTTTTTTTTATTTTTCTTGTCCCTGATGAGTGATTTAAGTTCAGGATTTTTTAGTGTTGGTCCATGTTCTACACATCGTCTACTAAAGTTTCCAGAGCGCACATGTCCACGTTTGCTTTTGAAAGGTCGGGTCATGGAGAGGTCAATCACTTGCCCTTTTCCACCGTCTATTCCAACACAGCTGCGGCTGCAAACATGTCCAGGGGTCGTGATAAATGATGAGTTTCACACGTCCAGCGCTCGAGTCCGTTGGGTGGAACGCCCCAAACAGTGTCCTGACCTCTCTTCTCCTCTTCCTCCGCCAAAAACAGTTCAAACTCAGTCGTGAAGCCTGCAGACTCTGTGAAATGTCAACTGTGTTAAAGTGATTTGGGAAGTCCTGCAGGTGATGCGAGGAGATTCAAGCAGAAACGTGCACATGCGTCACTGGCTGGTTATGCTGAACATTGATAACTGTTCAGGAAGACGATCAGTTAAGCTCCTTAGATAAAGCTGCTAACTGATGTGAGAGTTGATGCACAACAAGTTCAAGACAAAATGAGTTTAAGTCTAATTTCTATTTACTTTGAATGAGAGGAAGTGCTGAAACCAGCAACCTCTACCGGTCTTCTGCCGTCGGAGGATTGTAATGATAAAAGGCATCACTCACCCTTCACATTTTTGTTTTAAAGGCAGTCCATCTTAAGCTAAGACCTGTGTCTGCATTAATAAAGTTGGTTTCAAATCTCAAAGTATTTGTTACCATTTATTTATTGTGTTATCAAAGGGTCCAAAAACATGTGTTTGCAGCCTCCACCACTGCATATGTATTTCTGGAAGCCAGGAAGGTTGTTCACCTCGACGTAGAGACACAAGGGATACCACAAACACATTTGTTTTTGGCCACCTTGAATCTAATTATAACACAAAGATTAAGAGGAATACTTTATAGATTGAAGCTCAATTACAACAGAACTAATAAACGGCAAATGCATGTCACGTTTCTACTTCTACAACGTGGTTCATGAAGCAACTTCTGAGAAGGGATGTTTTCTTGAGCTAAATTAATTAAAAGACAATTGACCGTTCAAGGCTGAAAGCACTATGGTTTTGTATAGTGTTTTCTTTTAATCAGCACGGTCGAGTAAAGTTTTATGTCACGATAGAAATTTGGGTTAAATTATACTTTAAATGTAAGAAAGAAACAAGTTTCGGAATATCATCAAGTTGGTCTTTAATTTAATTTCATTAATAAAAAATCTTGAATTAAACCTTAAAAAATGTAACCATTCTTAAGGTGTGGGGACTTGAATTTATATCTAGTTCTCTGACAAACTCAACATTTTATTCATTTAGGAAAATGTGTTTGAATTGCTAAAGTGAGAAGTCAGTATTAGTTACTTGTCATCAACATTTCCTAGCATGGTTACCTCACAGCAAGAACCTGGGTCCTCCCTTCTATGTTTATTTAATGCTTTCATGGGTTTCTTCTTGGCACTCCACTTTCCTCCCTCAGTCCAGAAATATACTAGACATTAAGGCACATGGGGATGGCTCTGTCTTTTGCTTTGAGGAGATCTTTTTCTGTCTAGTCGTTGTTAAATCTTTTTTCTTTGTCAACTTTGTTTCTTTGAGAGGAGCCATGTAGTTTCATCTACACTGCTTTGCCAAAAATGTGGCTTTTGGCGAAAAGTGGTGCGAACTGCAAAACTAAAGTTTCATGGGCTTGTTGATTAAACCATGAATTGTAATTGACTGAATAAGCCAAGGGTCACTCCAAACACACAGACAATATGTTTAATGGTCTCGTCCTAAAATCACATCCCATATTTTTTTTATTATTCTTTTTAATCTACTAATCATTCCCATCCAGCCCAGAAAGGCTGGAGACACCTATGTCAACAATCCTTCACAGAGTTTAACCTCTGTATGTTTCTGGATTGTAGAATAAGCAGGTAAGCAAAGGAAAGAGGAAATGTTTACTCCAGAACCTGATTTAAATTATTATTTGATTATTTTTGTTGTGAGGTGTGTTACGACAAATACTGTAATATTATTTAGCAAATATACAGTCTTGTCTGTGCCTAGTTACACTTCTTAAATCTAAAAGCCGGAAGACACGCTCATGGACTCCTGATACAACCTACGATTCCACGTCTGATACACTAACCAGTGAAGCTGCTGCTAGTATCTTTAAACCAGTAACTGCTATAGGTTTTAATACAACTTGCTACTATACTGTATATAGTTGTACCACTGGATGTCAGTGAGATTCCTCTACCTTCTCTTATATGCTTCTAAAGCCATTGTGTAGCCACTTTCATGTCTCACCTCAATGCATACTCTGGGAAGAAGGCAAACATCTTGACATCGAATCAAAAGAGTAGAAGCCTCGGGGCAGAGTTTTTGGACTCAAGCGTGACGTAAAGGTCACTTGGCACTTTGGTCCCACATGTGATTGACAGACGTGACTCAGGGCAGACAAACACTTTACTATTTTAAATGTTAATCTTCCCACTTGACTAACTCCACACTTTTTGGATGTTTTCACAGTGGCTGACTTTAGAAGTGACTTACAAACTGCAGAGATGAGATGTTTGTGTTGCTGCTGCCGCGCTAGACTCTCTCAGAGTGTATGATGAGGTCAGAGTGCTTTGTTTGTTTTGTTTCTGTCAAAAATGATTTATTTTGTTTTCCTTTTTGTTTTCCGTGACAGCTGTTTTGTGACGTTAAACGCCACCAGAGGGCGCCACAGGATAAACCCGCTTATCCTCGGCGCGCTTCAACCACATACACACACACATCCTCAACCGATGCTCGAAGGTACAGAACTCAAGTTTAGACCTGGACTCGGAGGTTTTTTTACGGGACTTCCGAGGTGGTTTTGAGCAGGCTCGTGGTTCCGGCAGGCAGCTTTGACATTGGGGGGAACTGGTTCAACATGGCAGGTCGCCAGGTCATCACAACAACATAGTGACAAGTGACAACACAAACAACTCTCCACTTTTATTTGTCAGAATAGTCATCATGAGACAAAACTCATCAGCGTTTATCTCCTCAAACACCACATGGAATAATTACAGTCGCTGTGAGCAACTCATGTAGGGTTTAGGGTCAGTGGCGGGCAATTTCCTCAGGGGCCACATTTTATACAGACTGTTGTGAGGGGCCATTAAGCAAATAAATAAATAAATAAAGGAGCAAAGATCCTTAATATAATAGGGGAAAAACTGTTACTAACCAGGCTTAATATGCTACAAATATTATTATATAAATATTTTTTCCATTCAAAATAAATCTGATATTTAAGTACATTATTTACATTATTACATTTTGTTATATTTAAATTATTTACGTATCATTTTAAATATTTACTGAAATATTTTGGGGGTCAGATAATATTCACAAAATGGACAAAAAACTGATGATAAAATACAATTGTTAGCTTCCATACAATACATAAATACAGTTGAAGGGCCATATGTGGTAACTTTGACCAGGTCTGGTGTCAGTGCATGGACTGTAGTGTTGAGCGAACAAGATATTTAAGTAAATATACACTTAAACTTGCTCCTCCATGTGTGTTAACTCTCACTTAAGTCCACACTCTTGACCTCTTTGTAATGGTTAGGATTGTATCATTCATCTCCTCACAGGGCCAGCTTGTGTTTCTGTCTTCCCTCCACACATGTGATACTACTGACCACTGCAGACCTGGAACACCATGCTGTCTATAGGTTCACTGCAGTTTAGGGTGCATGGGTTGCGGTGAATTAATGACAACTAAAGCATCACGTCAGTTAACCGTTGTCATTTATTTATTAATACATTATTATGATTTTTTTTGAGCCATTAAAATAGAAACGTGAGTCAAGTCAGCCTGTGGCAAACAAAGTCAAAGCTAACATGTGGATTATGAAGACTTATTAATATGGACCAGGTTTTTCCTTCATCTGGACCCCGAGGCCCCATCTGGACCAGGGCCAAACCCCCATCCACTGCAGTTCCCACATCAGACCACCTTACACACCAAAGTCAGGGGGGTTGGAATGTATTTTGCCCTGTGTGATGTGATTGTTTGCAGAGGAATGGGTTGACCTTGCCCTCTTATGCCACACACACACGCACACAATGGCCAGGCCCAAGGTGTGTGAGACAGACCTGCTGAGTGCAGGAGGTCTGGGACCCCCTCACCACTTCCTCCAGACAGAGAACAGAGGGCCCAGTCAGCTGAAGGCAGGATGGGACAATAATGAGCAGCGCAGCCGCCAGCGTCACCTCATTTCAGGAATTATTGAAACCCTCTCGTCTCACTCCTGCTCACAGGCCTGACAGCTGCTCAGCACAGATTTGATATTATTCCTCGCTCGCTGTGAAAACATCCTGAAGTTTGCAGCTGCACGCTCCGACCGTGATAAATATCGACTCTCAAACTTGGTGCAGTCGGAGTGTCGGGGTAATTCATTCTGAGAAGATGTTCAATATTTGCAAAAGATCCTGTTTCTGATTTATTGACATCAAAAGTTGCAACACAGCGAAAGAAGTCAAGTGTTATTAAGTCTTATTCCAGATGCGTTTCTCACATTTGTCAGGCCACTTCTCATTTTAAACCAAATATAAAATACATACAATCAAATCAAACTACTTTTCTATGCAGATGCATCTTCAGATAATTATTACTATTAAAACATGACAAGATCAAAACTTAAATAAAAAATAAACTTTGACTTAATAAAATACTTTAAATGCTACTATTACTTCTACTGCTACTAGTTAATAATAATTAAATATAACATAATGCAAATAATTCTTATTTGCATTATTTCAAGTAGTATTCCTAGTTTTTAAAAATTAAAACAACTTTTTTTTTCAGTAGAAATTTGCACGAGTTTTTGTGAAGGACATTAAAACAATATGACAGTATATTAACATTTAAATTGTTTCCTACAAATTATGTCAATTTGTTGATTTATTTTTTACATTTTATTTTTGCTTCAGGTAATATTTGCAAAGGTTTATATGTGTTTTTAAATATATTATCTCAACTGCATATAAGTAGATAAAACTAAATTTAAGTTATGCTAATAATTGTTCAACTTTGCGTGAATTTTTAATATTTTATTTATTTATTAACACTTTTTGGTGCAAACTTTTGCTTGGTTGTCAATCAATCTTATTCAAAAACACGTTTTTCATTTAAACTATTATTAAAAATGTATTTATTTGTTACGTGGTCAAATCTGGAGGATTCATAATAATAATAATAATAATAACAATGACCTTGCAAATATTTGTGTAGTATACGCAAAAGAAGAAAACAACGCACTCACTCAAATATGACAGATTAATTATTTAAAGTCTGAAAAAGTGAAAGTATCAAAGCAAACACTAAAACGATCTAAATTAAAAACCAACTCGAAACATCCACAAACAGCATTAACACGAGCGTTGGTGGTAAATCACAGAGAATCAGGATCATATTGCTCTGAGAAGTTGACACGGGACTGACGTGTTGAAGCAGACGGAATGGATGAGTCACATAAATGATGACGTTTACAGAGCGCGACATGTGATTCAATTAATTAGCTAATGTGAGAAAGTTGATTGCCGCGTTCTGGGCGCCCTGCGCATGCGCAGACACCCACGCGCTGCTCATCTCGTCATGGTGTTGAAATTTACGTCCAAACACTGTTGCAAATATATATATATTTTGTTTTACTATCACCCACGATCACATGTTTTTTTTGCGTCATTCCCGTGGAAACACTGACCTCCCACTCACCCTCAGTCCCGGTCCCTCATCAGGACTAATCCACTCAGGGGGACGCTGCTGCCCCGCTGGACACACACTCCTCCGGCCAGACCATAATCTCCACGATCAGATGACGTCTGCGAGATTAGGGCCTGTAGATTAGCAATCCCCCGTCCATATTTTTTCCGAGCATGATTTTTTAAAACAGTTTATCTCTAAATGTGTGTTTTAAGAAGTCATCTTTTTATCAGTACCTGATAAGATCCACGCGCGCTTCAAAAACTGTTGCACATATTCGAAATATACAAAAATACTTTATTATCGCTTCATAATAAAACCGTAATTCCTGCATTTATTCGTGAAATACGCTTTTCACATATTATGAAAAACAGCGCCTTTGCCGCTAAATAGTTATGAAAGGTTACATAAATAAAATGTCCCATCAGAAACATAAAATCAAAGAACGTTCCTAGCTGACAAAAAATTTGACAAACTTGCAATAGTTTCACTGTTATGTTGCGCGTTTTTGACTGATTTTACGATAATTCGGAGTGTCAAAATGCGCGTGTAAATCCTGGCAAATTCAATGTTTTAGATCGTGGATTCGAGTGCACTGTTGATGAAATTATTACGAGTCACAATAATGTAATTGAAACAATTTATAATCTGATTTTCTGTATCCATTCATTATTTTTGAGTTATATTGCATATTTTGAAAATTTGAGAATATGTATTTTTTTAAATGAATTATAATCTGTCTCTGTTTTGTAGATTGGGATATACCAATGTATTTATTCGCTTATTCCCCCTCTTTTTTTATTAATCAACTATTGCGTCATTATTGGGAAACGTTATCCATTCAGACAACATTTTTCAAAAAAAAGCAGGGATCATATTGTGGCATTGATTGAAGATAAATCTATTTCCTATGAATAAGTGTGTGTAAGAACGAAGGACCAGAGCCACGGTGATGGTTTGTGTGCAGCAGATACCGATGCTGAGAACCAACCAATGGCAGAGCAGGAGAGGCAGGAGTGGGCGGGTCTAAGCGCTGACTCCATTTGTAATGAAGGATGTGATGTGTGGGTTCAAATCGGGGCTGTCTCTGGGACCGAGAGGGCACGAAGAAGAGCAGCGAGATAAACGAGGGAGACATCAGCGCATCTCTGATCTGATCTTAGAAGAGGAGTAACTCACCTCATCTGGACACATGCTGGGATTTTGATACCTTCTTGTTTTTGTTTTTTTGTTGCGTGGGATCGCGTGGATATTCCTGTCATCAGAGGAGGCTGAAAAAAAAAGCTCCACAATTTCGTGATCTGGTTGCAGGATGTGCGAGTTTTCTGCGAGGAGGGCAGAGCAGTGCGCTTGAGGTAAAGGCCATGAGGACAACACTCTTGCTGTCATTTGAACTGTTGAACGCATTTGGTTCCAAACAATCTTTAACACGAGAATCATTTTTTTATAAAGCAAAAGAAAATATCTTAAAACCATAGAAAAAGACAATTTGAATATTGCCACAAGTGATATTAATTATTTGTAATTTAACTAAATTAAATTGTGTATTTTATTTCGAAAAATAGAGCAGATACACATTTTAAAATCGTGTCTTAAAATGTGTGTGTTTGTGTCCGTCAGTGGAACATGGCTAACGGTGGAGACCAGTTCGGTCTTCCAGATCGTCCAGACTCGGACTGTGTGGATTCCCCAAAAGAGAAACAGGAGATCAACGCCTTTGCTCTTAACTCACCCTCTTCTGCCCAGGCTGGCTCCACACACCAGGTCAGAGCTTCACTCGGTTTTATATTTTTAAATGTAAAAAGTGAGTAAATCCGGGTAATTGTTGCCACATCACAGCCCCAGGGGACTTATTTTCAATCCAAACGTATTCAATCTACAATTCATTGTATGTTTTATTAAATAGAGACAATATATATAAGTTGGTTGAATACATTACATGCATTATTTTTTATGTATCAATGTGTACTTAATCATTTTAAATTGTACAAACAAATTGAAGAATTGAAAAAGATTACACTGGTATCAAAAGGAAACGCAGAATATATGACGTTATTGGGAATGATTGGAGGATCATCTGCTCCCCAAATTTGACATTTTGTCTCGTTCCCGAAGCGCAGTTTTGAATGGTGGAAGCTTTTTTTTTAGGTGATTGATGAGATTGTTGTTGTCATTTTGTGTGTTCTTCATGCTTGTGTTTCTGCTGTAGGGGATGGAAGGAATTAAAGTTTTTCTCCACGATAGAGAACTTTGGACCAAGTTTGACGAAGTGGGGACTGAGATGATTATCACAAAAGCTGGAAGGTAAAAGCCAAAAATAACAATTTAATATTCATTGTTTAATGGTCCCAAGCTATGTAATATAATTTATTTTGGATGAAATGCTTTTGATCATAACTCGGATTGACTTTTTATTGTGCAGGAGGATGTTCCCCAGTTATAAAGTGAAGGTGACAGGACTCAACCCCAAAACAAAATACATCCTGTTGATGGATATTGTGCCTGCAGATGACCACCGTTACAAATTTGCGGACAACAAATGGTCGGTATTTCATTTTTATTAACTAAAATGTTTGCTAATAAAATACAGCTAAATAAATGTCATTTTTATCATTAGAGATGGGATCTGTTTCAGGGTTGGATCATTTAGCAGTGCGACCTTTTCGTTCATCATATATTTTGTAATGTCGTTTTTTTTAATTAAAAAATAAAATAACTCCCCTTGAATGTATTTTTCTCCATTCATTTGAAAGATATTGAATAATATTTTATTAAAATTACAATTCAAATAATACATTTATTCACACCATAACAATATACATTTGAATATCAAGAAAATTGCCACATTCTGTTTAATTAACCAACTATTTTTAACGCCAGCAGTATTAACGGTAAACAGCGAGTGCATAGTTTGTTCATTTATTATTTAAATTATGAAATACCATTTAGGTTCTAATTATATTTTTGCATTGTTAATTTCCGATGTTCAAGGCGTTTGTAAAAAAAAATAACAACACATTAACATTGAAGTTTTAATTAAAATATTATATATTAAAAGTGGCATTCGTTATTCTCAAACAAACTGATTGAATTGTAAAGATGGAATAAAGGGGGAATAATAGCTATATTGATACATCGCGTTCCACAAATCCATCGGAAGGCCTCAATCCGAACATACGAACAGAAAAAAGATTTTCAATATGATTGTGAAAAACAAGCTGCGGATCCAAACAAAGCTATCGCGGGTCATGATGGCGGTCAAGCCTCCGCGCTGCTGCGCGGAAAGGTCGCGTCCCTCGTGTAGACGGCTGGCCTACTTCCCCGTGTTTCCCCCCGTGTCTGCCCGCCGGTTACATCTCAGAATGAAGGGTTCACCGGGCGGACAGAGCGGATTAGAGTCTTTCATTCAGCTCCATGTTGTGCTACAGGGGGGTGGGGGGGGGGATCCGAACACACGACGATTACAAATCTGTGCACCGATTCACGACGATCTGTGTGTGTGTGTGTGTGTGTGTGTGTGGAGTGACATAGAGACGTGTAGCTGCCACGTATGCACCTAAAACTGAAATATAATATATACATGAAATATATAATATAATTCACAAAGATCAGAAATAGATTTTAAACTAAAAATAACACTAGAATATTGATCTTAAACGCTCGATTTTATCGATAATTCAATAATTAAGTATTGTTGTTATACGCTTATTATTTGTTGTTACTAGATAACATTATGTTTTATAAGATATGAATAATGAGTTGATTTTTTTTAAATTTAATATACATTAATGAGTATTTTAAAGTGTAAAAGAAACATAATATTCGCATGGATGGTCCACTCTTAATAATTTATTAAAATGGTAACCAATACATTTTATTATCGTCCACAAAGCTATAACGCTGCTGTCATCTTGTTTTTCCGATTCAAATTCAAGAGAATCATTAGTAAAGAAAAAAACTACTTGGATTATATATAAGAAAACATTATCAATTTCAGTTAAAAAAAAATCGAGAATCTTTTATTTCTTGTTAGAATGTCAACAAATTAGTTAAAATACATTTCTAAAATAACACAACGTGATAGATATAGACACCATTATAACGCTGACGTTTCTGTTGGGACAAAGTTAGACAAAAACTCAATGTAAATGTTTTGGGAAAGTAACACGCGCATGCGCTATACTGACATTTATAGTCATTATTTTAAATCCTCTCGGTTCTATAATATTTCACTAACCCGTACTACTATCTCTACTAGTGACTATTTTGAATTATTTGGATTTAAAATAAAAAGCGTAAACAACCCAATATTAACGTAACAAGTAAACTGTTGCTATGAACTATTTCCAAATCATAAATCAATAAATATATTTTACTTAAGAATCTAAACAAACATACTATTAATTAGAAAAATCCGGCTGAATTGCGTTTTCGTAATTATAAAATAAAGTTTAGGAAACATTTTCTTTTTTTTTTTACAAAGAACTTTGAACGCACCTCCACTCAAAACTTAAAGATCTCTTAAACGTTTTTAATTTGAGTCATACTTTTATTATGCAAATTTGGAACGTGTTTGTTTTGCTATAATTACATCATAGCTTTTAAACTCAAACGTTTAAAAACGTTGTTTAAACGATTGGATAATTGTTTTGTTTTTCTTTTCAGTTAAATATAATTTATTGGTGGAAAACACGGATTTAAATTTGATATCGAAACAAAAATGAATCAATTCACGAATATTAGGATCGAATAAATATAGGGTAAACATAAGTAAATATTGATAAGCATTAAAAACAAAAAAACAAGAGCACTAAAATCGGCAAAAAATAAATAAATAAATAAAACTTGTCATCCGGTCGCTAGCATGAAACCTAGCATGTGTGTGATCTCGCTGCACTTTTGACTTCCGGTTTATTATTATATTATATATATATAAATATCGAGCGACACAAACTTTTGGGAGAACCCTAAAACTACAATTCGACACAGAAGAGCCACGAAATGTTAACGTAGTCCATCAGAAATATCACCTATTCTTCCTCTCTTGTGGTCCAGGTCGGTGACGGGGAAAGCGGAACCAGCGATGCCCGGCAGGCTCTACGTTCACCCGGACTCACCGGCCACCGGCGCTCACTGGAGCCGCCAGCTCGTCTCTTTCCAGAAGCTCAAACTCACCAATAACCACCTGGATCCATTCGGACATGTAAGACTACACCACCCTACTCCTTAAACTCCTATATAATGTCGGATTGTTTGTCATAACTCTTGACTGACTGTAAAGTATGAAACCCCATCAAACTGTCCTCTTTTGGTCGTTTAAAATACAAAGTGGGCGAATTTTGAGTGGTTGTTTTTAATTCAACAAGAGTGATCACACTCACCATAGCCACAGGTTCAAAGAGAGAGAGGAAAACCCTGGAGCTCATAAAGCTCACTGTCCTGAATTAAAAGTCCCTCTAAATCACCATAACAGCCTCCACACTGCACCACTGTTGTCTCCGGCCAAACATCAACCCACACGACACTCCAGACACTGAAGGATATCAACAGTGGTCACATTTAAAAACTCATCCCCCCCGTGGATAAACTAGTGTTTTCTCTAGAAAGGTCAGTGATTTAATTACAAGCTCAAGACTTTATAGGGAAGATTTTTTTTTTCTAAAATTCAACATTAACTCAAAGATCTCATGAATGTTCCATAATATCTGAGGAAATACGAAGCAACATGGCCGACTCATTATCTGTGACCACACGTGAATATATATCCCTGAACAGGGCTTGAGTAAAAACAAGTAATACCAGGTGTTATCGCCATCGTTACTTCTTCGCATGACATAAATCATTTAAAATCTTTCTCATGTGTAGATCGCACATCTTTCTCAAAACCCTCTCAAGAGTCTGACCTCCAGTCCAGATCAGCTCCGCTGGTGGGAACATGACAGGTCTGTCAGTCTCACCCTCTCAATCTCCCCCGTCCTCCCCCTCCCTCCCCTCTCGCAACAGATAATACTGAACTCCATGCACAAATACCAACCCCGACTCCACATCGTCAAGGCGGACGAGAACAACGGGTTCGGCTCCAAGAACACGGCCTTCTGCACTCACGTCTTCCCGGAGACGGCCTTCATCGCCGTCACGTCCTACCAGAACCACAAGGTGACAATTACACATTGTCATGGACACCCTGAAGTATCCTGAGATGTTCATGTTGAAGGACGACCCCCCCCTTGATTCAATTACTCTATAATTGCTAACGTGTTAAGAGATGCCTTTAGTTGCACATGCACACCCTTAAAAAACGTGTAAGTAATTTAGTAAGTCATTTTTATTTGTATAGCGCTTTTCCAGACCAGGGTCACAAAGCGCTCAAACAATCAAAACAATATTCAATAAAGTATACATTTTAAAGATCAAGATAAAACTGATAACACAACAGGAGTTCCAGAAAATCAAGGAAAAGCCTGCAGTTTTTATAATATTTGACATGTTTACAAATATTTGGTTCATTGGGGCGAAGGACACGAAAAGCAAATAAGATGCAAATTGGCCTTTTTTTCGGGTTACAAATCCCAGTTTGCAATGAGAGAATCAACGTGGGTGTTTTTCGGGGGTGAATGTGCATCTGTGTGTAATGATCTGTCTCCTTCCCTTGATCTTGTTGATGACACCCAAGAAGGATGACTGCCGGAATGTTCCGAGTTTTTTTTTTTGGTGCATCAAATAAGAAACAGACTAAATGTTTGTTTATACGAGAAGATCAAGATATCGTTTAACAACTTGAAAGTGTATTCAAATTTAAAAAAAAAGTTTCAAAGGTGTAACTAATGTAAAGATAAACATCAGATTATTTACTAAAAAAAAGTAGCTGTTAACGTAATTTCTAACAAAATGAAAATTGGGGATTTTTTTCTCAAGTGCTTGATTAAAGCGACAGATCTTTAGGCTAATTTATTTTTTCCCTGAGCAAAGCAAAGATTGAAATGTTTTGAGTTGACAGTTTAAAATACAGCTTTCGGGATCACCGAGGTTGTGTTTAATGACACGCGTGGATGCATGTGTTGCCACTGGTTATTTGGCTGTAAAAAAAAAAGGGAGACATGACTTAAAGCTGGTGAAACTGTCACAGAGAACTAGAGATCTTCTCATTCAGTGTGTGATCAATAATGCAGGCTCAGCCCCCCCTGAAATGTAGTGACGTCTCACTTCATTTTTCAATCGTCTTTTACATATTTAATATGAAAGTCGATCCTTGTGAGAAACCTTTACATTTTAGGTTAGAAGATTAAAAATTAAATCATGTTGCTTTGATGCAATTGATACATTTTATTTGATAGTTTTAACCACTTTGCCATATCGCCTGGGATTTAAATTGTTTTAAAATTTAAAATCAATTGCAAAAAATATGTACTGTATCATCATTTAAACTAGCTAGCTTTAGCTATTAGCAATTTAGCTAGCTTTTTAGCTTAGCAGCACAACCAATTAAAGTTAAAACAATTTGTTTAGAGCCAGGATTGCAACTAACATCTGTGTACCGAAATACACTAAAAGTACTAGAACTAGTAAATCAGTCACTAGAGAGAGAAATATTAGTCAAAGTGATGTTAATAAAAGATGTCCGCTTGTTTATAAGGAGCAATAACGCATGTTCACTGTGGACGTTATCGGTCTCGGGGCCGGCTCTTCAAAGTTTGTTTAATCCTGACCCGATGTCACATCTGCAGTCTCCTCACCAGCTGTGTGATGGACACGCCCTTAAGCAGAATGTTAATTCTTTCAAAACACACAAAAGGTTTCCCTCTCCATGACATCACCGGGAAGAACTTGGGAACCCGGAGATCAAAGCCAGACTTCTAAAAGCTTTGGCCTGGAACCCTTAAACCTGGTGACTGTTTGGGTAAACAGTTTACTTGGAGTCAGCTGGCGAGAAGACACTCCACTCTGTCAGTGAATGTGAAAGCGTGACCGTTGCGTTCAATCTTTTCCAGATCACGCAGCTGAAGATCGAGAACAACCCGTTCGCCAAAGGCTTCAGAGGCAGCGACGATAATGAGCTTCATCGAATGGCCAAGTTACAAAGGTGAGCCCCTTTATAAAACCTACTCGCTGCTGCCCCTAGTGTCTCCTTCCACTCTATGATGGTGCGCATATGGTAGACGACATGGCCAAGTGTGTGCGTGTCCATGAGCGTGCACATGTGTGTGTGTGTGAGACAAGTGCTGAAGGGTCTCAGACACTGTCACCTGAAGCATACAAGCTGAGCATCCCCCCAAACTACGTCTCAGTCCCCTCTCATCATCATCTGTCACCATCTGCACCATTTGGACTTTGGCTATTTGTTGAGTTAAATATGACATTTCAAGACTTTATTTGGACATTTTTTTCACTCAAGAAGTGTTCATGTGGTCACAGTTTTTCAAATTAAAGCCATTTCTTGATGTTGATTTTTACAGATTTAAAATGCATGGGAATGTGTAGAAAAATCATGTAAATATCAAATAATAATCAAATTAAATTTTTAATATAGTTTCCCTTTTACATTTTAAACTTGAAAATCTTAATAGCAAAGCAGTTAAAGCTAATTTTAAGCTAGCTATGTTTGTCCAGCTTGTTTTTACTTAAAAATAAAAATACTGGTGGTCTTTTTTCCCACGTTGAGTTCAATCATAATATTTAAAAGAGTATAAATAAAAAGATGGGTTTACTTTAAATGTGACGTCCAACTTCAAGATAAAACCATCTAAAAATGAATGTTCTTTCAAAAAGTTCCTTCACTAGTGTTAGATTTTCATGAACTGGCTTGTGGGCCATATCTGGTTCTTTGACAGTGTAAAGTAAAGTGAAATTCAATAAATATAAATGGAATAAAATGAGGGGAATACATTAAAATATAAATATTAAAGCTTATATCTCGTACTTGTTTAAAACTATATATTATTCCTGATTGGTGTGTTTTAAACATTTTTCAAATATTGTTTGTGTTTATACGTATATATTTTTTGTCAAATTTAAATTCCATAAATTCACAATTTTTTTTTTAATCATTACATTTATAACTTTAGGTTTATCATGTATTTGCTAACAATTAAAACAATTTTTTTTCTTAATTTTAATCCAATTTTTTTTTTTTAGCACTTAAGTTTTACATAAGATATTTGTATTTAAACTCATAATAATAGTGTCAGGAAGTGGTCATTTGGATATTTAAATTGTTATTATCTACCTACTAATAAAAACTATCATTGTTTTACTGTAGATAGAAATATGGTTGAAGAATCACTGGAGCTTTTCAAAGTCGTTGCAATAACCGCTCATCATCCGTCGATCTGACGGTGTCGTGAAAAGTGTGGCACTGTAGTCGCGAAAAGTGGTCGTACATCATTTTTTCTCTCTCACTGTAAATCGTACAGAAGAAGACGAGGCGGCGAGCGAGGAGGGAGAGGGGGGAGATATGAACACAGCAGCCTTGTGTTATTGTGCTTGTAGACAGGAGAGAAAAGGAGAGGAGTGGATCCAAAGTGACACATGGATAGATGTTTATTTTTAGAGAGGCAAATTATCTCACAGCCACCGCGCTTGTGTGTGTGTGTGTGCGGCCGCATGTGTGTGTCACCATCTCGGCGCGAGCTGGGGAGATGTGGCCTGCTGTCCCCTGCACTAGCAAAGAGTTCACCAAGAGGCCAGTGTGCACAGAGCTAGATCAGAGCTGAAGGCATGGAGGGCGGGCGGGCACACTTGAAACGAGGGCCGACGAAAAAACACGAGCTATTTAGTTAAACGCGTCTGTTTACGTCGCTCGTACTCGAGCCGGTGGTATTATTTGTAAACAACCCTTTTCTGCAGTAAGGATTATCCGGTGGTGCCCCGGAGCAACGTCCGCCAGAGAACCTGCTCCACCGGGAGTCCGTTTAACAGCGAGATTCACGGCCTTCAGGGATCCCCCGAGACCGCCGGGTCACCCTACAGCTGCGATAATGGTCTGAGCAGCCCTCAGGAGGTCCTGGGCGCCTCGGTCCACTACAACCTTCCCTCGCTTCACCTGCAGCACGGCCAGCAGCCACAGCTCTACCACTGCAGCAGGAGGAAAGGTACGACTCTTGTGTGCGTCTAAGTTATTGTTCAAGGGTTCTAGGTCACAAAAGTTTCTCCGTGACAATTTTTTCATTAAGATGCAGCGTTGAGCTAAAATCTTGGCTCGCAAACGTGAGAAGCGTAGCCACGATTTAGTCGCACTGTCATGAGTGTAATAAATGTAATTAAAGAGCTGTAAATATGTACGACGGTCGTCAACGCTAATGTGTTTAGTTTGCCGTGCGCATGCAAAAGTTGAAATGAGTTGAAAACATCAAAGCTTGGATTGTTTGGTGAAAACAATTCTAAATTAAAAACTGTCACAAGAAATATCATATTCATATTCAAATTCGTATCTAGAAACAAATATGACAACCATGTCATTTTAAGGACGCACTAATATTCCTGCATTGCATTAAAAATAATAAAACTTGAGTTCAATACAGATTTTTCACCTTTTTATTGTGACTCAGGGGTCAGATGTCAACCCATTTAAACCCTATAAGGATTTAAAAATAGCTGATAATAGTCAGAACAGGGATGGGTATAATTCGTTATTTTTCTTTTAACTAAGAAAAAATACTTTTATTTTTGAAAGAAAATGTATTTTATCACAGGCATCATTTTAATAAAAGTGATAGTAATTTTGAATATAGGTTAAAAGTGTAGATTTACATTTACATTGACATATGGATTTTCGTAACAAAAACAATTCAATTTGTGGTAGGTGATCTTCAAAACGTTGCATTTTTAATCCAGCCCTGTCTATTCATAATTTTGCCATAATCTGATTGAGATTGGAAGTCATCGAGGCAAGAAGGGATTTTTAGCAGCACAGTGAACCCTCGCCATTATATGACTTCTATTATAAAGTTGTGTATATGTTACCAACAGATCATATTAAACATAACCACAAACAATGGAATGCAGTAATTACCATAACAACTTTACTCATGGTGCCGACAAAACAGTGAACTCCCATAAAACCTTTCTACACAACGCTCTATTGAGTGACGGCTCATCGGTCCCTTCAGTGCTGTATTTAAATGACACGTCTATGTTGCTTCGTTAAAAGTGATCGACAGCTGTGATTGGTTGGCTGGGCGGCAAAGCATTACCGGAGCTATCCGTTCAATGTTACTAAGAGGTTTGTTGAGAGGAATGGTGCCTCATAGGCAATGTTGAGTTTGTACATTCAAATTAGTCCATTTTGTTATTTAAAAAGAAGTGAAAAATGTAATTGTCACTACTACCTTATTTCATTTACTGTGGGGGGATTTCATAACTTAACCCCTGCAATGATTGAGGGACCACTGTATAGGAAATAATGGTTCCAGGCCAAAATAATATTTTTGTTTAAACCATTTTGATTCTTTAAAAAACATTTAAAATGCATTTTAACATTAAGAACGAAGCCTCGTGGTTTTACAACTTTCTGTTAGTCAAATTGAAAATAAGGATTAACCAGATTCCTCCTCTCTGCTCCTCAGTGTCAGACAACTGTCCGTCAGTGAACCAGCAGCATCCTTACAAGAAAGCCTTCTCTGGAAGTTCTCCGAGTGAAGGCGAACCGTACTACCATCCCTCCCACTATCCTCCCCCACCACCGCCCAGCCTCAACAATCCAGCCCTGGGCCTCTCTGACTCCCCCTACAGCTCAGACATGGGACAGCGGCAGGCCTGCATGTTTGCCGCGTCGGAGAGCCGACTGGAGGAACTCAGCTGCGCGTCCTGGTCATACTCCTGCCCGCTCCCCTCCGCCATGACCCCCATGGAGCCTTACCCGGCCTTCGCCACCCACCCGGCCTACAGCTCCAGCCCCCAGGGCTCACGTCTCAGCACCATCGCCCACCAGAGTCCGTCACCTCTGGGGGAGCCCGTCGCTCACGACCCCTACCAGAGCCAGAGCTCCGAACAGGTCCACGGCCGACAGCTGAGCCCACCCGTCCGGGAGTTTCCTCGGTTCGCCTCCAACGTGTCTCCGCCTCTGTACCACACGCTAGAGTCGCACACCCAGATCAGATGCGGGGTCCCCGAATGGAGCGCGGCGTCTTAACCGGACACGACTGAGACGCAGACTTTCATACAGTATATGTGATCCATTTGTGCGGTCAAGTGGTCTCCTCTCTTTTTAACGTCCCTCCCTTCTGCAGAAAAAAAAAACTGAACATGGAAATCAAAAGATTTAAAAAAAAAAAACTGCACAATCGCGAGATGATCCTTGTTTTCTTTGCACTTCCATCTGACCAGCTGAGAATTTATTTTTCTCTCTCTGTGACTCCAGAATTATGAAGGATGTAAAGTCACACAGCTCACATTTGATGCCCAAAAATAATCTCTCCGAGAGGACCCCTTGGGAGACGTTTTTTTTTTTCCCCTCTCTCTTTAGGGAAACTAAGCTGAGTCTCAGCTCCGAATTAAAGCATGAGTTTGTGTGCGCTCTTGTGAATGTGTGTGAGTGGCCCACGTCAGCTCGGCTCAAGAACGCTATGAGTTAATTTCCACTGAGACGGTAGTAGCTGCAGGCGCTGGAGCGTCGAGATAAACAGTTTGTTTAGACCACGCTACAGGCTGAAGGACCTGTAAACACTGATTCAACTGCATTCTGGGTAAATGCTCAACTCAGCGTCACGCATCTGTCACCGTTGTCCTCTCGGTCACCCCCCCCACGTTCGACCAATCGGCTCGACCCGTCCGCGGAAGGGCCGGCGAATGAGCACCTGACTTTCATTTAGTCCCAGCTGACCGGCCACATGTATAGCGTGTGCGTGTCGGCCATGAATAATTCATGAGTCCGGCGTACGAGTCGACATGCGAGGGTTGCTCAGCAAAAATTGTGAGAAAAAAAAGGGCAAGTAAAGGATGTTTGATCCAGCGAAAGTGTGTGACTTAAAATTTTTAAAAAAGCATTGTGAGATTTTTTTTAGTTTTTGTATTTGGTTGAAAATGTTTTATATGCAGTAACAAGTCAATTTAACCCAACTGTTTGATTCCCTAATATGCATTTGTTTGTGTGTGTGTGTGTGTGTGTGAATATCAGTGTGTGCCTGTGAGAGTTTTCTTTTTTTTTTAATTGTGTTTTATAGAATTGTCCCTGCTCATAGTATTTATGACTCTAGATTTGTAAAAAGACTAGTTGGTGGTAACTTGTGAAACAAGACGCTATTGTTCCCAGTTTGTCTTCAGCCCCCGATTTTCATCCGGTGATACATAGTCGTGGCATCGAAACTGTTCTGTTCTATGGAAAAATAAAGACAGATGTATATATGAAATATGGAATAAATTTCAGAGGATTTTCATAGAGAATCACTTTATTTGTGTGAACGCTGCCATAGATGGTAACATTTGTGTTATAACTCCAGTATTAATCTGTTGATACAACGATTTTAAATCAGATTATAAGGTTTATTAAACATGTTCTTTCTCACGCGTAGACTGGAATTTTATCATTTTTATCTTAATTCTCACTTCTCTCTATGTGGGTAACACTCTTGCTTTATTTAAACTTGGTGCTTTAAGCAGATGAAAACCCAAGTCTCTGCCACTAAATGTCAGGTCAGGATTGCCAAAGGTCCAGATGAGGGTCAAGAAACATCCCGTTATTTAATTGCTTACTTGCCTTTATCATAAGATGATATGCTGGAGGCTAGCAAGAATATTTAACCACATCATTTAAAACTAGGACCCAACCACCCCTCCCCCCCCCAAAAAAAAGGCCAAACTTCAGATCATAAAAATTAAATGTCAAACAATATAATACTCGTAATACGTCTGCAAGTTAATGATCCCATATATAATTTTATAAATAATAGTTTTTTCTCTTTTTTGCTAGTTTACAGCTGTATTTTAAGAGTAATGGATCTTCAAGAGTCACAGATGTATGTTTCCTTTAGAAGAATTCTGGTCTTTATTCAAAATAAAATACTTTTTTTTAGACACTAATAATAAATACAACATTTATCAAATTATAATACTTTCCTCATATGAGGCCAGGAAATGGCTTAGAGTCTGATCCTGGACCTCTGATCCCATGGTTGGGGACCACAAATATAAAAACATGCACTGAAATGTCAATGCTTACAAAGTTGAGCAAGAGAATTTGCAGTAAAGAAGAAAGAAACTTCCTATTTACTGTTAGTACTTTTACCAGACTACCCTTTCTGCTGACAGAATTTGACTTGCACATTTTAATTTACCTTAACGTTTATGTGTCAAACTCAAAATTCTGTCCGCCAAGTCATTATCTGTGGCCCCTGGATGATTGGTTCTAAATCCAAGTAGTTATGGGTGTTCAAGCCTTCAAAATCCAAAGTCAATATTTCAATTTAACTCATACTTCTTGTTACATTTGGTTACGTTTGTTAGAGTTTGTTAGTACTTGTGGCTTGGATAGTTCAAGGATTTTGGCCCCTTCACGGGATTTACTTTGACACCGATGTCAACGAGTTGATGCACTAGGTAACTCCTACAACTTCTTTTGTTTGCCGACCTAAACCTGGAACAGGGTCATCATGCACGTGAGTCAAGAGTCGCGCAGGCTTCTCACTGCTACTCCTTAAAGATCAGAATCCATTTAGTCAATTCTTATAGATCCAGGAGGCAGAGAACAAGTTCTCAAAGGAGGCAAGTACATGAATGACGACGGCAGAAATCCCCTCAATACACACAGACTCAGTTATGAGTTCACTGAGAAGGACCAAGACGATAAAAAGTCATTTTATGTTTTTTGAAGGTGCTTTGTGTCATATTTTATAGCTTTATTCTAATTGTCAAAACAATCCATCAGGTGCTTTTATTTTCTCGGATGCTTTTCAAGAAGGGAAAAAGAAGGTCGAGATATTTTAAGTCGTCCAGCATGTCATAAGTGGAAGCAGCTGACAGCCATGAAGTGAGTGCAACAATGCAACAGCGTTACCATGTTTCCTTATCACGCGTAAGAGGTTTCGAGTGCGAGACCCTCCCCACGTTTCCACTCCACCCTGCCCCCCATGCGCCGAGGGTGCTGAGCATACCTCGTCCTCCTCTTCTTATCTCTGACAGGTTGTTTGGCATCACGAGTCTCCAGCAGCTGGACCGCCTCACTGACAACGCGCTGACCGGCGGTGTGGAAGGGGGTCTCCGCGGCCGTCGGACTGTGAAAGTGTGGGGGTGCAGACGGATACGTGTCACGGCTACACCTGCTCACTGAGCTTCACGGCTTCACTTGCTGCAGCGACAGGTATCTGTTGTTCCAGCGGCTCTTGTACAGTACATCGGTCCCGCTCTCTCTTTCTTTTGCCGGGGGTCAGAGGTTAAGCAGGCAGCTCTTCAGAGGTACTGTTCCTGCTTAACCCCACATCACTAGACTAAATCAGGCCAAGGCGAGGGGGGCGGTGGGTGTCAGAAGGGGCCCCCCGGCTCTGACGAATGGTCTGTCCCTCCTCAGTCTTCACGACAGTTGAGGCTCTCGCTTGAATCCTTTGAGGTTTCGAACTGGGCTGTACGAAGCCCCTGATTATACCCAATTATATAACATCGCCACGACCGTGTGTGTGTTTACTTGTGTCTGTGTGTGTGTATCTGTGTGTGTGTGTGATCTATACACTCTGTCTCAGACACACTGGTTGACCAGTGAATTGATGGAACGTTGATGATCAAAGGGCTTAAGTGGTGCTTATCGTTATCTCAACATATATGCCTGAGAACTCGCACACACACACACACACACACACACACACACACACACGTGCGTACCACCCACCCCCACACACACACATACACACAGTTTCAATTAAGTTCTTTCAACTGTTTTGTTTTATCTGTCACATTTTAATCCTTCAAATATTTATTGCTTAACATATAAGCAGGTTTCTAGACCAGGGTCACAAAGCGCTTGAACAATCAAAAACAATACACAGTTAAAATATATACTTTAAAAGGTCAAGACACATAAGACAAACACAGGAGTCCTAGAATATCAGGGAAAAGCCTGCACCACTAAAAATGTCTTAAGATGTTTCTTAAAGGAGTCAGTAGATCATCAAACACACAGAGAGAGGAAGATAGTTTCAAAGCTTAGGAGCAACAGTCTGGAAGGATTTCTCTCCTCTGGTCCTGAACCGTGTTCAGGAACCATCAGTAGATTCTGATCGACCTCAGAGCCCAAGCTGGGGTCTAAGGCTGGATCAGATCAGTGATGTAAGGAGGAGTCTGACCATGAATAGATCTGAAAGTAAGAACCAGAATTTTAAATTTGATCCTGAAAGAAACTGGAAGCCAGTGAAGAGTTTTAAGGATCGGAGAAATGTGAGTTCTTCTACTAGAGCAGGTCAGAATTCTCACTGCAGAGTTTTGTATTAACTGCAAGCGAATAAAGGTATGTTTAATTCTACTTTCTGGCAAACCATCATCACAGCTTTAAGCATGACATGAGGGAAAGGTGTCAGACAAATGGGGTTAGAGGTAGGATGGTCATTAGGTGTGTGTGAGCTTGGATGGGGGAACCAGGAGATTTATTGAATGTCCAGTATGAGGAAGTCCTAACGATGTCCTGTGTCATGTGATCTGAAGGGTCAGAAGACGTGATAGCACACGCTTAGTGCAGCCTAGGGGCCATTTGCGGCCCTTAATCAGATTTCATGTGTTCCACAGGCTTTTCATATACTGTATCTTTTAACCAGATAATGTAAATAACAATAATATCCAAGTCTATGCATAGGTTTCGCCTTTAAACAACCAGGGATATGCATGCAAAACAAGAATATTTCACATATTCTCAGTCCTGACCTGTGAATATTCTTTCATTTGTATTGCAAGTTTAACTGTGGATGTTCCTCTTTAACAAAAGTGTTAATGGCCATCCTAGTTTTTTTCTACCACGTTGTACTCTTATGGTCTCTTACAATCCCCATTTACTGGTGGGCTGAGTACCTCAGGCTTCCTCCCACATTCTTAAAACAGCTATAAAGTCTGAAATTGTTTCGGATTAGTAGATCTATACTTAATCTGCCTGGTTAGATTGTGTCCACTTCTCAATCTAAGTGGCTAGGATAGGCACCAGTCTTGGGTGGAGGCCAAGGAAAATGGATTAAAATATCACAGAATGTTCCATTTGTCGTAATGTTTTTGCCTGTTTATTGTAATGTAAGATCAAAGTAAGAAACAACCGGGTCTCAGGAATTGTTCTTTATCCTCTGCCCCATGGCCGGGTCTAGAAAAATATTTATGGGGTGTCATGAGGGGCCAGAAACCTTCGATGGTGGGGGTCAAACATCTTAAGACATTCTTATTTGTGCAGGCTTTTCCCTGATTTTCTGGGACTTCTGTGTTTATCTTATGTTTTCTTGGCCTTTTAACTTATATTTCTAAATTGTGTATATATAAACTGAATGTAATCAGTTTGATGAGCAATTGTATGTTCGCACTCCATAATAGATGCGTCTAAAACACGTCTAATCTTAAAAAGACGTAAAAAAGAGATATATTTCATAACTTTTATTTATTTTTGATGTCATTAATTTTTATATTCACTTTAATGCTTTTTAAGGGGCAATACATTCTAACAAACATGCCAAGAAAAACAAAATATGAAATCATAGGGACTAGTATTAAATAATTGAAGTAAACACAAGATAAAATTGTTAGTTTCTACATGATCTTTGACCTCAATGTGGTCAAACACAGCCAAAGGGTCGTGCTGCATTCACTGCAGTCGGACATTTGAGTCGCAAGATCGTAAATTGTTCTATTAGTCGCTTCGAATTGGGTATTAAGCAGGGGTGGCAAGGCTTTCTTTTTAGGGTGGCAGCACGGTAGATCCGGCCCTGCTCTGCCCAGCAACACAAAACCATTTCTCTCATCAGGACGAGCATTATTAAGAGACAAAGACGTATATAAAGCTTCTCTTACCACGGACTAAAACATTGATTTGAACATATAAATGTGTATTTGGAGATTGTGGCGAGACACTGAGAAATGCTTGCGAGATGTCCATCATTAGTGATGCCATTTCGTGTGGAATAAGTGGTCCGAGATGGAGTGTAATTGGGAAAAGTTGATTATGGTTCATGTCTATTGGGCCGACGGTGCTTTATCTCCGTGGCAGTAAAAGCCGACAGCTTGTGTCATTCGAGGCAGGAATATTTCCACCCGGGCTGTGATCATGTTTCAATGTTGGAGAGAGGCATTAAAGTCAGAGTATTTCTTTGTTCCTCTGCCTCTCCACACACGTTTGTCTGAGCCGTTGTTAAGCTTATGAGTGGGATGGATGCTTTATATCGCTCCAGCGAGGATCAATAACACTATGACATCACAGCTGCGAGGACCGTTACATATGATAGGAGGAAACCGAGGTTTATTTACACAATACGATCCATCCTTGCTGTTATTTAAAAGCCACGAGAACAAGCTAATGTTGTTAAGCACAGTGAAGTAACAAGAGCGCGACCGGGGCTAATTCGCCCCTAAATGAGAGTTTATGGCCGAAACCGCCCTGAAATCACTGATGTAGATCTTAATATGAGGATGAGTGCTGTCAAAGATAAGAGGCCAAAGAGGAGAGTGTGTACTTGTGTGTGCGGTTAGTTTGTGGGCTCTATCTTAAAGACAAAGGGACGGGGGCAAAGGTCAAACTAACAGCAGACAGGCCAGTCCCGGGTCAGAGGGCTCAGACTAACCTGATCAGCGGTCTCTGTTTATCCGAGAGCACCCCGATCCCCCATCGAGCTTATCTCTGACTTTCACTTTCAGGGAAACTCACGAGGAAGGTATTTTGGTAACGTGAGGACCATCTCCTTCGCCGCCCCCTTCCACGCAAAATGTTTGTGATGTGAGCCAGAATAATTGTTTTAACTCCTCACACGCCGCGATGGTCCCACGACCGGCCGCCACACACACATGACTGGGTGAAAAGGGGTAGAGGCGCTCCCTCAGTGGGTGGTGGTGGGGGCAGCGGGCCGTCATGGAGCCAATGTCCCGTCCGATTACAGCCGGAGGACCAGAGAGGCACGCTAATCTCAACCCCGAAACACAGGGAGAGAGAGAGGGAGGCGGGGCGGGGGGTCGCAGGAAAAACCTTCAAGGGACAAAGAAGCGCTACCGTAGAAACACACACACACACACACACACACACACACACACACATGCATTCTGGAAAGTCCTGTTCAATGAAAAGATTACATCCCGGGTCCCTGACCTCAGTCCGGACCCCTCGCTCAGGCACGACTCACAACATAATGATATCGCTGCCAGCACTGACTGCACACCAGCAGAAACACACACACAGTTTCTTATTGGACAAGAAAAACTACTTAACAGAAATATTAGGATAAACTTGATTTTCTTTTCCAGAGCGAGAATTGTTCTCTTTGCTTTATTTATATTAAAGAAGTGCAATGTAACATATTTTTGGTTTAGAATACATCTTTTCTTTAATGATTAGGGATTATAAAAATATCAATATGGCGATATATTGCGATGTTCTTTTGCTGTATCGATATTCGACAACTCTGTATCGATTTTTTTTAATTTTGGCTTCACAATTATATTTCATGTGTTACCACTTTATATAGATAGATCGCAATAGTGTGTAATAAATAAAATAATGATATATAGTCTAAAATTAACATAATTAACTTTATTAACCACGAGAACGCGGCGGTGATTTAGGACTAGGGGATACCGAATACCCTAGAATCAAGTACTTGAATATACCACAAATATATTCTTGTTCCCACAGTATCGCAACATTCAAATATTCTGAGCTTTGTTCATTTGTGTGTCGCAATTATATCTCTGGCTGCTAGATGGCAGAAGTCACCACTTCCTTCCCAGCTAAAGAATCGATTGAATCCTGCAAGATGCCCGCTATGACTGAGGACGAGAGGATACAGTCGACTCCAGCAGCTTTTCAACCTGATGTGTGGACAATTTTTGGTTACAAAGCGAATCAAAGCAGTTACGACTTCTATCAACAGTCATGTGGTCTGTTAATTCTGCAACACCAGAGTTAAGTACTCGACAATACTATAAACATATCCTTGTTCCTGCAGTATCGCAATATAACGTATCGATGCCCCGGTACCGTGATGCATATCGTATCGCCAGATTTTTGCCAAAACATACCCGTAGTATTGATACGATACATTTTGAAAATTCATGAATTACGCATTAGTCATAAGTGGATTAGACACATTTTCATATGAATGAATGAGTTACAGGAAAAGATAAAACAAAAAAGTGATGCAAAAAGAGCTTTTGTCTTGTTTTGTACACAGATTCACATGTGGTGCTGGGCAACAGTCCAATGAAGGAGCCACAACGTTGAAGTTACACTTTCCTCACACTGGGGGGAGCCCAAAAAAACTTTTCAATGCTTTAAGATAATGATTTTTCTTTTCATCGGAATAATTTTAAAAGAAAATCAATAATTGCAAAACCAAAGTATTCCTTCACTGGCAAACACAAGTGAGTATACAGTAAGTAGTAAATGTTTATCACTTATTTAACCCGATAGCTGCTCTCATGGCTTTGTCCATCAAATGTTTCCAAAAACAAGCCTCAGCAAGTTTTTATTGATACACTTCAAGTAACAAAGAGATATTGATAGTGAAAACCTGTTTTTCTAATCCACAAGATTTGAATGACCTTTAATGATCCTTTCCATTACTTGGAACAACTACTTTCCAAACACATTTTAGATATTGATATATTGTCTTTTTTTGAATGATTTTCTTTAACAAATGTATTTAATTTTTATTTAACTTAGGTTCCCAGTACTCGACCTCGTATGTAATGCTGTTAAATATATGTTTTGACTTTTAAAGTTGGATTAAAATGCAACAAATGCTCCACCACGGCTCATTATAGCGTGCGTGAGAAATGAGGTCTAATTAATTTTATTCATTTTCAAAGTCCCCTGGAGCTCAGCATCCTCTGTCAGCCTCTCTCCTGTTTGTTACCCTGCACTCTCTGGAGGCATGTAGCTCGCCGTGTACCGTCATGTCTGCAAACAGTCCCGACAAGACCACTGCTGTGAGACAAACACAAACATCAATACATAAACAAATCCTTTCATACACATCAGTTGCTCTAAACACTGCGCCCACATGAAGCACTCAGTCAGCCTCCTGTCAGAGCCCTTTGTTTGGCGGCGGCAGCAGCATTGTTTGCTTCATGCTCGCCGCAATTTTGTGATCGTGTCTCATTATTAATGGATGGTGTCAGAGAGTCGCCGTCCTCTCCGTCTGACAAGGCATTTGCATTTACACAGACTTCCTCTCAATATCGGTTTGCACCACAATGTTGACCTTTAATTATGGATACCAAAATGTTTGTTACTGCACCACTCTAGTGTGCGGTGTGTGTGTGTGTGTGTGTGTGTGTGTGTGTGTGTGTGTGTGTGTGTGTGTGTGTGTTGGTGTGTGTGGAAAGGGAAAATTGTCTTAATGTCTCAATGAATCTTGGTTAAGACATTAACTCACATTTTGCTTATTATCAAAGCAAATATTCTATATTTAGATGATCCATTAACTTGAATTAAAACATTTTATTTATTTATTTATATACTATTATTTTCTGCTACCTCGATTGCCAACGATATTGGCTGTTTCATATGAAACCAATCAAGTTACAACTATTAACTCAAAAGCATTTAAAAATTTAAACTAGCACTTTTTAAAATGAGATTTTGATTCAGTCAAATGAAAATATGACGAAAAGATAGTAAAATAGACATGTCTATAGTAAAATATTCCATCCCTTTTTATAGATTTGGTCTGTATGATGTATACATAAACTATTAAAAAAAACTCAGCCTCCTGTCAGAGCTCAACTATGGCCATATACATATGTTTATGTGAGATATTTATGCATGAGAAGGCATTCTTCAAAGCAACTTACCACTTACTTATTTTTTGTCCATTTACACACATTCACTCACTGATGGCAGTAGGCTGTGACGCAAAGGAGATAAGACTGGCTGAGTCTGTGCCTTCTTTTAAAATCTCTTTTAAAAACACACTTTAACAGACTGGCTTTTCTGTAATGTCGCCTTTTAACGCTTAACTGGTTTCATCAATGGGCTTTTACTCTCCTTTATTTTCAGTGTTTTTATCATTTTATTTAATGGAACGTGTGTTGTTTTATCTTGTTTTATTACTGTTCTGTTTTAATGTATTGTGTCATTTTTCACTGTAGTTGTTTGCTTTTATGTAAAGCACTTTGTAACTACCGTTAAAAAGTGATATATAAATAAAATGATTATTATTATTTCTCTCAGGAGCAATCGTGGTCAAGTGTCTTGATCAGGAACACAATGACAAATTAATATCCAGAGTTGGGATCGAACCCGCAACTTCTTCGGCCACAAGCCAATAACTCTACAGCAGAGGTGTGCAATTCAATTTCCTCTTGGGCCACATTATATACAGTGACTGTTCTCAGGGGCCAGCATGCCTATAGAAAGGAACAAAACCTAAAGATTTCAAATTAAAAAGATGTCGCCATAGGAATTTTCCTTTCTAAACATTTATTCAATGTACTTCAAAATGTACTTCACGTAAAATAAGTACTCGCAAAAATGACAAATAAAAAGGAGGAAAAAAGGCCTTGACTTGTTTTATGGTGTTTATTGATTTTAAAAAGGAATAACCAAACAAAATATATATATATATATTTACTTAGCTATCAGAGATATTTCTATAGGGTCATACTTAATAGCTTTGCTCTACAGTCTGAGCTATGTCAGATACAAAAAACATAATTCAAGGTTGGTGTGATTAGCATTTTCATAATTTGCACTTTCACTTCATTTTAGTATATAGATTTAAGCGGGTCAGTAAGTACTGGAAGGCAATAAGTACCGACAGGTTAAAATGCGTTCTAGTGCCTTCATAAGGCTTTCCATAGCAGTAGAAATGGTAATATGTTCCTTTCTTGGTATTGCACATTCTCAATATCCATCCCAACCTGCCTGCACTCTCTTCTTTACCTCCTATAATGCCTCTCTTAATATCTCTCTATCCACCTATTCCTTGTGCTCTTTAGCAAGTCATAGCCGGTTTTATTAAATGAGCTGAAAATAAACTTTTTTTAAATAGAAAGCCACTGAACCAGGTAATAGTTGGGCTGCTCGCTGCTCTTTGCATGTGTGCAGCAGATCCTGACATATTCACCCACCACCTTCTTGGCTGTTAAAAGGTCTGCTGGTGTTTACATGGGTGTGATGTCCCCATATCCTCAGCCTCACACTGCAGCTGCCAACTGACACAACATGCTTTTATTATAATAGCATCCTTGCATTAGTATTAATAGAGTACTGGCTGTGTGTGTGTGTGTATGTGTGTGTGTCAAGTCCTTCATTCATCAAAAATGAATACAGCTGCATCTCTGCCTGCAGTCATCGGTGTTGTTGTTTTCCCCTTCACTGCATTTAGGTTAAGCTTCCACTTCTCCCAATCATTTTCTGCTTGTATTAGTCTATTTGTGTGTCGGTGTGTGTGTGTGTGGGGGGGGGGGATTCTTGAGGAAACACACTTATGCACTCTCCTGATCTGGTGTCACCTCTTTGCCCCCACCTGGAGATGATTATTCAAAAAAAATAACAGCACATAATAATTCCATTATCTACGCTAATGTCACCTTTCCTTTCCAACCTCCTCTCATCCTTCCTTCGTCGGCTATTACATAAACATGTGATGTCTGTGGACACACCTGCCGCTCAAAGGTGATAACAAGTTTTGTGGTGGTGTCTCGGGACACACTGTCATCTATATCCAAGTGATCATGGAGGCTGTATTGCCCTTCATTCTAGAGCAGGGGTGGGCAATTAAAATTCTTCAAGGGGCCACATTAAATTCTGTGATTGTTGTTAGGGGCCGTCAAGCAAAAAGAAAAGACGAAAAAATCCCCCCCCAAAAAGGACATTCGTCATTAGGCCGTGACATTTATTAAGCTAAATTAGCTGCTATTTTATTCTTGTATAGATTTGTTTTTTTCAAAACATTTCTTCAATTAACTTGAAACAAATGTTTTGAGGGATTAATATATACACAAAAAAATTACACATAATAAGGAGGGAAGAGTTATGTGAAAATGTAAATTAATAATAAATACAAAATTCATTTGTTAATGCATTAGAACCATTTATACATGATCATACTTTGACATTACGAGGGCCGCATTAATAAAGTCAAAGGGCCGCATGTGGCCCCCGGGCCGCAATTTGCCCAGGTCTGTTCTAGAGGGACGTAATCATCGCCACCACATTAAAAAACCCGCTTCTCCTAATGTTTTTCCATAACCTGACGGATGGACTATTGAATACCATCATCATCAGAGACATTTGGATGCAATTTTTCTCTCTACAGAGTTACACCGATGACTCATTTCCTCCTCCTCCTTCTTTCACTCATGTTTCTGGATACTTATCATCATCACCTCATGTCCATCATCTTCTCCCCTCTCCAATAAATGAATACACTTGAATGTACTTCCTAGGATAAGTTTACTACCAATAATATCTTGCAAGAAAAACGCGCGAGTCACATATCATGATGGATAAGGAAGAGATTCATAACCAGTCGCAATGATTTCACACGTCCTTTATCCGGGATGTCTGCGAGTGTCACCGTGTGTCGGCCATGGTTCACGCCGGGCAACGTGATGTGTGTGAGGCTCGTGCGCTCTGAACATCAGCGAGGGCGAGGTGTGATACACTGTGACTTTTGTGCTCGACGAGAAAACATCACACATTCCTGGGGAAAAGAAATAACACGCCTGGGCTCTCCGGTGGTTCCTAGTGGCGTTCTGGAGACGACTGTTAAAATATTGAACCGCCAAGAGCGAAAGAGCTTCCTTATAGTAAAACAAAATATAATTTTATAGTGATATATATTGATATATGTTGGTACTATGGAACTGAGTATAGGTTGAGGTCGCCTCAAGAACAGATAAATTACACTGTACTGGTTATTGTTAGTTAAATAATCATTTTACATTTATTATTGTGGAATTATTTCTCCCTCTGATAAAGCAAGTGGTCATAATGTTATGGTGCATTTATCTACAATCAAAAAGTCAAACTGAGTTTAGAAAAAAAAGATAGTACTACAAATTGGGGATGTAAGAAAATATTGATACACTTAAATATCGCGATATTTCATGATATCATACAGTATAAGCATTTGTATCATTTTTATTTATTTTTTATTTAACAATTAACATGCAAATATTCTCAGCTTTTGTTCATTTTAGTGTCGCAATTAAATCTCTCGCCGCTAGATGGCAGCAGTCACTTTCTTCCCAGCTAAAGAATCAATGAAATCTTGCAAGATGCCCGAGATGACTGAGGACGAGTGGATACAGTCGACTCCAGCAGCCTTTCAAGCTGATTGAAAACAATTTTTGGTTTCAAAACGAATCAAAGCAGTTACGAATTTGTCAAGAGCCACGTGGTCTGTAAATTCTGCAACACCAGAGTACTTGGATAATACTACAAATATATACTTGTTCATACTGTATCACAATATATCGTATCGTGATACATATCGTGTTGTCAATTCACACCATTAGTAATGATACGCTTAATTTTGAAAATTCAGGAATCACACATAAGGGATTATTTTTACCAATTTGCAATATATCGCAATACATCGTAACGTTGACCCTGTATCGTGATACGCATATTAACGCAAGATTCTTCCAAAAATATATGGACACTAGAAACCCGGAAGTAAATATTCTCTATAGAATTATGCATATTAGACTTTATTTTATTATTTTTTACATTTTAAACTGGTGAAAACAGCAGGAATAAATCAACAATCGGATGCAGAAGACACAAGATGTCTAGGAATAAAACGCTGAACATCACGTGTCGTGGTAACCAGGACAGATTTATTTTATAGCTGCTGGTGGCGCTGCCTCCGAACGCGTCCGTTTCCATGGTAACCAGAGCTGCACAAAGAGAGAGCAAAAAAAAAAAAGTTTCTGAAATAAACTCGGACCGAAAAGCTGGACCTTGAAATATATAGCGTGTGAAAGCTGGAGACGTCCTCCAGACATGGACTCCAGACAGCCCGAGACTTCCCAGTGAGTTCGTAAAAAAAAAAAAAAAAAATCCAATCCAATCCTAGCAATTAATGTTGTAAACTTGAAAGTGTGTTAATTTAAACTTGTTCTGTCTGTGTTTTGGCAGCTTCGCGATGACCGGAAGCTGGATGTGCGACTGGACCGATGCTTTGATTCATTCACGGAGGAAGCGCCGCGAGCAGGAGAGCCTGTCAGCGGTGATTGAGGCGAGCAGACAGGTGACGAGCTAACTCATGCTAACATATGCTAACATATGCTAACGGGCTAACACCACAAATGATTGACGTTTGAGTCTCCAACGAGGAAAAAATGTGTTTAAATATTATTTCAAATGCTTCTCGTCTTACATAGTGGGTGTTTTAATATGTCTGGGAGGCTAAATGTAGCCTTTAGGGGTCTCAAGTTAGCATACACACTTGTTACATAACTGCACATATGCTGGAGGCCTGTTTTTTATTGACACTGCTCTTTTCCTTATATATTTTTGATTTAAAGTTACTCTAAATTTGGTTTTAATTCTAATATAGCTACACCAGAGGACATTAGCTTTAAAATAATAGACTCGAGATATTGTTTTCTTTTAATAACTATTGCACTTTTAAAGAAAAACTAGCTTTATTTTTAATTGTTGTTCATTACAAAGCGGTGGACTTTGCTTATGAAAAAACATCATATTTCCTTCATGTTTAATGAGTGTTTTTCTCCAGCTGTGTCGGCCTGTCTTTACGAGAGTAGACTCAGAGCTGGTTCTTTTAAAGAGGCCAAAAGACTACAGCACCACAAGATGGTTGTTTTTTTTTTGGTTCACTTGTGATTATAACTGTTTATAATCCACTAAACATGGGAAAAGTTCGTTTTAGAAGTTAAATATACAGTTTCTCTCTCTCTTGTTTCTTTGTCAGAAAACAGAACGTTTGGGACGTCTCAAAGATGAGCTGCGAAGAGATGCTGGGAGAACAAAAGGATTGAGCCTGAGCAGAGATATATCACAAAAAGTAAGTTTACTTACTACCCTTTCCTTGCTAGGTTTACAAATGAGGCTTAATTTTGTACCATCCAAATTTCGAGTTACAAATTCTCCCTTAATTGATTCATAGTTATAATTTTTTATTACTTGGAAATAGAATACATGTATTATTTTTTTATATACTTTATTTAATACATTGTTTTATTTAAAGAATAAAAAAGTATTTATCGATGAATAAAAAAATTAAAAGAAAAGTTTGTAGTTGAATAACTTTCTCCCCAGGTCTTACCCTATGTAGCTGGGACAGGCTCCTGCACTTATGATAACATAATGGTAATAAGCAAAAAAAAAAAGAGTGAATAAGTATTGTTAGTTTGATTTATCTTCATTCTATTTATTGTTTTTAAATACTTATATTTTAAGTTGATTATAAATTAGATACTTTATTTAGATAATTTATATGTATTGTTGACTAAAATGTTCATGAGTGTGAAGGTATTTTGTGGCCTCTCCAGGGTGTCCCTAGGTCTCACCCTGTGTAGCTGGGACAGGCTCCTGCCCCAAGACAATAAGTTATTTTTTATTTTGTTTAGATTAATGAAGAAAAAAAATACAAACTAATGACCCATATCAAAGTATCGAGGAAAATGTTTCCTTTTTCCACATTTAAAGGCGCTGTTAAAAAAACTAAAGCATGTTTTCCTCAACAAGGATAATGAGACGAAGCGTACGGTTGTAAAAGTGGAGAAGCAGAGGAGGGAGCTGGTCGGCTTGGAGGCAGAGCTGGAGAACCTTCAGGAAGAGCGAACTGAACTGGAGAAGAGAATCGAGCAGCAGCTGCGTGAGCTCCAGAGATATTCTCTGTTTCATGACTTTCTGCAACAGGTCATCCAAACAACAAAGGTTACATTTACTTCATTTTTTCCAACTAAAAAAAAAAAAATGTTAATTCGCAAAGTTTATTTTCTGATGATTTGCAAAATGTAGGTTAACCTAAAACCCTTAAAATCAATTTGACCTCGAATTTCAATGAATATTTCAAATAAATTGTTATAATTACACAAAAAGACATGAAGTTAATATGTACCTGTTTTCTTTTTTAAGTTTGAAAATGTCCAGGCCGTCACGGATTGTCTCGAGAATCTTCTTCACACCAGAGAGCACTTCAGTGTGAGGTTCAGTGAGGCGGACGAGCAGGTGAACCAGCAGAGAAAAGTTCTCCTGATGCAAGAGGAGCAGCATCGCCTGACCGTTCTGAGCAGGAACAACCAGCTGTTGCAGCTCCAGACCGAACTAGAGAAGACGTTTGCCGAGGCGGAATCCTGGGTACGAGACGCCACCGTTGAGATCACGCGTTGGAACGTTAGTCGAACAATTGTGTCTTTCATACACAGGACCGGGAGTGGAGTCGTATCCAGGAAAGTGCGACAAATGAAACACTTCTACTGGGTCAAATTAAAATGGCGACCTTGAATCTTTACGAGTTGACGTATGGAGTAGTGGAGGTCGGAGGAGACGGAGCTGTAGCCATGAGCGACACCGGGTCACAGCTGGACAAGGTTTGGGAGCATTACAGCCATTAGAAAAGTGACTGAAAATGAAGAAAAACTTCTGTTTCTCTTTCACAGATTAGCATTTTCATCCAGGACCATGATGACATTGTGAAGCGGGAAAAGAATTGCACATGATAACTGCTAGTTTATTTTATTTATAGATTGATCCTTTGTGATTCCCTGGATATACTTAATAAATACAGCACCTGCCAGATATAGAGGTTTTAATTCTTCTTTGTAGGGACCATAGTCAAAAAGGGCTGTGTTGTAATCCAATTTAAGACAAATCTGAATTTGTCTTTGTGGAGTTTGGATTTTCTCACACTGATCGTGAGTGTTTCCTTCCTAAAACATGTTCATTATGACCTCAAATTGTCTGTTGATACAGTACGTCTTGATTTGGTGCCTTTTGCTTGATTGAAACCAAACAAACTTTCACTTTGACATCATCTTTTTATGTACGAAAGCAACAGTTTTGTTAATCCACACATTTTATTATCCGCTCTGGTGTAGTTGGAAACCTGTACACTTATTTGTCCTCAACAACACAACTGAAAATCACGTTGTAATGAAACATCGAAAAGAAAAAACATCTGCTTAAGTTATCATTTCTTTCCTTTCTTCCCTTTCCCCTTGCCTTTCCCCTTCCCCTTCTGTTTGGGGTTCTTCGCAGCATGGCGAGCGCGGTAGTCTCTCCAGTAGGCCTGGATCAAGAGAGCAGCCTTCGTCTTCCTCTCCAGCTCCTTCAGCTCCGCCTGTCGCTTCTCTTCCAACTGTCGCTTCCTCTCCATGATCATGTTGTACTCCACCTCCAGGACCGCGAACGGCTCCGCCAGCATCCCCAGCTCCTCTTCCTCGTTTTGATACTGTTTTTCACATTTTTCCAGTTCGGCCTGTTTTGAAAGATGGCACATTGGTTGGCAGGAGACTTTACCATTGGAAGGCTTGAGGTCAGAGCAAGAGGCATCGAAAGACAAGTTAAGTCCACGTGCTTCAACTCAAGTTTGGTCAGTTATAGGGATTTGATTTATTTATTTATGAGTCAAACAACATTGTCCTCTACAGTCGAGTGACTTCTTGTTAAAAGGGGAAATGCTGTCTCCTAGTGGTGTGGCTGGATATGGCAGGGGTGGAATGCCAGGAGCGTCATAATTAGGTGGTAAATAGACAGGAAAAAGCCATATATCATTGACACCCATGTATACAGCTAATGGTAAAAAACCACAAGTGTTTTGAATTTTATTGAATTTCCTCATATAAAAATTAAAAAATTAGAATTGAAATGTAGTTTTTAGGTGCTTTTTGTGGCTGTTACAGAAGTGGGCAACAGAGGGATTTATAATCCATCTGTCTGTCTGTCCGTCCGTCCAAAATTAAATGCATTGAAAAAAAAACTAAAATAACTATGCCATTTAAATACAATATAACCGTGCAACATCATTACTTTTTTATTTCAATATAATCTCAATATTTTTCAAAAAGTTTTCTGAGAGGCAAGAAATATTCACCAAAAGGACAAAGAACAAATGGGGAACAAAAAACGTAAGCAAGTTGTATTAAGAGTTAATTATGATAATAAATACAAAGTGGATTTTTTTTTAGGTATCACTGTCAGAAACATTATCTATAAACTACATGTTCTACGAGGATCAGTTTTACTCTGATATCTGGGCCATATAAATACAGACAAAAGGCCACACTTTTCCCACTTCTGAGCTATTATGATAGGATAGGATTAATGTTGGAATAGGTACATGTAAAGTCCTGTCACCTGGACCATGTCCAGAAGGTCTGTAATCTTTAGACACGATATGAATTAAGTGTAAAGGAAATCTCATAGTATCAAGAAATGTAGTTTTTACCTGATTCTCCTCCATTCTTTCATCAAAATCATTGAGGAATTCTTCAATTTCCACCTCTTTTCTTTCAATGTTCTATAAAAAAGAATGGGGGAAATATTGTTTTGATATTAACAACATTTGAATCAATATTTAATTTGATCTAGTGACCTCTTGAAGTTCCTTTATGGTCTTTTTGTTCTCAGCAATCAATTTGTTGAGCTGCACGGTGAGCCCGTCGTTTTCCTTCTTCGTTCCCGCCTGCTTTACTTCCGATGTTTTAATGCACGTCTGACAATGCTCGTCGGATGGAGGCGGCAGACCCATGTCCTTTTTGCCATCATCCTGGAGTCGACTGTCCAAAAGTTTGATTTCATCACTTTTTTCGGAAATCTGAAAACACAATGAAAATTCCAGATTTTACAAGTTAGACCAGCAGAAGCTTTGGTTTGAATCCTCACCTGTGAGTCTACTTTTTTGATGATATCGGTCATCTCTGACTCCAGCTTAACAATGTCCTCCATGGCTTTAAGTGTGCACGAGGGCGCTTGTTTGCGTAAAAGGAACTGAAGCTCTTCATCTGGGCTGTTCTTCAATCTTTCGATCATCTGCTTGTGAAACTTCCTGAGCCCCGCGAGGAACAGGCCTTCCTGTCCCGTACATGTCTTTGTTTTTAAACCAAAAATGGCTTCAGGATTAGCTTGGAAACATTTAAAGATATTTCTGATGGAGTCCATGAAGTCTCTGTCCAGCCTGATGCCGTCTCCTTCCCCATATCCTTCAAATATCTCCACCCCAGAATATCCCTTGAATCCATCCTGGGCTTCAAGTCTTTCCGCCACCGTCTGATGCGAGTCAAGCAACGCCATTAAATCTTTGTCGTCCACGCTCGGAACAGTGTCCAGGTGCATGAAAGACACACGAGTCACGGCGATCTCAATGTTGGTGATGAAGCTATGGAGCGTGTTTGAGATTTGTTGGGCCTCCACTGAGAGCAGAAGGTTGCGCGGTAACTTGCTCCCACCGTCCTTGAAGTTACTCCTTGACTTCTGCAGGAGGGACACCTGACGGGTCATCTTCTCGGAGAGCATCTCGATCTCCTCCATGGACAGAACCATGCTGATGGTGGGAGAAACAAACACAAATGTTCAATTATTGGTAAATAAAATAAGAGATGTTTAGGTTTGATTGACAATGTCACACTTACATCTCCTCCTTCTTCTCTTCATCTTGTGTCTCTAGTTCGCCTTTCTTCTTGGGCTTCTTCTTTTTATTTGTTGGCATGATCGCTGGATTAAGTCCTTTTCAGTGAAGTAGTGTGAATGTTTTTTTAACAATTGTATTTCTTCCTGCTCACTGCCAACATTGTATCAATGTGCTGATATTTCTACAGTTACAGAGTTAAACATGTTTATTGACACAACTGTATATTGACTCGCGGTGACTGATGTTGAGCTATTATTGAAATCTGGAGAATGGAGCAACAAAGAGCTCGTCTATGAAACCAAACAAAGGGTAAAGTCAACTAGTCAGGAGTAATTAAGACACAATAAAGCTTTATTCTTACATAATTAAAGTGAACAACTGGCACAACCTGTATTAGTTACAGACACAATTTATTTGAAATAGAAGTCAGTGAGAGTCATAAGAGGGCTCTTAAGCATCTGATTTTATTACTTTTGTGTACAGTAGAGAGCAAATGATAAAGGTAGCTCTCGGCCCTTTTTGTTATTATTGATTGACAGACTGAGAGATGAGGTTAGTCACAAGAAGTGGACCATGATGTTTGCCGATGAGATAGTAATCTGTACAGTATGGTGGAGGTGAGCTAGAGAAGAGTAAAGATGGGAAGGTGAAGAAAAGAGTGCAGTTAGGGTGGATGAGAATTAAAGGGTTTTTACTAAATGTCCATTTTTCTGCTTACTTTTTAAAATCTTATCTTTGTTTGTGCAACACCCTGGTCTTCCTTTCTTTCTTTTTCGTCTTGCTCTTTTTGACTTTTGACTTCCTCTTCAACGTGTTGCGCGTGGAGAGTCCTCTCCAGTGGGCCTGGATCACAACCGCTGCCTTTGACTTCAACTTCAGCTCCTTCAATTCCTCCTGTCGCCGTTGTTCCGACTGTCGACGGCGCTCCATCACCAGATCGTACTCTTTCTCCAGGACAGCGTACGGTTTCTCCAGCCGCTGGATCTCTCCTTCCTCTTGTCTCAACAGAGTTTGAACTTTCTCCAGTTTAGCCTGAGAGAGTTAAGAAGGCGATTAACACTTTTAAGAAAAAGCTTTAAGTCCAGAGCTGAGAAACCAGCGAGATAATATACTTTTACGTTGGTAAACTATATCAGAATACTGTTATAGAAACGGTTTACAGTTAGCTAATGACCCAAGATGATAGCAGCATCTGAAAGTCTGGGTTAAAAATGCTCAAATTGCTCATCCATAGTAAATAAATATTCATAAAAAATAGAAAATAATAGATGGTTACCTGATTTTCTTCAATCTTCTCATCAAAGTCATGAAGAAATTCTTCTATTTCCAGTTCAATTCTTTCATTTTTCTGAAAGAGATTAACGCTTTTAATAGTGGCTTTGTAAACACACACTAAAGAGCATTTGACAATATGTCAAAGTCATTATATATGGCCCACAAGATGAGTTTCTCAAAATCAAAGTAGATAAATGTTATATATGCTAGTGTTAAAGATAAGCTACTCTTCAGAGATCATGCTTATAGTTAGTTTTAAAAAATTCGGCCCTAGTTTGTGAAAAGAATTTGGGCCCCTGTGTGATTAAATATGAAATAGTTCCTATATAACATCATATTTTTGTGTTTGATGTGTGTTTCTTTTGTCTCTATTTTAAATATAATTCCCTGCTTGCCTCACTGTGATGAATCTGCCACATCCTTTAAGCTGTTGACGCTCCAAACCTCTCTTGTCACACGTCTTCACCTCCCACGACCATATCAACATCACAATTCATCAACTATATAAGACTATATGTATATAAAACAGTTAAAAAAATGTGTGAGTTTATTTGAATGTCTGTAAGAAAAGATTTACCTCTTGAAGTTCTCTTTCTTCATCTTTGTTTTTGAGGATCAAACTCTTGAGCTGAACGCCGAGCTCGTCTGTTTCCTTCTGTGTCGCCGCTCGCCGTATGTCTGAAGACTTGATGTGTGACTGGCAATGATCGTCTGATATCACGGGCAGTTCCTTTGTGTCGTCCTCCTGCAGTTGACTCTCCAGGATATTGATCTCTTCATTTGTTTCTTCGGCCTGTGATACAACATTTTAATTGCACATGACATGTTGACATGTTGAACTTTTCATTGACGCCCTGCAGCAGTGGATTTCTCACCTTCAAGTCCACCGTCTTGATAAGAGCAGACATCTCTTCTTCAAGTTTGTTGACATCTCTGAGCTTCTGTGCTGTGGACGACGGTTGCGGCACATGCAGCAACTGATGAAGTCCTTCGTCCGGGTTGGTCTTCAATCTCTCAACAGTGTGCTTGTGAAAACTTTTGAGCGCTCCAGTCAGCACTTCCCCTCTCCCTAACACGAGACTACCTTCTGTTCTTTTCAAATCAAAAATATCTCCTGGATTAGCTCTGAAATGCTTGAACAAAGTCCTAACGGATTTCATCAAGTCTTTCTCCAGCTGAGCTTCTTTTCCAACGTCTCTCTGTGTTCTTTCTAAATCTAGTCTTTTAACCAACACCTGATGCTCTTGAAGGGATTTTTTCATTTCTTCATCGTCCATTTTCAGAGCATCATCTGCATGTAAGAAAGCAAAACGACTCACTGCTAACTCAATGTCAGTGATGAAGCTTTGCAGTGTGTCGGAGATCTGCTGAGCCTCCACTGAGAGCAGGAAACTGCATGGAAGTTTGTTGCTGTCATCCCCTTGTTGATCATTTCTCTTCCGCAGAAGGACAACCTGGCGAGAAATCTTCTCTGCTGCAACTTGGATTTGCTCCGTAGACACATTCATACTGAAAAAAACAAAAATGATATTCCAAATAAAATTGAATTAGAGTTTTAATGGCAAGTTAAACGTTTTTAAAATACACGTATAATAACATAAAAACATGTATTTTATTCATTTTGTTGATGGGATGCTGCATCCTTACGTTTTATCCTACCTAGGCACTTCTAGGTGTAAAAAAAACCCCTGCAAATATGAATCTAAAGTGAGACGTGTGTGTTTAATCCATGTGAAAGCCACTTTTAAGAGCTCATAACACACAAAAAGAATCACAAATAACTCTCCTGTGTCATTTTTAAACAAACACAAATGTGTGTTGCAACGTCAGAGATGCATATTGTGAGTATGCGATTGATTGATAGTAAGTAAGTAATGGTTATTTCTATGTTATCATTATTATCCTTATTTATTATTTTTAGTCCATTGTGTCCAGAATTTACCCCGATCAATATTCCCTTGCATAAAATTACCTTTTTTTTTAATTTATATCATTAAATCCAAGCAATTTAATGTTTTTTTATTGCATGTAAAAAAGAGTGAAACACTAAAAAGCACAAATATTAACCAGTTTGTTCTGTTCAATAGCATCTATTTTTTTTTTAGTTAATAACGAAGAATGAAACTTACTTCTCTGTCCTCTTATGTTCTTCCAAGACGACTTGGCAACTTGTTGTTGCATGTTGCTAGGATACAACAAATAACGGCACACAATTATAATACGTCTTAAGAAAAGTGTAACGGTTTAGACAATTAAAAATTGTCTTCTGTTTCCCGGTGAAATTTTGAATTTTCTTACATTAATTTTTTTTTTAAATATAGGGTAAATAATATTCGTTCAATTTTATTTTGAAATGTGCGTCACTCCGCCTGCCGTCATGCGACCCAGACTGTCGTGAAGAAGTTTGTTCTCCAGCAGCGTCCAGTGTTTTTTTTTTATTAGAGGCGTTTTAAAAAATGTTTTAAAGGTTGCGAACACTTAGCATTCATTTCGTTGTAATGGTTATTTGCAGGAAAACTCCTTCCCTAAATGTTCACGACGTGTTGGCTAACGGGTGTTAGCTTGCGAGCTAATGGGATGAGCAGCTATGTCATCTGACAGTTAGCCGGAGCTCACCGAAGAAAAAGGGGAATCGTTTAGTCTCGGAAAGAAGGGAACTGTTTTTATTTTTTAGATAAAAATGGATGTGGACGACGACGTGCCTTTTATTTTGACCTGGGACGAGGCAAATAGCGGTTTGTTCAGCGAGGAACCAGAGAGGACAGACGAGAGTAAGTACTACTAGCTTGCTGGTGTTTATCATGTTATTGTTGGGAGAGAATCACGTTTTTTTCATTTTGCAATGAATTTAGTGCAATAACTCCTTTTATTCGTACAGAGAATATCAATGTCTGGTTCGTAGAGAGTCTGGGTGTTGGTTTTGAAGTCATATTCAAAGATAAGGGTAGTAGAATGTCAAGTACTTTTAATCCTCATCCATTTCTAAACTGCTTGGTATTTATCACCCTTTTTGCTCCCTTATGAAGATGGACACCACTATTTTGATGTTTAACTCCATTACATCTTGAATATTACCACCAAACTGCTTGTAATATTCCTAACTTCCCCATTTTACCGGATATTGCACAGACTATTTGTCACTTGAAAGGTCTCGATATATACATACATGGCCATGAACGACATGTATAGATAATACTCTAGTACAAACGGAGATTCGACACAGTAAAATAACTGACTAAAGAAAACTTGAAATACATAATGAGTGTAACATTTGACTATGACTTTGATTTGACAAGTTGCTTCTAAATGAGAAAATTTGATTTAAAAACTATGACCTGATCCAGAGAGAAAAGTTCAATCTCTTCTAAACTGCCATAATGGGAGATTATTGGGTCACACGCTAAAGTCCTTAAAGCTCCAGTTGTCAGTAAAACATCTGTTATATGTCTATAGTGGTTTAGGATAGGATGTCCGGCCAAAGTATTTGTTTTTCCATGTCACCTGTCAAATGTTATCAGGGAACATGTAGTACAAATAAAGCAAAATCAATAGCAAACCTATATCATACCAAAGACATGTCAACGTATACGTTTAGTGATCACTGATACTTAATATATATAGATGGATTCTATTGATCCCTCGAAGGAGAAATTATATCCAGCAGCAATAACGCATCCATCCATATATACGTGCATAAATGCATACAAAACGTTAAAATGAATAAATGCATGATTCAAAATTTGCCATCAAAAGGTAAAAATGTATGTTAAGCATTAGAGAGAGATAAGGTTTTAACATACTGTGTAGAATTATAGGGAATCTACATTTAAAACCACAGCTAATGAAACGTACATGAAAAATGATCCATTTGCATCGTAAACAAAGCCGGCATATATCGTGATCATATTGATCCATTATTAATAGTTCGGAAGTTACGAGAATTGTTTTATTCTAGAACGATGCAAATCATCTTTAAAGCACAAACTCACTACAAAATGGGGGTGTGTTACTTTGAAGTGTGTAATAGGACTGAAATAAATTGAACTGAGATGAAAGTGCAGTTTTAAGAATATAATTAAGTAAGTAAGTAATTTTTATTTGTATAACGCTTTTCCAGACCAGGGTCACAAAGCGCTTAAACAATCAAAACAATACTCAATAAATTATATACTTTAAAGGGCAAGATAAAACTGATATGAATATAATTAAGTAAGTAAGTAAGTCATTTTTATTTGTATAGCGCTTTTCCAGACCAGGGTCACAAAGGGCTTTAAACAATCAAAAACAATACACAGTTAAAGTATATACTTGAAATTCCTTCACTGACGGATCCCAGAAAGTGCTGCATCTGCGGATTGTAACGTGCACGCCTCTGCCCCTCCCTGGTGGGGCGCTGTAGTGTGTGGGTGTGTTTGTGAACCTTCCCGGATCTCTGGCCCCAAGGTTGAGCAGGAAGAGGAGAGGGGCTTTAATCAGTATATCTGGTGCTGTCGGAAAAGAGGAAGAGTTCTGGAGGACGGCTAAGGAATAATACGTTTTCCTGGATTCAAGAAGAAGATCATCACTCACGTCATTCATGGCTGGGATGTTATCGAACGCCTGTAAACTGGATTTATATATTTGAGAACAGACCTTTGAAATGTGTTGCCGTTTTCCACTCGCATGGCTCGTCACATGGTGTCCTTGTGTCAGGATATTGTTCAGCCAAGATGGAATTTGATCCGGTGCCCTTGCAGCCTTTTGATGTCCTGCTTGAAGAGGGGTGACCTAATGGAATGTCCCTCAGAGATGCTGCCCTATCTGAAAGTTCTATGAGCTGATTCTTGAATCTTCAATCCTAGAATTATATGGAAAAGATCTGAACTGTACACTCAAGCCAAATGCTCTGCATGGACTGTGCTGAGGCAGTTTGGTGAGCTATAACAATCCTCGACACATCACATGACTGTAAAAGACGTCCAAAGGTTGTGGAACATCAGACGCATTCATCATTTATTTTGCAGTGGACTTCAGCCTTTATGGAGAATCTCCAGCGTTTTCTTCAGTGCACAATGATTTCTGTTGTGTTCGACACCAACTAAGTCTTTCTACTTCCGGCCATTGGAATGTTTGGATGTCTGTATCTCCAGATGTGTGTGCAGCTGCATAAGCTGGGCGTGATTGGAAGCAGCGAATGACACTGGCGTCTTTGCTGTGACAAAAAAAAAGGCATTCTTTCTTATAAAACGAGGACAGTCCAAAGCTTTCAATGGATGGTTTATATAAACGCACAACTTTTTCTGAAGTTGGGAGCTGTCAAGAGACCCCAGTGGTGTTCTCCTCATATGTGTTCGAGGTAGAACTCGACTCCACTGGTACGAGATCCTCACTCCTAACAATCGTCCAAACGTTCATATCTAAGAGGGTGTGTTTCTTCTTCTTCTTTAGATGGAGGTGCAGGAAACTATGACATAGTAAACAGTGCTGTGATCTCAACACCTGGACCTCAAAACCAAAGGTCGCAGAATGTTTCTTTACGTCAAAGCTGGGAGATGAATTACCAAGAGGCCGCCATCTACCTGCAGGTACACACAAGCAGAACACACAAACACAAGTGCCTCATGCCGAAATCTACCTTTTGCAACTTGTTTCATAAGTGGAAAGAACGGGACTTTATTGGCGACTGTTTTCCCAGTTCTGTAGAAATATGTCGCATAGCTCTGTCATCCATAAGTACATTGTTGAATGACATGTCATTAGTTATAGCAGATTATTGGTGAAAGTACCAAACATGTGACCATAGGTTATGATGTTGCATCCATGTGTTGAAAATGACAAATAAGTGCCTGGTCCACACATATTATCACAGCAGGATAATACTTTCTTGTGTATGATTATAGTGTTGATAAAATAACACAGTTTATTCAAACAATTACTCTTTCACAAAAAAAGCATTTTCTAGTGATTTAAATATTTTAATTTGAATATGTAAGATTGAACAGATTTGTTTCTGGCTCCCCCAAATGTCAGAACAGTGTAACTGCTATGTTGTTGCTCTTTATGTGCATTTTTTGTCAACAAAATTAGTTACAAAAGTCTGTTGTTGGGTCACTTTTCCATTTGCTCTTCCTAGTAACTTGAAATAATCAGACATACTGATGAGTTGTACAGTGAAAAGCCTCTTTAAACTAGAGTTGTAAAGAGTTCAACTGCCAACGTGCCTGTTTAAAAATGAAGCGAATCATTGCAGAAAATATTTATTTTTTGAAACGTCTAAATATTTTGATGTGCTGCTTTAATAAACAGTCCCAACCCCAGTTTTTATCATCAGGTCTCCTCAACATCCTTTCATTCTTGCCGCTCCTGAGTTGCCTCAAAACAATTCTGTCCAAACTCTCGCACAGGAAGGTGAAAACAACGACAAGTTCTTTTCTCACCCGAGGAACCCAAAGGCCCTGGCGGCTTATTTGTTTGCCCACAACCATGTGTTCTACATGATGGAGCTGCTGACCGGCTTGATGCTGCTGATGCTGTCTCTGTGTGAAGCTCCCGCCGTGCCTTCACTGCGTCTGGACGTCTACGTGAGTGAAGCTTCTTTAAGCCTCAAGTAAACTTTTGCTGCAGTTTCCTCAACAATGTCTGAACTTCCTCAGATTCACGCCACACTGGAGCTGTTCGCTTTGTTGATGGTGGCGTTCGAGCTGTGCATGAAACTCCGCTGGCTCGGCTTCCACACCTTCATCCAACACAAGAGGACCATGGTCAAGGTATCAAGGCGTTTTGATGTCGCTACATACACATGATCTCATTCCTACTTCTGTTTCTCAACAGACGTCCGTGTTGTTGCTCCAGTTTGTTGAAGCTATCGTTGTACTGATCCGGCAGACGTCGCACATGAGAGTCACCAGAGCACTTCGGCCAATATTTCTAGTCGACTGTCGGTACTGTGGTGCTGTACGAAGGTACGTTTTTCTTTTAGGCTATTTTTATTTCCACCGCTAGGAGGCATCGTTTCTCTCAATGTAAACAGTTGTGTTTTCTGTTGGACAGAAACTTGCGTCAGATCTTCCAGTCGCTCCCTTCGTTCATCGACATCCTCCTGCTGCTTCTCTTCTTCATGGTTATCTTTGCTATATTGGGTACCTCTTGTTACTAAATAAAATATATATTTATATTGATTTGTCCTTTTAAACTTTCACCCTTTCTTCTCTGCAGGTTTCTGTCTCTTCTCCTCAAACAAACTGGACCCTGTAAGTTCCCCTAATGATGACTAGTCAGTGTGAGGTATAAAAGTTAACAAGGGTTTTGTCTTCCGACCGCAGTACTTCAACACTCTAGAGAACAGCATCGTCAGTCTGTTTGTTCTGCTGACCACAGCAAAGTAGGTTCTCCACTTATCTCTGATCACATGACATGAACGTGCACTTCCTTCAGTGAAGCCTCTTCTCATGCCGACTGATTTATTGTTAAACTTTTTAAAACTGATGAGTTGAATAAATGTCCTACATGAGTGCAAAAACTTTCTCTCTAGTTTTCCCGATGTCATGATGCCGTCCTACTCCAAGAACAGCTGGTCCTGCGTGTTCTTCATCGTGTACCTCTCCATCGAGCTCTACTTCATCATGAACCTGGTACAACCTTGTTTTATGTTTGACTGAAGATTTGAATTAGACAATTTATGAACAAGCATCAGTGTCAGCAGGATAAATGTGGAAGAACAGGTTAGGATGAGTAAAGCAAACAACATTTTAATTCAAAAGTACAAACACATGAAATAAAAAAAATTAATAACAGAGACAGAATTACAAATAACAAATAAATACTTTTCAAATATGTGTATATGAATAAATAATAATGTTTTTTGTGGGTAAGAGTAAGGGTTATGGTTATGTTTATAATACGTTGAATTCAAATTAAAATGAAATTAAAATGTTTTGGATATATTTAAGGAATAAAAATATAATAATATAATAATAATATATGTATAATTATCATTTTTGGGGGGGGGTTAGGGTTACAATCGGTAAACTGAAGCATCAGAAGGTCACAAGCTCCGGACAAGTGACTCTAAAGTTACATAACAGTTTAAATTTAGCTGACATTGAAGGACATTTCATATCAGTTTCAGTCACAAGAGTACAGTGCAGCGCTGAAGCTACAATTTATGCATGTGGATAAGTATTTGATTCTAATGAATATTAAACTAAGGATGAGCTAAGTAAATGTATACATTTTTAAATTAACCCTTTGTCTGTGCACAGATGAAATAGTGAGCAGCAGTCATTTTCTTGTTTATTTATATGGATTTTCAATGTAAATTTGCAGATATTTTTGTTTACTGTTACGTGTTGTTTTATAAATCTGTTTAATCTTTACTATATAACCAAACTTGAAAGTTTTTGCCGTTATGACCTTTATTTCTTAGCCGTCTGAACAAAAATAAAGTCCCTCTCTCTGCCTGCACTCATAAAAACGTATAAACCTATGAATGAAAGGACCAAAGTGTAATTTCACATTCTGCAAATGGCTCGTGGGCCACAATTTTGACATTTAGACATGTAACCTTCTTTGAGTTCTGGACGACTTTGACTCTCATAAACTTGTCTGGTTTAAAAAAAAAAGTTAACACTGATAAGTTAAGATCTGACCAGACAAAGAGCAGATTGTTAGATTAATCTGATTAAATTTATTGATCATTTTCTGTCTTTTCTTCGTCCTTGAATCTCTCTCCTCTGCAGCTTCTGGCTGTGGTGTTTGACACATTCAACGGCGTGGAGAAGGTCAAGTTCAAATCCCTCCTGCTTCACAAGCGCTGTGCCGTCGACCACGCCTTCCAGCTGCTGGTCAGCCGACAGGTAGGTGGATGTTCCTGCACTGTCTTCGGGTCCACCATGACTCCTGTGAACTGTTCCTCAGAGACCGACGGGCGTGTCACTGAAGCAGTTCGACGGCCTGATGAGATTCTATCGCCCGCGCATGTCGGCCAGAGACCGCTTCCTCACCTACAAGGCTCTGAACACGTCGGGGGCTGCCATGCTCAGGTGAGTCAAGTCAAGTGAAGATGGTTTGATATGAAGTGTTTTTTAACTTCGTGCTGCAGTCTGCAGGACTTCTACAAGTTCTACGAGGTGACCGGCCTGAAATGGAAGGTAACTTTTAACACACACTCATCTTGTGCATCTTTACTGCTCCTCACACACACACACACGTGTGTTCTCAGGCGCGCCGCAGTGGAGAGCACTGGTTCGACGAGCTTCCTCACACAACATTGATCATTTTCAAAGGTAAAAAAAAAATACATTGACGATAAAATCTTCAACCTCTTAAAGTGACTCAAAGTTCTACATCTTCCAGGCATCAACCTGCTGGTGAAATCCAAGGCCTTCCAGTACACCATGTGTAGGTGACGCGGCTCAGAGAGGCTCACAGAGACCTCACACTAACTTCCTGTTTGTCCAGATGTCGTGGTCGCCGTCAACGGAGTGTGGATCCTCGTCGAGACGTACACGCTCAGCGGTATGATCCTCCATCACTGCTCAGACCGTTGAACTAGTTCTCATGCCTTTGCTCACACAGGAGGATTCTCCGAGTCCAAGTTTGTCCCTTGGAGTTACATCGTCTTCCTCACCAGTGAGTTGCTTCATTTTGTTGAACACAAAGAATATTGGTGTAACCTTGTAAGATAATTTAAATTAATGTATTGCGACTTTACTTCATATTCCAAGTCTCTAATTGGTTTCCTGCTCATTCGTCAGTAGAATCTGTTTCTTTTCTACTGAGCTATAAGTAAGTAAGTAAGTAAGTAATATTTATTTATATAGCGCTTTTCCAGACCAGGGTCACAAAGCGCTTAAACAATCAAAACAATACTCAAAAAAGTATATACTTTAAAGATCAAGATAATACTGAGAACAACACAGGAGTTCCAGAAATCAAGGAAAAGCCCGAACAAATAGAAACGTCTTAAGATGTTTCTTAAAGGAGTCAGTAGATCCATCAAGAATCTTCTCCTGATTATGTCATAGAAGCCAAGTTGATGATTTATAAAGTACAATGATTGTTAAAAAACACTGTGTTGACTACAGGTCCTATAGTCCAGACAAGAACATTTCGCAAGGTTTGACTTGTTCAAACTGTCATCCAAGCATGTTTTAAAAAACGTTTTCAATTCAAGTTGAAAGACTTTTGAGCTAAAGCAAATGTGTCTTGTATAAGAAAATCCCCCTTTGCTTCTTCATTGTTGCAGCTGGTTTACACATTTAAACAAGAAATCAAACCAACAACAAGGACATCAAGAGAGGAACATGTTTTCCACATGTTTCTTTCTTTTTTTAAAGAAAAAAAAGGCCTCTGGTTGAGTTGATCGAAGATGCTTCAACTATTCAGAAATCTATCATTTCTAGATTACAGGTATTTAAAGATAACATCTAAATATTCTTATATTTGAAAGGTGTTAGCATAATAACTTCATCTGAGTCGAGTTTGAGTCGAGAATTATTTTACTTTCTGTGGTGATCATATGACTTCTGTGTTCATGGTCACATCTCTTACAAAGTGTTTCTGTGTCACCTCTAGTTTATGGAGTGGAGGTCTTGCTGAAGTTGGGCGGATTAGGACCAGTGGCATATTTCAGCTCGGGCTGGAATCTGTGAGTGATTCCTTTTTTATTGACTTATAAAACGTCTCAAGGAGTATGAAAGTATATCTGTGCCATCAGGATCTTCAATGTTTCATTTAATTTTTTAAAAGCATTGAATTATGGTTTAGAATTTTAGGTAATTCAATCATTTGTATTTTGAAATGATGATTTTTCTTTAATATACATATATATACAGTGTATATATATATATATATATATATATATATATATATATATATATATATAAATTTACATTTAGAAGTTTGATAATCTAAAAATACATTTTCTAAATTATACCAACATTTTTATGTTGAATTTGAGAAGCTATGGATTAAAGAAAACATTTATTTGCATTATTGGAATTAGAATATCAAACTCTACGTGTATATATATATATATATATATATTTTATCTTTGAAAATATTATATTATTAAAAAATAAATCTGCCTTTTCATTTGCAAACTATGGGAATGTAAGTTTCAACATTTGAAATGTCAATTCAAACATACAATATTCCAAAGACACTGATGTACTTTGATACTGAAGCTGTGCTCGTGTGTCCAGGTTCGACTTCTCCGTGACCGTGTTCGCCTTCCTGGGTCTGATCGCTCTGGCCATCGACATGAAGCCGTTCTACTTCATCGTGGTGCTGCGGCCGCTCCAGCTGCTGCGGTGATATATCGTGCTCCTCCACCTTCACGTGCGACATCTGACACCCGCTTGACTCTGCAGGTTGTTCAAGATCAAGCAGAGATACAGGAACGTCCTGGACACCATGTTCGAGCTCTTCCCTAGAATGGCCAGTCTGGGCCTGACCCTCATCATCTTCTACTACTCCTTCGCCATCGTGGGGATGGAGTTCTTCGCAGACGTGTTGTACCCCAACTGCTGCAAGTGAGCTCTCCTGCGCCCCTTCCATCCGTCCTCGTGTTAAACGTGGCGTCTCTCCTCAGCACCAGCACGGTGGCCGACTCCTACAGGCAGATCAACGTCACCTATGGCAACACGACGGTGCTGGAGGAGGGTTACTACTATCTCAACAACTTCAACAACATCCTCCGCAGCTTCGGTACGTCTGCTCCCTGCTCTCTCCTCCGCCTCCACGTTCATGTTCTTTCTCTCCGTCCTGCAGTGACGCTGTTCGAGCTGACGGTGGTCAACAACTGGTACATCACCATGGTGAGACCATCTCCACCGTCATGTGTCCTCCTGTGCTTCATCTGCTCTCTCTGCTGCAGGAGGGCGTGACCTCCATGACCAGCCACTGGAGCCGACTTTACTTCATGACCTTCTACATCGTCACCATGGTGAGTTGAGTAGATCAGAACCATCAGGATTATTGATTGACTGAACATTGCAAATGTTTTTAACCCTTTTGTTATCTCAGGATCAAGGTGATAACACACATTTATTTTCACTCCTTTGGGTCACCTTGACCCAGAGACAACACAAGGGATACAACAAACGCATCTATTTTTAGGACTTTGGGTCATCTTGACCCAGAGACAACACACAAGGGATACCACAAACACATTTGTTTCCAGGACTTCGGGTCACCTTGACCCAGAGACAACACAAAGGATACATTAAACACGTGCATTTTTCTGCACTTCGGGTCACAACAAACACATTTACTTTTAGGACATCGGGTCACCTTGACCCAGGGACAACAAACAAAGGGATACCACAACATGTGCGTTTTTCTGCACTTCGGGTCACAACCAACACATTTACTTTTAGAACTTTGGGTCATATTGACCCAGAGACAACACACAAGGGATACCACAACACATTTGTTTCCAGGACTTCGGGTCACCTTGACCCAGAGACAACACAAGGGATATGACAAACACGTTTTGTTTTCAGGAAAAATTAATTCACTTTACTTTAATTTTTTAATGAAATTATTCAATAAAACATAATGTAACCTCTCAATATACGAATAATTAATATAAAATAAATAAATGGAATTAAATTATTCAAACAAGTAATTCGAAATTTTCTGTCTTTCACCCGCGCAGGTGGTGATGACCATCATCGTGGCCTTCATCTTGGACGCATTCGTCTTCCGCATGAACTACAGCCGCAAGAACCGTGAAGCTCTAGAGAAGTCCGAGGGTGAGTGAAGGTCAAGGTCAGCGGACTCCACGTGTTCTCACGGTTCTTCGCTCCCCCAGAGGAGAACGGCATCATCTACGAGGTGGAGGTGAGTCGAGAGGACGTCCTGGCCACGCTGGACTTCTACAAGCAGAGCAGTCCGTCCTCCGTCAGCTCTCTGCACAAAGTCCTGCTGGCCATGGACCGAAGTCAGGTACTACAGATCTAGACCTGGAACTGTCAAGACTATTAATGCGGCCCCCATGAGGTCAAAGTAAAACCCTAAAATGCCAAATAACACAATTATTCTGTACTTGTGTTCGAAATAATGTTTTTTTCTTAATGCTTTTGTATCTTATTTTTAATCATTAACTTTTGTTTTTATTATACATTTTTTATTTTTTCACTTTAATCTACAAATCATTTATTGTATTTTATCCATTGAATTTAATTAATTTATGTGTATTTATTTCACTGTATTCTGTAGTCAAAACCACAAAAAAAAAAGATATTTTACTAGTTTATCTTATTTATCTGCATTTAAAACTTTATTTTATTGATATATTCCAGTCTTCATCCTGTCTTTCTGTCCAGCACTTGTCGATGGTCTATCAGGGTCGGAGGTCAAGGACGAAGGGTGACCTCAGCATGAAGATGTACGAGGAGGAGATGGAGGTACGAGCGTGACCCTGATATCTGGAGGAAAGTTGTGTTGTTTTGATTTTTAAATCATCAACTGTGTGCTCAGGAGTGGTACTCCGAGTACTCCAGGGAGAACCAGCTGGACCAGAGCATGGGTCTGGACCCGGACAGCCCCACCTCGGTGCCTCAGCTGGGCTCTCAGACGGGACCGAGCCTCGTCAGCTGATGTCACGGGGACCAAACCAGAGTGTGAAGCTGCTCACGAGCACAGTTGCTGTACATTTGTAAATGAAACCAGAGGCCTTAGTGTAGACACTCATCAGCGTAACGTCTTCTCTTCCTGTAGCTCCTCACGTCTCTGAATATTCTACTTTTATATTCCGTATTTAACAACTTGAAGGAGTTTTAATAAACCGTTGAGTTTCTTTTATACATCATCTTTGATCTGTTGCTTCACGACTGGAACTCTTTCTGATTTCATGTCCAAACAAGGATTGGTTTAGAGAATTTTATTTACATGATTCTGTTTAAACTTGGATTCAAACAAAGAAAGGCACGCGAGTCCAGATCTCGTCCTGAGAAGGTTAAAAATGAGTCTTTTGTGGACGTAAACCATGAAACCTGGTTCTTGCTTCGGCGTCATCTGTCCAACACAAACTCGTTCAACATGGCCACCAGGAGGAAGACGGCGTAGAAGACCAGCAGGAACGACCCGTAGACCTTGGTCATCTTGAAGCGACAGAGCGGGACCACCACGAAGGACAGAACCAGAGAAGAACCCAGAGCGCCCGCCAGGATCCAGGTGATCTGTCCCTCGGTCTGGAACTGAGGAGGAACGAAGAACACGTTGAAGCTGCTGCGGTAAGAAGGTCAAGTGCAGCATCGAGAGTCACCTCCACCCCCGACTGAGTCTTGATCATCTGCGTCAAACACCCCAGACCTACGCCCAGCAGCATGTCTGACCCGCGGGTCAAGGATGGTTCCATGGTTGAGCTGCTTTTGGATCTTCATGAAACTGAAGACTTCTCATTCAAACTGGGTTTTCTAAGGATACTGAAGATGATTCCTCCGAAGCAGGCGGAGATGGCCATCTGAGGGTAACCCTGGCGTGCGATCGTGATGTCGGAGAAACAATCTGAGAAAGGAAGTTGAACATTTTACAACAGAGTCAGAATATCTTCACCTTATTTTCCACAGAGAATATGGTTTATTTTGTGACTGATCAGGAAAACTCTTTGTATTCAGCTTGTAGTGCATTGTGGGTCCTGGTATGAGTGGTTAGAGGAATATTTAAGCCTTTTTTTTCTTTGTCAGTGCAACCAGAATATTGTCATTTCAAATTTAAGAACTTTGAAATATTTTTTCCGAAAAATTTAGTTTTTTTTTAATATAAAAATGTGTATATTTTTTATATAAATTACGTTTTTTTTTAATTTTCTAATTCCATAATAAATCCAATAATAAAACAAATAAATGTTCCAAATTCAGTATAATTTTTAATTAGTAGCCTTTTACATTTAATATAAAACTGTTGGTATAATTTTGGCTCCAGAAAATACTGTATAAATACCACTGAGCTACATGAGCAAACTTCCAGCCAATCATGAGACGCGCAGACGACCATGTGATGATGTAGAAACACAAGATTAAGTAGCTCGGTAAAAAAAAAAAAAACTTTTTAATTATTCTAATTAAAATATCAAACTTTGTGTAAAAAAAAAAAAAAATTTAGTTACATTTTTATAGTCAATTGTTTAAAAAATATATATTACTTTTTACTGTAGAATTGATTTAATTATTAGAATAAATAATAAAATGCTCAAGTTTCAACATTTGAAAAGTTCAATTCAACCATTCAATATTCTGGTGGCACAGTTTTAAAACGGAGGTCGTGTTGCGTTCAGGGCCTCGGTAAAACTCCTGTAGTCGCCCTTCACGACACGTTCAAGAACCTCCCGGCGGAGCCTCACCTCCGATGCTGTTGCCCCAGGCCAGCAGGGTGAGACCCAGCACCGTGTTGCTGAGGCTCAGCACCACCCCCAGCATGTGCAGCAGACCCACCACCTCCGTGGCGGCCGCGCTGATGACCACCGCGCTCACCAGGAAGCCCAGGACGGAGAAGATCTGGACAGAGAGAGAGGGGGAAAAACTTGATGACCTCAAGTCTTGATGGACCTCGAAGAACGCACCGGGTGATATCTGGGCGGCTGCTCGTTGGTGGTGGAGAAGAAGACGATGGCGGAGAGGAAGAGTCCCAGCAGCAGCGTCAGCAGCCAGACGGGGAACTGCTGGTGGATCATGTAGGTGGCATCTGGACCACCAGGACACGGATCAGAACCAGAACCAGGACGAGGATCGATGTCGTGACAACACTCACAGGCTCCGGACTGGAAGCACAACACACACAGCAGCGGAGTCGTGACCAGGTGCAGGCAGTTGAGAGGACGTCTCCAGTTCCTGTCGCTCTTGTCCAGGTCCACGACGGGGACGGTGAGCAGCAGCAGGACCTCCAGAGGAGTCTGAGGACAACAGAACCTTCCCATCATGTGGAGAACTTTCCAGGAGAAAAAAAAGACCAATGAGGTCATTGTTGTCCTTCATGTGGTTTGAACCCTGATTCCCATCAAACTCTTCAGCATCCTACTGGTGACGCCCGAACTTTTATGCAAGTATATTTGTGAAGTTTAAGGAAATTTTCTTTTTAATAATAACTTTAATAACGACAGGGTTATTTTCTTTTGTAATAGTTTCAAATCAAAATCTTTTTTTTATTTTTATTATTTTACAAATAAAGGTTGGAATTATAATTTCAATAAATTAAAAGTTAATTTTAAATTTGAAGTTCATCAGTTTTTATTTTGGAGCCTTTTTTATTTTTTAATTGAAATGGCTTTGTATGAAAAACTATTGCATTTTTTTTAATAATTTGAATCACATGATCAAACTATGTGTAAAGAAAATCATTCATTTATAAAAATTAAACAAAATAATTTTTAAAAAATCAATACATAATCAAAAATAAAAACCTTTTAATAAACAATAAAGTTTTTGTTTTTTTTAATCATAAACTTCTATAAATTGATGACGTTGTCAGAGTCAAAGGTTGTTCAGTCAGCATCAAGGTCATCACTGATATATTCTTGACCCAGTCGACCATCTGAGGAAAGTATATTATTCTATATATCATTATAAATCCTAAGGTTTTTTTAAACAATTTCACTCTTTGTGTTAATGTTAATAGCAGGTATATAAAAACTATATTGTTCAAGGTCTGGTTGTATTTGTATTATAGATAAAGCATAAATATAAATTATAATACATTTTCTCAGTATTTCCCGATCGCTCGTCGAACAGTAAAGTTCTTGCCACACATTTCTTCTGAAATGTCGTTGCATAAGTTTAAGCAAAATCAGTGACTCACCGGACACATGTTTTTTTACTTTGTCTGAATCTGGGAGTGACTATGAATCAAAGTTTTTCCAATAAAGTCTCCCCAGAATAGCAGGCGAGGGGTCACCGTCACTTAAAACAGCCTCCGGAGACGACCACGACTTCCAAGCGTCTCACCTTCACCACCTTCAGGAGCCTCCAGCTCCAGGACTTCCTCCTCCACTTCATGCTGTCCACAGGGTTGAGGGAGCTGAGCAGGATGTGACTGGTGGACACGGAGGTCAGCGGCTGGTATTCTGTCTCTAGAACACGCCGCACGTTTGGACCCGACGCTCGCCGAAGGTTCTGATCCATACGTACCGTACTCTTCTGAGATGGTCCCTGGGATCAGGCAGGCCACGTCCTCGTCCTCTTCTTCGCCGGCGTGAGACACTCCTGAGGAGACGAGTCATTAGTCGAGTCTTAAGGTCCACCTTTGAGCAACACTCACCTGAAACGTCTGCCGTGTTCAGGCGGGAGTTCTTCTGGCAGCGGTAGATGTAGGCGCTGATGATGACGGTCAACACGTAGACCACGTACAGACCCAGGTAACCTGAAGGTACAGGTGCTGCAGGTGTAACAGCTGTGACTCAAGGATTTAATGCTGTTGGTTTTTAAGAATTACATTTTCTTTTTAATTATTAAATTCCATCATTTTGATACAGACAGGTTGACTTTTGTGATCAAATTATAAAATTCAAATATTTTCAAAATTAATGTTATTCATTTTACACGTAGTGTTTAATATTATAATTTCAATAATTCAAAAATTAGTTTTCTAAGTTCATTAGTTTTTATTTTGTAGCCTTTTAAATTCAACATAAAAATGTTGATACAATTGTGCGACCTTTAACTGTATCAACACTATATATTGAATTGAAATGGATTTAAAACTATAAAAAAAACTATTGTATTTTGAAAACATGTTATGAATAATTTTGAATGACAATATTAAACTGTGTATAAAAAAAAAAGGAAATTTATAAAACATATATTTTTTAATTTAATTATTTTAAAAAACTATTTATTCATAGACATTTTTGAATTTGGTTATTAAAAAATATATTCAATGTAAAACAACAACATTTGAATAAAAAATATAGATAATAAAAAATCATATACTTTTATATAGTGATGACATAATCAGAGTCAAAGGTCGTTCAGTCAGCATTTCAAAAGGTATTCCACTTCCTTACTAGTATCATCTAAACCTGGTCAACCATCTGAGAAACACCAGATCTGCCTCAGACCACGACAGAATCAGACCATCCAGGACTCGCCTGGATCTGTGGGCCCACCACCACCAACCCTGACCCCCGTGTACGACTCAAGTCTACAAACCCAGCGTCTCCGCGAGCGTCACGGTTCCTCGGTACAGGATGACGAAGGTCCAAAACACGGCCGCCATGTAGAAGACGAGGTCTCGCAGAAACGGGCGCGAGGCCACGGTGAACGGCTGGACCAGCGCCACGCTGCCCGCCACCACCGTGGTCACGAAGATCCCGGCGCCTGGAGGGACGACGAATACGTTAAATAATTAAAACGTTTTTTACCTTCTTCACGTGGTTTAGTACCGAAGAGAGCGCCCACGGCCAGGCCGGCGGTGTGCGGGCGAGAGAACGCCACCATGGCGCTGAAGATGTCCGGGGCCCCGTTGCCGAGCGCCAGGAAGGTCACGCCCTGGAATCGACGGGGGTCAAAGAGCGACAACAGCGACGGGGGTCAAAGAGCGAAGCGACGCGGGCGAAAGGATAATAATAATAATAATAATAATAATAATAATAATAAGGATACGGCCACGTTGTGCGTGAGGCGCAGGCTGGTGGAGATGGCCGACAGGTTCGGACAGAAACTGAAAAAACAAAAAATTTTAATTAAGTAAGTAAGTCATTCTTATTTTTATAGCACTTTTCCAGACCAGGGTCTCAAAGCGCTTAAACAATCAAAACAATATTCAATAAAATATATACTTTAAAGGTCAAGATAAAACTGATAACACAACAGGAGTTCCAGAAAATCAAGGAAAAAGTACGACGTGAACATCGACTCAAAACACGAGGTGAGCACTCAGCGAGCGCAGACCTCTGCCAAGCATTAGATTGTATTCGCCCGATATTGTGGTCTATTTTGTCGTCGTCTAATCATTAGATCTTAAGTATGACTTAAATAATATGAGAAGGTGGTAACATTTACTTTACTTTAACTTTAATTATTTTATTATACATTACAATTAAAACATACTTATTATTATAACGACATTATAAAGATGATCATTTATTGTAGCATCTCAGGCTCTTGGATCAGATCCATTAGTCATGTCTGATGCGTCGAAGATTCTTTATAAGAATATAATCAAGCTCTGAGCTGAGAACTTTTTTCTATTGTTCCTCATTTCTTGTTATGTTCTTCGTCTCTGAACGGAACTTATCTTCATCGTCGCATGTGGGCTAGAATAGAAAAGCGGAACTAAACTTTCACTCGACGCTCAATATGACGGACACATGAGCTCGACTAGTCACGCCTGGATCATGCATGTTCAGATAAAACTTACAACTTGGAGGCGGTGAGTCCGAGGAGCATGAAGAGAACGAGCAGCCAGATGATCTGAGGGAAGGAAGAGCCAGGGGTCAGGGGTCATGTGGGAGGGTGACCCCAGGAGGAGGATGATGATGATGATGACGGACTCACGCTCAGGGTGATGGTCAGGGGGGTGTACCGGGGCGGCAGCAGGCAGAAGGCCTGGCACAGGTAGTTGATGAAGCTGTCCTCCATCTGACAGTCAGGGGTGGTCTTCACGAAGTCACAGCGAGAAGAGGCGTTCAGGCTCATCACGGTGTCGCACTGGAGAATAAAACAATTCAAATAAAAAATAAATATTATATTAAATTAATCTTGAATTATAGCAGGATTATTTGAGACATATTGTCACATTACTGGGAACGACAGAGTATTGATCCAAGACAATGTGGAAGTTAAAAAGGAATCGATCATGTGATCAAGTAACTTTTGAGCTCATTACGAAACGAGGGTCCATGAACACACCTGTAGACACCAGTAAACAACCTGCTGGTCTTAGATCAGGTTCTGGCTTCACTCACCGCGTCGCTGCTGCTCCGGTACGTCATGGTAGTCAGCGAGGAGTTCGGGTCCACGCCGGCCGCCATGACGACACCTGTCCCGGTTCCGAGGACCAGTGACCCGACGGCGGCGGTGAGTGGCGGGAGAAGTAGGAGGAGAACCGTCGAGAGGACCGCGGCGGAAGTCATGTCAGAGTCGAACCCGCAACGGCGGCGTCCATGCCGGGGCTCAGCACGGAGACGCCTCGGGGTCCAGTGGCTGGAGGAACATTTTTTGGGTCGAACTGACGACGAGAAGCAACAGAACGTGAAGCTGGACTTGAAGCTACTGACAGTCGAAGCCCCGCCCACTGCTTTACAAACACGTGCTGCGTTGAGGGACAATCCGTCTGTTTTATGTTACAAATACTTATATCGAATCTTAAATAATAATTAATAAATCATTAAATACATATAAACTCGTTTACTAAATGTTACAGAAGACTTTTTTAATTATTTATAATATTTTATATTAAATAAAATAAATACGAGAGAATTCATAACATGGGAAATGGTCAAGAATAAAAAAAAAGTAAACGAGAAATTATTTCGATTATTATTTAATTTTAAATATATTAATAATAATAAATAAAAAAAATACAGAGATGAAATACTCCATTTTAATTATTATGATGGTTCCACCGACTTTCTGTACACCTTAGACTTGGGGTCCGCGGACCAGTTGTAAGTAACTAAGTAATATTTATTTATATAGCGCTTTTCCAGACCAGGGTCACAAAGCGCTTAAACAATCAAAACAATATTCAATAAAGTATATACTTTATACTTTTAGTTCCAGAAAATCAAGGAAAAGCCTGAACAAATTAAAATATCTTAAGATGTTTCTTAGATCGTTCCAAAGCTTAGGAGCAACAGTCTGGAAGGATTTCTCTCCTCTGGTCCTGAAGCGTGTCCAGGAACCATCAGTAGATTCTGATCCACAGACCTCAGAGCCCGAGCTGGGGTGTAAGTCTGGATCAGATCACTGATGTAAGGAGGAGTCTGACCATGAATAGATCTGAAAGTAAGAACCAGAATTTTAAAGTTGATCCTGAAAGAAACTGGAAGCCAGTGAAGAGTTTTAAGGATCAGAGAAATGTGAGTTCCTCTAGTGGAGCGGGTCAGAATTCTCGCTGCAGAGTTCTGAATTGTGGCCATTGACATGCTATTCTGCGGCCCTCCATTTAAAGTTATAAGAGTGTGGTCAAGAGATAAAGATCAACAGATTCCATTTAATCATTGTGTCCAGTTTTTACCACCAGCAAGGAGTGGAGGCGCTTCTCACGGCTCGTCCCAAACCACTGATGTTCCTCTCTCCTTGCTGGCTTTTTATTCCATAGCTCAGAGGATGACACACTTGAATACAAACACTGTGTTCATTTGTTAATGGACACAACCAACAAAGACTGGTTTTCTGGCATAAGATCCTGCTTGGGCAGACTAACTTGCTTATCTTTGGGGAGATCTTAATGCACGAACTATCATTTCTCGGGAAACTAAATTCTTAACTGGGCACATTCCTTCCAGCTCATTGAGCCGCAGCAAGCATGACTACATGTTTCTTGTGATAAGACTATAAGGAACGTAAATGATTAGCAGCTTTTATTATACAGTTACGATGGAAAAGATTCCAATTGATTAAAAAAAGACCGGATTCACAGTGAAATTACACTAATATGAAACGTTAAATGACAAAACATAAATAACATTTGTCAAAGACGTTCATAAAAAAACTGATGAAAGACACCAAAAGCCTAGTCAGTCACAACAACCAAGTATTGATGTAACCATTAATTACATCAATACTAAAAAACAAAACAAATACAGTTTCTATCTTCACATCGTAATATTTTCATTTGATTGAATCAAAATCTCATTTTAAAAAGTGTTGGTGTTTAGTTGAACTTAAACAGAACTCAATCATAATTTTTGTCCTTCGTGCGTCATCACGCTCAGAGCCGACATCATCGCTTCAGCACCAATAACAATCATGACGGCGCAGTCAGAGAGTCTATAGGAGGTCGTCTTCAATGTTCCCGCGAGTACAACAGAGCAGCGTCTAGTCCAGGAGTGTCGTCGTCGTAGCTGCCTCTCGACTGTTGTGTTGCTACAGGGCACAGATCTTGTTCAACCCACCTGCACAGGAGATCAAACCTATGAGGGTTTATTCAGAGGCTGCGTGTCTCATCTGGTGATGCTAACCTGAGCGCTGCGTAGGCGTCGCTTTCAGAGGATTTATTCCAACATGCGTGGTCGATCAGAAGAGCTCCTGTCGACACACAAGATAAGAGTTTTACTTTTGTTGTGCTTGAGTTAGTGCGGGACCCACCGGTGTAAACACGGGCCAGGCTGTAAGCCAAGTCTCGGGCAGCTAGTTGAAGATAACCAGGTGATCTAGTTGCTGCTGTCTTCATGAAGCTCTCCAGGTCCGTGAGAGAAGCTTCCACGGCTTTGACAGCCGGAGTCAGAGCAGGAACATCTGCAGCTGCTGCCAGGAGAGCCTGAGAGAGGAAATGATAGATCACGTCTAAAGTGGTGCACGTTCATTAAGCAGCAATGTACTAGCAACTAGAAAATCCCAAACACACAATCCGGTTAAAAAATCTACCAGAGATTAAAAAATGTTAATTTTTGTTTTTTTATTTAACAAAATAAACCATAGGTTACTCTTTTCTAGAGCCATAATAATGTAAATACTTTATTAAATATTAATTTAAGATCAATTTGAAACACAAAGGGATTTAACTCTTTACAACTGTAGGGGGTAGGGTTGTAAAAACATATTGATATACTTAAATATCCCGACATATTTTTCTCAATATTATATCAATATTTATCGTACTTCAATACAGTGTTTATAAAATCAAATAATTAGATTTTTATTTTACAATTAAGATGCAAATATTCATGGCATTTGTTCATTTTGTGTTGCAATTTAACTTCTGGTCACTAGACAGTCATTATGTCCTACGAATGTAAAGGAACAATAAAATCCCGCAAGATCCCAGCGATGTCTGAGGACGAGAGGATACAGTCAACGTAAGTTGATATTTGGACATATTTTGGTTTGAAAATAAATATCATGAAATATGAATGAAATATGAAATAAATCAGTTACGACTTTGTCAAAAGTCATGTGGTCTATAAATTCTGCAACACTAGAGTCAAGTACTCAACAATATTAAAAATATGTCCAGTATCCTAATATATCACACAATTTTTTCCCCTGTATTCTGATGCTCATCGTAAGATTCTTAACCTCTTACCTGGACGTGACTGAAGTAAGCGTGAAGAACCAGTCCGGAGCTTCGAGCAACAGAACGCAGCACGTCCAGCGAGAGAACATTAGTCGTTCCTTCCCAAATGCTGAGCACCTGAGAGAACATTTGATTGGATTCTGGGTATTTGGGTGGATCCCCCCCCCCCGTCCCCCGCCCCCCCAACAAGAGGTCTCACTTGTGCGTCCCGCAGGAGTCCAGGAAGGCCAGTGTCCTCGATGTAGCCTTGACCTCCAAAGCTCTCCAGGCCCTCGGACACCACAGCGACCGCCTGACGTCAAATCAGAGTGAGACCCCCACATGACCCTCCAGGTGTGTGTCCGCGCACCTGTTTCCCAGTGTACAGCTTGAGCACGGGGGTGAGCAGACGTAACAGGTGTTGCTCGACCTGGGTTGCCACGCCCACTTCCTCTCGACCCAGCAGTCTGCAGACGTCCATCAGCAGCAGGAAAGCTCCGCGAGTCTCCACCTGAGGGGAAGCGGATGAGACTAATGCTGTGTCTCAAATCGCATACTTCTCTTAGTACACTAGAAGTTAGTATGCATCAGGATAGTGTACATACTAACTAGTACGCAAATTCTCAACAGATAGTATGTCTCAAATCAAAAACTGCCGCTACGCACTAACAGGAAATGACGTGACAGCTTCTTCTTCTACTACTATTTAATGATGGTTGCAACCAGCTGTTGGAACACTATCGCCACCTGCTGGCAGCACGTTTTGTTAGTTTGGAAGAAGAAATAAAGAAAAAATATGAGAAACTAAATATTCGCGAGATATTTACACCGGTATCAGCACCGAAGACGTGTCATCCTTCTACTGCTGCGGAAAATGCACCTGTAAGTATATATATACTGTATATATATATATATATATATGCATATATATGATGTAACTTCCGTTTACAACGTCACTAAGATGGCAGCCGTTTAGGGTGGATAGTGTCCATCGAACCATACTCATTTTGTGGGCGTGTTAGTACGACAATTTAGTGTGCATGGCGCACTAAATATCGCATGCTATGAATTGAGATGCACTTACGCACTAAAAATACTAACTTTGAGTATGCTAGTATGCGATTTGAGACACAGCATAAGAGTGAGGCATGCTGGGAAATGTCCAAGTTACCTCCATTCTGGCCAGAGTCTGCATGTGTAAGGGGTGGTCTTTGAGGAGCTTTCCGAAGGCGGAGCGGCGGGAAGCGTAATCCCGAGCGAGCTGGATCACCCTGGAGAACACACGTCAGTACGGAGACGCCGGTGTCGTAAGAGTGAGACTCGCCTTCTCATGGCCGCCGCGGCTGCGACGCTGTTGTGGATCCTGGTGATGGTCAGCATGTTGGCGATGGAGGCCACGCCTCTGCCCTCCACCGACAGCTGTACACAGAGAGTCCTTCAAACGCTCACAAAAAAATGGAAAGAAAACGTTGCACCGAACCTTGTGCGCCGGAAGCCCGTCAAGCAGTAGCTCCGCCGTCGGCATCTGTCTCGTCCCCAGTTTGTCCTTCAGCCTCTGGACCTCGATGCCTCTGAGCCGGCCGTCCTCGCCGCGACCCACTTCGGCGTAGAACAGGGACAGACCTCTGCTGCCCTGTGGAGCCCAAGACGACAACCCGGGGTCAGGCGGGAGGAGAGTTTGTACGAGTTTGAGGAGGCGGCAGTACCGGTGCCGTCGCCCCGTTTTCATCCTGAACCCGAGCCAGCGTGAGCGTCACGTCGGCATCCGTCGCCGACGTGAACCACTTGAAGCCGTGAAGTGCGTACGATCCATCGGACTGAGGGACGGCGACCGTCTCGGTGCCACTTCCTGGAATCAAAAGACCGTCTTGTGCGTCTCTTCGAGCATCAAAGTGTCACTTCCTCTTACTGACCCACATCTGAGCCGCCCTGACGCTCGGTCATCCACTGTCCAGAGGTCCAGAACCTCTCTGGAAGACGGGAGGTCAGACGACTGAAGGCTTCATCGACTGGCCACGAAATACCTAGAGACTGCAAACACAAATACAAGTACAATCCATGTGTTACTAATCAACAAAAACACTCGCATTGATCAATTCAATGCCTTTAAAATATCCACTAAAGAAGCACAAAGGGAGTGCAGACCTCAGCCAAGCAGCCCCAAATATTAGAGTGACAAATCTTCAACTTATTCGAGGATCCAGATGGTACTTCAGAACACAACCAAAATCTGTTCTTTGTTATACTTTCAACATTAACGGAAAGTTTATGGATTTCATTTTTGAATCATCTGGCCGACGCTGGTGATCACATGACCTGCTCGGAGTAGGTAATAATAACAGTAATTAGAGAGTATTTCTCAGCCTTCACACACGGAAACATCTTTTCACACACCTGTTTATTCAAGATCACAGCAGTGCAAAGTGCTGACAGTTTCCAGTGATGAAACTTGAGTTAAAAAGAAGGTCATAACAATTGTTCTAAGCTAATTTAGAAGCTGTCAATTTATCATATGTAACTAGAAATGTGTGCATGTCGTTTTAAAATAATAACTAGTAATCAATAGCTTTTCGTGACAGCTAGAATGTGTTTAATAATGTACTGTTGTTCTTTGTTTGATGTACTTGTCGAAACAAGAGAGAAGAGCATCTGAAAGTAAACACACCTCAATGACCTTGGCAGCTCCATCCGTCATGGCCAGAGGACACGTGTAGAGACCGGAGGACGGAGAGTAGAGATAGAGTTTCATCATCTGGTAGACGCGACTGGAACATTAATAATATATAATAATTATGAATAATAATTAATAATATGGATTTCATGTACATAATCAGTGAAGAAAAGAGAAATCCAATGACCTCCATTCTCCAAACTGTCGCTCGTAGCCAATGGCGACCAGTCCTTCCTGAGCCGACAGATCTTTCATGCGCTTCCAAGCCGGAGACGTCTCAATGCGATCCACTCTGCAGCCCCAGGGGTCAAAGTGCACCAGACGCGGCGGGGAAAGCTCGCACTCTCTCCCCCACGCGTCCACTTCCTTGGCCACTCGCTCCCCGAAGGCCCGCAGGTCTGAGATCGCTGCCTGAAACACCATCATCGAACATGAAGGAACGAGAAGGTGGAAGACTCACTTTTCTGTCCTCACCTCCTCGGGCAGGTGCCTCCTCAGGTATCCTCTCAGCAGACCGTCCTCCAGAAACGGGTTCTTCAGTACGGGGCGATCCTGAAAGAAGGTCCCTATCTTGGCCCCGGAGAAAGGTGGAGGAGCTGAAGGTTCCGTCACGTGGTCTTCTCGCGAGCCGAGCTCGGCGGTGCTCGCTGCTCTGATGGAGGTCCATGGTCTGATGGAGGTCCATGGTTTGAAGGCTCCTCGCAGCATCTGGACGCATCCTCCTGCTGCACCACGCTTCATGGCTGACACAAGACCAGGAGGAACAGATGAAAAACACACACAAACAATGTATATTTCCTCAGAGCAATTTTGTTATTTATACTTTGAAGACAAGATACATTATCTTTGAATAAAAACAAATAGCAAAGATTTAAGTTGTGAATTAAGTTTGTTTTGCTTTAAATAAAACAGATATGTAAACTAAATTAAGCTACAATACCTAAACAAATATGAAAATATTTTAACTATTTATTCTTAAAAACAAGTACATTAGAGAAATGTAAACGCTACACAGTTATATAAATTATATAATAAATAAATGCAATTCAAACTCGATTCATAAACGTGTAAAAAGGGGAGTTTTAAGTGATAATGGCGTCTCGAACATGGAAGTAGGTTAAAGTTCAGTTGAGGCCAATGTCGATGTTTTCACCAAATTTCAAAAAACATTTTTAGTTGTTTTTCAATCGGACTCGCTAAGATCAAATGTATATTACGGTGAATTGAAAAAGGATCTGCAGCTTATTTTGATTTGGAAAAGTAACAGAAAAGTCGTCACTATCAGATAACTAGCTAGGCGGCTAGCTGCTAAACGTTTGCGACAGTTAAGAAACCTAAGAAAAATCATTTTTAAAGGGTTATATTAAGGTTTTTCTCTTTTGTTTACGACAACAACTGACCAGCCAGACGGATCTGCAAGCGGTGGTTGTTGTTCTGCAAAGAATAACGGGACTTTCAAAATAAAGGCGTCTTTATTAAAAAGGTCTCGAAAACAGTTAAATAGTTGTCGAGGCAACATTCAGTCGCCAGGCCGGGGATGCTTAGCTAACTGTGCGTGCTTGTGTGTGGTTTTATCGTCATCTTTTTTTTAACGTTGCAATGGAGAATTATCGAAAGATCCATTTCCGTTCATGTTGGTCGCTCAGTGAAGCACTTCTACTTTATGCCACTAGATGGCAGTACACAGTGAGTACAAGTAACACGTGAGAAGAGACGGTAACTTGTGATGTTACGTTTTCTTCTTATTCATTCATATTCTTAAAGAAAAGTGTATTCAACCCTCTGCTGTCTCTTCATCCTTTTTACAGCTTAAACAAATACAAATATCAAAGCTGGATTTCACTCTTCATTCTGGAAAGTGTGTTTGGGAAGATATCAAGAGGAATGTATCGCAAAATTGATATAAACATACTTAATTCACAAAACCACATCGGTTTTTATACCAATTTTAGAACAATAAATGTGATTTTTAGTTTCAAGTGACGGAGTTACTGGTGTGCTGGAGTCAATACACATTATTTAAAGTGTTGCTGAACCAGGTTTATTGTTCCAAGTAATGATTTAGTCAAAAATACAGAAAGCTCGGTTCTAATTAAAACAGAAGGCATGCAACAGTTTCATAAAACAATTCCAGGACTTGATAAAAGCTCTTTTTCAAACAGAAGGATGTGGCGACACTTACTCAACTGGCATCACACACACTTGGTTTGTCTCGTAACACTAAAATCAGAACATTCGTTTCTGCACTGAAGCATGGAGAAGATCAGAACAGAAGTTCTCGACACCAGACGCGAGGTGAATCCATAGACTTGTTGGTTCCGGAGCCGATGGGACGAAGGTCAACACTGAAGTGTTTTAGTGTACAAAAATAAAAGTCAATACTGACTCAACACAGCCTCGGTATCATCAGCTGAAGGCGTCGAATATGGAGCCGACAGAAGTCCAGTAGTATGCGAAGATAAACACGGATAATCATATATAAGCATGTATATAAAAACAACTAAAAACAAAAACTAGCTGACAATGTACCAGAATAACTACACGGAGAGGCGGCCAGAGGCGTCTCAGAGCTAAAGCTGGGAGAACATCATGAACTAGAAAAAACAGATCCTTTAAGAAAGACTAAAGATGTAAAGTGAGTCGTTTAGAAACCACAAGAAACTTCCGTCCTCCGTCCTCAACTCTCTTTAATCTCCTTTCGTGAGGAGGTCCTCGATGTAGGCGTCCAGCTCGTCGTCCGTGTTGATGTCGATGTCCTGAGAGCGAGGAGTGGAAGTTAATTCTCAGAGACAACGTGTTGTTAATGTCGTTCTATTTGTTCAACACAAATTTAACAAACCTCCAAGTGTTCTTCTCAATACTTTTTACATTTTAAACTGAAAAAAATCGAAAATGATGCTTCTCTTTGGGAGACTCCTACATTTTAATGACTACCCGTTGTGTCATCTCAGGGTAAGGTGACCCGGAGGCCGAAAACAAATGTGTTTGTGGTATCCCTTGTGTCGTTTCTGGGTCTAGGTGAAGGACCTCCCTGGCCATAAATACATATGCAGTGGTGGAGGCCCCTAATATAACATTTGTTTTCGGGGCCTTTGGGTCACCTTGACCCTGAGATAACAAGGGCTGATCAGCTAAAGTTATGATAGTTAGACCAGGAGCATGCATCAGTGTCGCTGCTTCTTGTCGTCTCACCTCCTGTACTTTCTGCAGAAGAGCAACAATGTTCGTGCGCAGCTTTTGCAGCTTCTCGTCCGCCTCCTTCAGCTTGAGCTCGTTGTTGTTGCTCTTCTCTTCCACCGCTTTGGCTCTGGCGTCGGCTCTGCTCTGGTACGAGTTACACAGCGACTGCAGGCCCGACTCGTACTGCTGGAAATACTCTTTCTGGAGAGTTGGAAAAACACACACAAAATAAAAATCAAACGACAGTGTTAAAACTTTCTCCTAATTCTTCTACAACACCAGCTTCGTGTCAAATTAAACCGAAGAGTATTTACCAGAGGAAAAGACACCAATTCCTCTGCCGTCATGCCGTTGACGTCATCCTTCTGAATCCGAAAAGCTGGTGGAAAGAAGTACCGAAGCATCGTCCTGAGAAGAAACATTAAAAAAACATTAAAATAAGGGAACACACAATACACCATCCCTGGGTGGGCAATGACAATTCTACAGGGGGCTACATTACATAGACTGGTGTGAGGGGCCGTCAAGCTAAATTTAATAAGAATACATGAAAAAACAAGTATACTGTATATATTAGTGTAAACAATTGACTATTACTTGATGTCTACATTATATCTAAATCAAAATTACAAAATAACTATGAACATAATTTGATTTAAAGTAAGAAAAACTGACTAAAAATAGAATCATGATAAAATAAGACCTAAATACAAGTAGAGTGAAGCTAGTAATGAATAGTAGAATAGTAGAATCCTTCATGAAGAGTTTTACAGTTGGGCTCCACTCACCTCAGCATGGTCACCAGGCTGTCCGTCACCTCTCGACTGGTGCCCGGTTGCGTCGTGTCCGGCTCCATCGGGGCGGCTCTCTTGTCCGTCTCCTGCGTGTCTGGAGAGTTTGGAGACGGCGGACGCATCAACCGGACATCGTCGCCTCCCTTCACGACCCTTGAAGAGAAACGAGAGTTTAAGAGCGGAGACGGACGAGAGCGGCGAGATCCACACACTCGTGTCTCACCAGCGGTCTTTAGGCGTCGCTCGAGGGACGTAGTCGAACTTCACTTTCCAGCGGACCGACTGATTGTTGGCCTCCACGGCGATAACCTTTCCAGTGAACCATTCCTTGTTAACACGGACTTCAACCAGCAACCCTTTTTCTGTGGAATTCGAGGTTGGAGTGATTCCTATGCTTTTAAATACATTACAAATCATTTACCTTTCTGGGCATTTTTGCCGTCACTCTCTGCATCTTGCTTCTCAGACGCCTGCAACAACAACATCATTTTATTCTTCATCAGTTTCTGATCATTTAGACAAAAGACGAGTGAAGGGAAAGAAAAAGTCTGACAGGAGAGTTCTTCCACAAATCCTTAGAAACCCGAGAGGCAGAAGTTTGACACCACACCTGTGAAAACTCTAGGTGTCGCTGCAGAGCGACCGTGAGAGGACAGCAGACGTAACGGTGGATGAAGCTACCTTGGGTTGAGGAAGAGACGGGGACGGTCCTGCGGGAGCAGGGACAACTTTCTTCTGGGCCGGGGAGAGTTTGTTAACCTGCGAGGTCAACTGAGGTTCTTAAAATGTTCACGTTTACGATAAATGATTTGTGTTCTCTAGTGAGGGGAAACTGATTCAATGAGTTCAAAGACACATGTTGCAAGATTGTTGATGCAGTTTAGAGAAGAAATTACTTTTTAAAGAAAAAACACAACAATTACTCTGATAATAATCCCAACCATTAGTCGCATGAGGGCGAGTAGAAAACGAGTGAAGTTTGAATTATCAGTTCAATCAATGACACCATTGAGTTAAGCTGAATCCATCGTTATCATTTGATGAGGTTTTCATTACTTTTCTTAGATCTCTGTTGGCTTCGTTTGGTTTTAGACGGGGAAGGCAGGTGAGAGCAACAAGCAGGAGAGAAGAGAAACTTTCACAAGACCTTGATAGAAATAATCATAACATTCACAAGCAAAAAAGGTTGAGTCCGTTTACAGAACTGGATCCTTTTTCCACCCAAAAGGAAAATAATGTTCTTTAGACTTTATTGAATAAACATATTTTCTCGATCGTACCATAGAATATTTTCAATGTTCTGGTTTGTCATTTTATTCTCAAGAAAATTGTCCTCAGTTTCATATTCTTTTATATATATATTATTGCACATTTGGCATTTAATTTACATTCTAAAGCCCCAACATATACAAGAAGAGAAGGACTGCAGTTATCAAAATATACCATTCAGTTTAGAATGGACTTGACTCAACGTTATGGTTGGAGAAAAAAGTACAATAAAAATATAAAGTTAAAGTAAAATATAAAATGTCTGGAATCTTAAAAGAAACCGAGTCATTGTAAAAGCCGCTAGTGTTACGAGGTGGTATGGAATCTGTTGGACGTGTATAAAACATGTTTTGATTTTAGAAATTAAACTCTTTAAAGGTTAATTCATTGAGCAGACACGAGGATTTCGTTTCAACAAGTCAAAGAGTCGTCGGTGCAATACCTCTTCCAGTCGTCCACGTTTGGCAGCGTTGACCTTTTCTGTTACTTTCCCACGACTACTTGCAGCTGAAGCCATCTTGGACTTCTTAGTTTGAGGCTCCTCATCTTCACTTCGCTCGCTGTCTCCCGTCTTCTCTTCTTCTTCCTCTTCCTCCTCCTCCTCCTCTTCATCCTCGTCTTCATCACTGTCTTCTATAATCGATCTCTTGTGGAGTCGTGAGGAAGAGGGTGATTTAGCAGACGAGGCTTTAGCGGACGCCTGCAGACAAACATGGAAGTTAAACATACAAACATATCCACTGGAGGTGCTGATGGTCGGGAGGTCAACTCACGCGTGAGCTCCGGGTTGGCGGTGCCGCTTTGGCCGAAGGCTTCGATGCTGTTTTGGCTGAAGATGGAGTCGGCTTGCCGGCACTTCTGGACTTGGAGGGTTCAGCCTTGGCGGGTGGAGTGGCAGGGGTCCGCGAGGGACGTTGAGAAGCAGTGCGAGGCGGGGGAGCGGCGGGCGCATTTTTCAAGTGGGCGGGTAGAGGAGGCGAGCGTGGGCGTGTCGTGGACCTCACAGAGGACCTTGGTGCCTACAGCCACAGACGAATCAGAATCAATTAAGATGACCCATGAAAGACGAGATCATAAAAACCATCACCAAGACTGAAAAAAGGGTTCGAACCTGAGAGGACGAGCTTTCCGATGGTCTGGTGCTGACATCTAGTGGTAACTTTTTTATGTCCGCTGCTGATTTGACAGTCGTGGTTTTCTATTGAAGAGGAACAATAGTGTTAAAATCAAACAGAAGAAGGAAGACAATCGTAATGGAAACATACCTGCAGAGATTCGAGTTTCTCCTGCTGCTGCTTTATTTTCTCCGATAGTTCTTTCTGTTTGTCTTCACTCGACTGTTTTTCCTTCTTTAGAACACCACTGGGGAAGTTTTGTTTCTGCTCAGGAGCGTCACATCTAGGCAAAAACCAAACAATCAGAGCCAGAATGAAGGATTGCTTCAACCAAATGTGATTATAGGTGCGAGTACCTGTCCTGGCCACTGTCAGGGTTCATGAGACAAACCCAACTGTCTGGGTAACGCTTGTCTACAGCATCCATCTGGAACGGCAGCGTCCTCCACTTTAAACATTTGTCTGGAGGAAAGAAAAAAAAAATTGACCTTCAATCAGAAATCAATCAAGCAGAGAGAAGCAGATGGAGCACGGATGCTCCTTCCCAGATGCAAAACAAATAGACTCAAGGACTCATTCATTCCTCTGGCTATTAGATTGTACAATTCTGAGTTTGGGGGCAGGAGTGGAGAGAAAGTATCATGACATTCTGTTTTATGTTAATCTTTGTATCCTTTGTCTTTGTTATTTTTCTTTGATCTATGTTCTTTATCTTTAGAATTGGATTGTATCATCTTGTTATTTCTCTTTATTTCTCTTTGTTCTTGTTCTTATTTTATTTTTATGAATAATTGCTGTATTGCTGTGGCTAATTGGAAAAAAACAATTTCAAATCAATAAAGTTCTACCTAACGTAACCTAATTTAAGAAAGTCGTGGATGAAAATGTGAACTGACCACACTGAATCGTGAGCGGGATTTCCATGGCACGGCGTCGTTTGTATCTCATCTCTGCCGACGGAGGAGCAGACCAGCTGGCCGACAGATATCCAAACTCGTCCCAAAACTTGACAATGCCTTTCTGAGCTGCACCACAGAGATTTCAAAAGAGATCATACGATTAGTTTTTCTTCACCAATACCATCATGAATGGACACATAAAACAACAACACATCTGAAATCATCTAGATTATTTTACATTTTAAACTAATTATTAATCAAATAAACCAAATTATGATGAAGCAGGATGAAGATTTAATTTCAGCCAGTATCCATCAGTGAGGTTATGATAAATTAAAAAAGAAAAAAAAAAAATATATATATATATATATATATATAAAAAATCAAGAATCTTTAACTGTATTTTCATTTGAAAATGTCAGTAAAATGAAGAGATCTAATATAAACAAAACAGTTGTTTAGAGACTTAAAATGGATTAATACTTAAATCGGGTGTCTTAATCTGTTTGTCAATAAAGTTGGATATAGTAAATAATTAGAAATCAGAAAAAGCTTTATTCGCCAAGTAAATCAACAATATTGTTGGTGTCTCTTAAAGGAATTTGCATTTTTGTGCACAGAGGGTAAATAGAAAAACATATAAGTAAGAAAAAACGAACACATTTATATAAAAGGATGTGGACTTACCGATGTTGCCGTCTTTCCAATACTGTGCGAGATGCTCGCCCATCGACTTCAGCAAGTGTCTGTACTCCTTAGCGTCTGCAAAGTCCTGTTTGTTGTGCGTCGGCTCCAAAACTAAATAAGGAACATCCACTACTCCTACCACACCTCCACAGGCCCTGAACCCCACACACACACACAAGACGTTCATGTTTAACTTTAGTACATAATTATTGTTTGAATCAAATGTTCAAGATACTCACATGCCGCCCTCCAGCTGAGGCCCCGTCTTTTCATACATCTTGATGAGACGAGAACAGTTGTATACAAACATGCCGTCCAGGTCCCTCTGCTCAATGTTTACACCGAATATAAAGTTCAGCTCTTTTGGCTCCTTTAATGCTCTAAAAAAACAAAGACATGTGTTAGAAATACAATGCTTAATGATGAGGATATACTGTGAAATAATAATGGATATTTACAACACATTAAACATTGATAAAGAGAGTCATACTTTTGTTTAGCTTCCAATATCCTTTTCTTCATTTCAGCATCTCGTCGAAGCATCATTGCTGAATCCTGGACTTTTCTGAGAATTGCCTAAAATTCCAAAGAAAACTTTAAAACACTTCACGCATGTGACTGAGGATGGTTTCCCATTATTGTACGTCCATGAACAGTTTCATAATGTCTGATGTGCAAGAAATGTCAGAACAAGAATCAAAGCGCGACTTTACAAAAGTAAAAATGAGGTCTTACCCGTGACTCTTTAGAAATATCATCTCCTAACTTGGCCTCCAGTGCTACTCTCTTACTGTCTGCTTCTCTGGCCTTTTCCCCCGCTGAAAAATGTGTTTAAAAACCTCATGTAAAAATTGAAATAAAGTCTCAGAATTGACATTTACAATAATTTCTTACCAATCTTGGCGAGGTGATCCGCTTTCTTAACCTCTTGTTCAGCCCGTGTTTTGAAACGCGTCGATGAATACTTGTAAACTCTAGCCAAACACATTAGACGATGAGAATCTGAAGCAGTGCAAGCACTCGCAGAATGCTCACCTTGGTTTATAAAGACAGCAGGAAAGTCTCTTGGTTCGAACTTTATGACCCTGAATAAAAATCCTCATGCGTGGGTCGATGTACAAAACAGCCGCGTAGGCTCTGAACGACCTTCTTTCAGGTTTCCTAGGAGGACACAGCAAAGTGATAAAAGAAGTTGCTTCAGTAATAATTCATTATTCTTTTACGCAGCTCTACTTACACGCCTTCGGCAGGAGTCCCAGCCATCAGAATGTCCTGGTGATCCGTCTCAGCGTCAAGTTCTGGTTCTCTGTTGTCCATCAGCTTCAGGTTGTAGACGATCACCAGCGTGCCTGCCATGCACAGACAACAAACTTGTGAGCATCACAACCAATTCCAGCTTCATCCCAAGAAGTAACGTGGGAACACTCACCACTGTTGCTCTCAATCTTTTTAAACTGATCCATCAACTGCTGTTCATTTTTGAAGGGAGAGTATTTGAAGATCAGCTCTGTCTCAATGGCGTATTTTTCTGGATCAGACGTCAGTGGTTCCTTGGTTTTCAAATCCCAGGAAGGTAAAGGCACAATTACCTGAAGAGAAATAGTGAGTTAATGCAATGAACACTTGTTTTTTCCACCAGGAGCAACAGAAGAACATTGTTTAATGTAAAGTTGGACAATCAACAAAATATGAACTTTCCTTGATAAATAGAAAAATGTTATTGTGATATTTTGAATCTCACCTCATCCAGTCCTTCCTCCTCATGGAAAGTTCTTGACAGAAAAAGGCAAGTTAGCGTGTTGTCTTTTTTCGTGAACAGGATGAAGTCTTTTCCAATACGCATGGAGCCGCTGTGGAAACACACCGTTTTTAAAAATCAACCAAAAAAGGGAAACGATGTAGAGTTTGGTAATATAAACTTACGATTTTAATCCATTCCCGTACTGGCCGATTTGGGTCGACTCGTGTGATCGTTTGCTCGACTTTCCAAATTGAATTACATGGGTTGCCTCATCTAAAATAAGCATATTAGCATTAGAAATTTGGGATAACGTAAGGCTTATTATACTGAGATGTGGCTGTTACTCACTGGGGTCCATTCCTGTGCCATCATCAAGAAAACAGAGCATGTATCCGCCCCTCAGCTCGGGCCTTTTTTCTATCAGAAAGACAAGACATTTTTTGGATGTGGAAAATGGTTACTTGGGAACATGGTTTCAGTGGGACAGCTCACCTGTGTAAATGTCAATACGTGTGGCGTTGGCATCCCTGTGAAAGAAAGAGAAGGCTGCCATCATTTAGAGAAGTTTTAAATAAGCATAACTGATTTCAATTGTTGCAATGATTTACCTAGAATTGTCCACAAGCTCTGCCAGAGCTCCAAATAAGAACTCATGGGTTGTCCTGCAAAGTACAACAACGGTTAAATAGCCTTCATGAATTTTATCTCCAGAGTTCATGATTAATTGGTTTGTTTTACAAGGTCAATACAAACGACGCGTTCATAAACAAACTGCTACAAGACATAGTGGTAACGTTTTTTAACTTTATATAAACGGCCGAATCACTGAGAGACCGTTTGTAATTGCAGGTAGAAAGTACAGAACCTTTTTACAGCTATGTTCCAAAAATACTTGGCCTGTGGGATGAGTCACACCGGCAATTGATTCACGCAACAATCACACCAGAATGTACCGTGAAGGAAGGGAAGATAAAAGGTAGTGCTCTTGTATATTTTTACAGAAGAAAATACTGCTATTTTTGTAATTTGTCTCAAAAACAAGATCTTAATTCTTATTTAATAAATGCGTCACACTTATAGTAATAGTACATATACTGTGGTCTGCATCAATCTTCAAATATGTCACTTAAGAAACCTCACACATCAATTCCAATTCAATAACTCTCTCTTTAAAGCTCTACTTGTACAGTGTATGGTTGTTTACACTTGTAATAACATCCTTAAAGTATCATGAAGCTCATAAAACTTAAAACACAGAGAAACTGTCGTATCATTACAAAAAGATCTTTGGACAGCAGAGTTGCAAAATAGTTAGAATTACTCACAACTCTCTAAATCTAAGAACTTTCATCTGGGAAAGTCCCTTGTGATGTTCAGAATAAGATAATAAAAGTGTTGTTTTTTAAAACGTAATATTTCAGGCATAAATGTGCTTTTGCTTTAATACAATTTTAAATACATGAACATCGTTTTTTGGACCCGCCAAATGCACGGTCAAGCCATGTTTACTAAAATTTCTAAATAATATCACCAATTAAATCAATAATACACCATAACTGTGCTTTATGTTTCCTCAACTGTATATTTAAACAACCTATGGTGTATTTGTTCAATCTGGATTATTAGTTTGTTTTATTCTATGCATTTTGAGTGCCACATTTTCAAATTCAACGTGAACCAATTGATTGACATAATTATGAATTATTTTTCCAGTTTCTTTGTTAAGTAAGCTTCCCAATGATACCAACTTTTTTAAATACGGGTAAATAGCAAGTAAGGACATTTTGGAAGTCGTATTCAACAAAAAGGTCACGCATAAAATAAATGAGTCTACTGACTCTGTATTTAGGAGGTTGACCAAAATGTGGTTTAATAATCCATAACTTTCTTAATATTCATCACAGGAAGATGATACATATTAGTCTTCAAACTGACTTTATATCACTGTAATCACATTGTTTTGCAAACTAAATATTGCAGGAACACATTAGTGTTAAAACATTTTAAAGACATGGATGTGTAGGTAACATGATAATAACCAACATCAGAGGGAGAAAGTGGTGTTTCTAATCTTCACAGGTGAATATTTATGTTGTACTTACGAGTTAGTGTGCAGGTATTCGAAGGTGAGCTGAGCTCTGCTCAAGTTGCTATAGCAGGAGGAGGCCATTCTTCCACAAGTGTGGCCACAGTTCTATCTGCAACAATACAAGACACAGTCAGAAGCTACAAGGTTAGTTCCTACTGAATACACAGCGTTGACATTAGCTAGGAATGTATTCACGTGCAGCTAAACACTGACATTTACTGAACATAAACGTACCCTCGAAGTTACACATTTTTACAACATGGGGTCCTGTTGTAAGAAGTTTAAAAATGACATTATCTCTCCTAATGTTCAACGTTTAGAACGAAGCTAAAGTGAGGAGCTAGCATCATTAGCACCATGAGATTGTTTATGAATTAGCAACTGCTAGCTACGGTCCGACACTATCGTTACCAACACTTCGAGGCCGATTTGTGCTCAACGGTTGACCTATTTCGGGTAAGTAGAGTCGGCGTTTTGGTGATATACCTCGACTCTTTAAGCTTCTTTTTTCCAAAACATGGGGAAAGCCGACAGGCCTCGTCGCAGTCCAACCATCCCGAGGAGGGCAAGTTAGAGCAGTCTACGGTGGCCCCGCCCCTACGACTTTGCACTGGCCAATTGGAAAGCGTCCCTGGGAACTGTTGGGCAGTGATTGGAGGAGATTGACTTACAAGCAGGGGGAACCTTCGCTCCAATTTTGGAAGAAATTGTTTTTTTTATTGTTATTATTATTAAAATCTAATTTAACACATTATTATTATTACAGCTGTGCCCACAATTTCTTGAAAACTTAACTATACCTTCCAATCGTTATCTCACTTGTTTTTTCAACAATATTTTAAGCAATTTTTAGCAGATTAGTTTACTTTTTTTCTTTATCTATGGCGATCTACCTGATCTACATTTATAATCTTACTGGGCAACCCTGAAATAAGGCTTTAAAAGATAGTAAGTAAGTAAGTAATTTATATTTGTAGAGCGCTTTTCCAGACCAGAGTCACAAAGTGCTTAAACAATCAAAACAATACTCCATAACATGTATGCTAAAAGGTCAAGACAACACCGAGACAAACACAGGAGTCTCAAGGAAAACCCTGCACGAATGAAAGTGTCTTAAGCTGTTTCTTGAAGGAGTCAGTAGACTAGAGAGAGAGGATGATGGTTCTAAAGCGTAGCAGCAACAGCCTGTAACGATTTCTTTCCTCTGTTCCTGAACCGTGTGCGAGGAACCATCATCAGATTCTGATCCACAGACCTCAGAGCCCGAGCTGGGGTGTAAGGCTGGATCAGATCACTGATGTAAGGAGGAGCCTGACCATGAATAGATCTGAAATTAGGAACCAGAATTTTAAAAGTTGATCCTGAAAGAAACTGACAGCCAGTGAAGAGAATTATAGGATCGGAGAAATGTGAGTTCTTCTACTTGAGCAGGTCAGAATTATTTCTGCAGAGTTTTGTTTTAACTGCAGGCGAGACCGCTCCTTTATGTTAAGACATGAAAACCAACTGTTGCAATTCTCCAGACGAGAAGACACAAACGCATGGATTATAAACTCCAGATTATGCTGTGACAGCATTTTCCTATAGTTCCTTTGAGACTACTGTCTGTGATTGTCCCTTTAGTATAATAAGAGTTTAAAATAACACAACAATAACATTCAAATGCAGATCAACATATAAAGACCCGGTCATGTTAAAAGATTTTAAGGAAGAAAGGATGATAGATTTTTTTTTTTAAAGTGATTATATAAAGGATTGGATTTCAGTTTACTACTTGACTCTTAAATTGTGTCAAAGAACAAGCATCAGCAAGCATCATGAGAGCAGTTTGTTGAAGATATATGATATGTTAATGAATAGGAAAATCTAAAATGCTATGTTAAATAACAATGCGAAAAAATATTTAAAAAACACATAAAGATCAAAACCTTGTCCATAGTGTTTATTATGCATCAATAAATATACCATCTATTGTGTACACATTAAACATTAATGTTAGCAAAACAAACTTTCCTGAGAATTATCAAGATTTATGTTGAATTGACTTCATACACAAGAAAAAAAGTCTTGTCCTGTTATGATAAAAGTCCTCCCAACAGCTAAGGTTGGTATAAAAAGAAGCCCTTTTTTTTTAATAATAAATCATTTCAAAACAGTGCCACACCCTCTTGATTTGAATCCCGTGACTGATCCATGTTCTTGGATGAAAAAAGTCAGCTTTCAATCAAAGGTTCCTGCAAACACAATCAAATGGTCATTAAAACATGCCACACGACTACAGCAACGACTACAGTGGATTAGAGTCTACTAGCTAAGCATAGCAAAAAAACAAATGTATTGGCAAGCCTTCATTTTAACATAAAATATTTGAAAATGTGAAACGAAAATATGGAGAAATATTACATTTTGTGAATCCATTTGCTTCCACTGGTTGCCTCCCATCAGAGATTTTGCCAGACTAGCAGCAAAGCAAAGTAGTAAACATAGGCTCAGCAGAAACAGGCTGACTTCTAAAAGATGCCTCACTGCAACATGCCGCTCCCCCTATAGGGTCCAAAAAACATATTAAAAAGGATCATTATGTTGCATTAATAATGCTGTAGTGTGGTTCTCTTTACCTGTGTCAACATAACAGTTAGTGTAGGATCGTTTCTCGAGGTAAGACTGTAGCAGGTATGTGCTGTTGTTGGTATAGATTTTTTAGCTTCTACAAGGATGGGAGAGTGGTCTCTGGACGATACGGGGCACTCAGGTGGAACTCTTTAAAAGGAAAAGAAACATGGTTACAGTTTTATTATTGCATACCAGATACTGTGCCTGCTAAGAAGCATACCGAATTTCCCCTCGCGGGACTAATAAAGGTTTTCTGATTCTGATTCTGATTCTGATACATAGAGGATTTTTTCTGACAATTAATCAGAATATTTAGGTAAAAAACCCACTTACAGGCTTGTTGGTAAGAGGTGTGTTGGCGCACTTATAGTGATGCAGCAGGACGTGTCATTTTCAGACTGTAGGTAAAGCGCAACACTGACGGTTTCATTGCCTGAAAAACATAAGCAAAGTCTTAGTTTCGTACCATAATTCATTACAGTAGATCTCCAATAAATAACCAACCGCCAAGCTTCAACTGACTGGATCTCATCGTCGTGTGCAGAACTTCATCATGCTTGAGAATCCTGATAGATTCCATCCTCACAGAAAGAGGAACTTTTAAGTGTAAGGTAGAGATAAGTGACTGTTTTGTGGAGTTTAAAGATGCCTGTCCTTGTGTTTCTTTCTGACTTGAATGTGCAGGGGTAGTAGGTTTTCTCTCATCTGAGCTAAAATTTGCATTGACACACAATTGAAATTCTGATAAGGTAGCAAGTACATGATTCCAGTCCTGAGGAGAAAAAAGAAATGGAGGTTTAGAATTGGATCTGTTATATCGCATAAAACGAGCTTCCCTCCAAAAACCAAGTCCTTACCTTGACTGTATCAGGGTTAGGAAGTGTGTGCGTCTCACTATAGGATCCCAGACTGATGAAGGAGATACTCATGGTCAACAGACAAAGGCAAAATGTTACTGGTGGAGGATTCTGAGTGACATAATCTTTAAGATTGTGGATTGGCTGTAAAAGCGCCATCAAGAAGATCTGCAAAACAGAGACAAATATATAGATTTAACAAGACATCTTTCATACAAAAGTGCTTTACTTCTAAATATTTATATTGAATAAGGGTAGTTAAGAGTTGATAGTTGCTGATCATTTGAATACCAATAGTTCTAATATACTGTAAGTGTTTCAAAAACAAAGGCATTTCGAAATTGTAGGATTGTTATTATGTAATAACGTCACGTTTTCCTCAGATAACATTAATGTTGAGGCATTTATACAAGAATGACTTTAAAAAATCTAAGAAGGCTTAGTTTAAATGTAAAACAATTGTCGTTTTCGTAAACAAATAAAGTATAGATAGATAGACAGAACTTTTAGCAGTATAACCGACTAGTACTACTAGTTGTTTATTTAAAAATAAGTTTACTTCTACAGTTGTTACCACATGAATACTAAGTACACCTTTAACAACATTAACATTTGCGATATTAACGAACAACTAAGAATAGCTAACACAGTGGGATTAAGAACCATATGCTAGGATTGTAACAACGCTACAGACGTCAGAATTTACGCTGGATTATAACATTGTTTCTAAAGAGTAGAAACCGAATTCAGATCGAGAAGAAAATGCTCCAAACCGTATCAACGTAACAACACCGAACATGTAACGTTGATAAATCGTTAACGATTAACTTCCTACCTTCAAGTACTACACGTCAGCAGTATCGTCTCCATACAGCGACATGTCTTCTAGCGAACGAGGTCAATGTTTGATATTTAAATTCGAGAAAAAGTTTTAAAAGATCCGATAAAAAATGTCAACATGACAGAGTAGATCATACTCCGGTGCGTGATGACGTTGACGTGTACGTGCGGTGTGATTGGTCGAGACCTTTACACACGTTGCATTGTTTCACTGACCAGAAAGATTCTTCATTCATTCACGAGCGCTAAATGTCCGAAGTTTTCTTCGTATTTACTTCTTAGTCCGCACTTTTCTTCAATTATGCAATGTTGAGCAGATGTAGTTATATAGTCAGTGTATCACAAGGGAATTAATTTCACAAAAAACGTTGAGAAGCATAGCTTTATTCAGGTACCATGCAGAGGCAAATACAAAATGTGATTTTGCAATAAAAAAAAAACATCTGAATAAAATTTGAATTTAGTGATTAGTTTCAGTAAACGACTGAGAGAACTCATTACAAACCATCGTTAGATATTGCACATTTTAAATCAGAAAGTAAAATTCATGTTTTTAAAACAGAAATGTGTGCGTTGAACAGTATTGAATTCTCAACTGATCATTTAATTATAGTGAAAACTCTCGGTTACTCGTATCATTTCCCTTTGTTTCATTTGCTCATTCCTTTTAAAAACTTTATTTCATGGTGCCCAAGTGACCTGGATGGGTTTAAACTCCCAGCGATCAGGGTGACCCATGTGTAGAAGGTCTTTGTAGGGTGAGGTGCTCCACTGGAAGGCGGGGACCTGCGCCCATGTCGGTCCACTTACCGCCACCATTTCATACTGACGGAACATCCCGTAAGAGGTGAGCTGTGCAGAACAGAACATCAAATAACTGAGTTAAAACATGTATTTAAGACCCAAGAGTGTGTATCGATCAGGTTGAGAGTTTCAAACCTTCATATCGGTTCCACCATGCGATCTCTGTTGCAAGGCACCGAATGGGTAGGAGCCATTAGCCAGGTTTAGATCTGATCGAGAACAAATGGCATTCTCTCCATTAGGTTTTGGATCGCACGTCTCACACCAGGACAAAGGGTCTTCTTTGAAGTTGTTATACCTGCAGAGAAATCAAAGATATCTGAACACATCCATGATGGTTCTCACTCATCCAGGTCATCGTTATCCAAGTGGTTCGAAAGCGAGTCAACTGGACTGTGTAGAAAAAAAACTCATCCCAATACCACACGCACCTCATGAGGCGCACCATGGAGTCCACATCTTTGATATCTGTTTGGTTCCTCCTGAAAATCTGAGCCCGAGGATTCTGGTCCAGAGTAAACCAGGAGCCATACTTCTCCACCAGCTCATTGCAGCCGCTGGTGTTGAATATTTCAACGTAGTACCTAAACGAAATCGACTGTTAGAACCAGAAAGATCGTCAAACTCTTCCATTTTTTAAATTCACGCCGGTACTTACGGAATGTTGAAACTTGCCCAGTATCCTTTTTTAAGAAGCTCCTGGGTTTTGTCTGAGTAAACAATTTTGCCTCTGGAAATTTAAACGTAGTTGATATTCAGTTAAAAATGAATTATAAAATCATGGAAAGCTGAACTATGAAGTTCCAGGACTGACTCACGGGATCTGCTCCAACACCACAAACAGTTCCTCCTTAATGTCGCTTATTCCAGGACGGAATCTGTTGTAGTCAACGATCATCCACTGGTTGTTATAGCTACCAAACACAAAAACAATGCAGCGTAAGCATTTCAACAACCTTTGTCATCAGTCAATGAGTTAGACTTGTGACTTTACATGTGACTCATTACAAATCGCCTTCCTGCTCGTGACAAATCCGAAAGATCTGGGACATTTAAAGATAGACTTTCACTCACGTTCCGCTGTTGTACTTGCTGAAAATCTTAGCCCAGTCCTTCCCAGTCACAGCCAGTCTGTTCGCCACGATGTTCCGAAGCCATTCCATCACCGAGCCAGAGGGCTTCACGAACTTCCACAGAGCCGGGTTGCTATTCCCGATCGTGGTTTCCAAGGTGACCTGCAGACGAAATATAGGTCATAAAAAATGTACATGCCATGACAAAAAACGTGCTCTCACGTACTAAGCCACTGCTGAGGATATAAAAGTCATCCCCAGAGAAAATAGATCCAGGATAAGACGAGAAGGCCTGAGTCCCTCCAGGAATAGAGAAATTATCTGAAATGAAAAAAATGTTTTAGTTGTAAGACAATACTGCATTTAATTCTTAAACAATAGCAAAACCACATGTACAAATAAATGACACTTGTTTCTGAGGAAAGATTTTGCATGTAAATTGACACCATCACCTTCTAAAAACATTCCAAAAGAAAAAGATTATTCTTTATTGTTTCTGTTTAGGAATAGACATGTTTAATGCAACACAAAAAGTGTTCTGTGTATTGGGAAGGCCCCCAAAAAGTTGTATTTTTTTATTTAAATTTGTAAAATAAAATTTTAAAAAAGTTCAATATGCACATTTCAATGACGTTCATTTTTGTGCGTCACCAAAGTATCTAGACCAGTGGGGTCAAAACCCAATCGTTCATGGGACCAAAGTCTATAAAAAGTTTGAGTCTCAACCAAGAAAAAATAATATTTACCAACAATTCTGTGACAGAAAGTGACTGATTGCAATATTGTCAATATTGGAAGATTAATATTTCGTAACTATCTTATCATCTCTGTTTTCCTTCCTTGGTTTTACTCTTAATTGTACACTTTGAAAGGAGTCAAACATAACCATAGGGCCTGGATCACTGGATGAAGGGATCAATATAAATCATTACCTTGACCGTACATGTTTGACTTAATAAATGTAAATCTTGCAGTAGTGTTTAAGGTCCACACTGGTTTAAGTTACTAGGTAACGCCTGTTGTCTTTTCATATTTGAAAGTGTGTTGGAGAAGAAGGGGGTACCTAGAGGAGAGACACTGAAAGTGAAAATGTATTTCTTCATGATGCGCAGCATGGACTGGTAGTTGTTCCACGTGTCGTGAGCCACCAGCAGATCCTTATTGTCGGGCAGCAGCTTGATGAGAGCGGAGCACGAGCCGGATCCGAGCGGCCGAGTCATGCTGGACTTATTCAGAGCCGACTCCAAGTCTTCCATGTCCCCTCCTAGCTGGAAGAGTCTGTGGTGACCAAGAGGGAGAACTTGTGAGAATGAAGCTGGATTCAAAGTGGTTATAAACGAGTAGTTACTTACAAAAAACCCATTGGATTTAGAGAGAATGAACCGAGTGGGAAGGAGAGCTCACTGTTGTAGCCGTCCTCTAATCCTTTAACCTGCAGCAGCGCTAGACGAACCTGGTGAACATCAAATGAAGGTTACGAAAGAGGAGCTAGATCGGCTCTCGGCTGAATGAAAATCCATCACCTGATACCAGTACGGAGAATTGGGCTGACTCTGTATTTGCTCCTGGACCCACTCTAGATTACTGGTGATGTACGACTTCAGTCGCTCACAGTAACTGGTCTCGGATGTGAAGGGACCACAGTAGTTCATCAAAGTGTTCATCCAGTGCTTATAGATGAGCTGGAACCATAATAATTATTTTAAAAACTATTCCAGTCAGTCATTACTGATGGGAAACTCCATAGACATTAAAAGACTGACCTGGGATGTGGCTGCTCCCTCCACTGCACCCGCCAGGTACGCCTGAAGACTGTCATTGAACCCAGAGCTGGTGGTCACCTCCAAAAAGGACCAACTGTAGAACAATAAAACATATTATTAAACACAAAAATGGGTTTTAATTTTGTCTCGCTCAGTTTTAAACAGACTGTTTGGATCGGTCTCGTCCACGACCATTACTGTTCTATCAAAATCTACTTTATGTTATTGATTCTTTAATATTTATTTAAAATGATTTATTCTTGTTCCTTGTTTGACCACTTTATTGGGTTTTTGCTCTTAAAGATTTTCCTTGAAAAAGGGTTAAGATCAGTCTTTGGAATGATATTTGTTAAAAGGCAGCTGTAAGAACGAACAAGATCATTATTTATCAAATCAAAATGAAATTAGCTTGGTCTTGAAATGCACTTTATAACGTTAAAATAGTAATAGATAAGGATAACTTACAAGTCTAAACAGCAGTAAAGGCATAAATTAAACCAGTGTGGACGCCCAAAGACTACAGGTCATATGTTATAATAAAGACTTTATGGATTTAACGATTATCTGGTTGACTTCCTCCTTTTCACAGATAACTTCTCCATTGATGTTTTGTTGTGGTTTTATCTTCCTAATCTCTCCAGATTATGTAAACATCAATCGTGTCTCTTTTGTTCCCCTTTGCATCAAATCTTCCAGGTCAACAGTTAAAGTTTTAAAAAAAATACAGGATGTGGAAGGAAATTACAATTTTACTGTAATCTATAATCTAGATTTAACAGACATTTCAAATAACCTGGTTATGTTTCATATTTAATTAAAAATACACAATCATTGCATTAAAAAAAAACAACTTTTCAACACATTGACTAGGTGAATTGTACACTTGAGACCTTAGCTCCTGCAAAAAGAAATGACCGAAACGTGTAGGACTTGCAATGACTTTTGAAACATGCATTTAGTAATTCACAAATATTTAAATATTGGTTTAAATCAATTCATGGAAAGCTTGTTGTTGATTGATCTTCATTTATGAGTAAAAAGGAAGTGAAATTAATTGCGCAAACAATTTTGCTGACCAAAACATTTTTTGTGCATTTATTGCTTTTTTAGAAATTTACAATCACGTGCATCATTAAGTTTAGATTTTATATTTAGTTACACATTTTTTTCAACTTAGCACTATATAATAACCGCGTAACAACGTACCCTGAATTCTGGATGTCGTCAGTGAAGTTGGCCCAGGCTACCGAACCTTCCCGGTACTCGTCCAGAACGGAGATCTGACCGCTCTGCGGGTCGAGAACAGCCGACCAGATATCCGCTCGAACCGGCTCGGTTTTGACCAGCAAAACACAGAAAACTGCGCAAAAGGTGGAAACCACGGGATAGCGGCGCTCCATGTTTACGCACTTGAACGCCATGTTATCCCAGTCACGTGATCCTCCCAAACATGACTCGTCAGCTGACCACGGATTTCACAATAAAAGACTCACAAACTCGAAGTTTCCTTTTTTTTTATAAACACATAAACAAGAAATTAAAAAAAAACGTGTTGGATCCTGATTTAAATATAAATCCCTATATTTATAGCCACTGCTGATCACAAGCAACACAGGCTTTGTCAAATCCAAAAACCGTGTTTATATTCTTTAATAAATTTCTACAATTCAGTCATCCGCTCCATCCGTTTCCATCTTCTCCATGATTCCCTCCATTACTTCGGATTTCCGGGGCTTTTTGGAAGCCACTGAAAGAAAACAAAGTGTAAGATCTTGCATTGTTTTGTTCTAGACTATGTGTTAATTATATTTACCATGAAAATGTTCAGCTGTTTTGCGTCTTAACGTTTCAACCGTCTCCTCAGCATCAGCCCATTCTAACACCAGGCGTCGCCCGTACAAATGAGTGCTGTGGCAAAGAGCAGCGAACGCTTTCTGTAAGATAGAAAACGAAAAATAGTACCATAAAAAAATAAAAATCAACATGCACTTCAAACTTCAGTCGTTTAAACAAACCTTTGCATCTTGTTTGGTCATAAAGTCTATGAAACCAAAACCTCTATGATTCCCTGAGCCAGAAGCTTTTTTTGGCAGACGAGCAGTTTTTAGTTCCCCAAACGTACTGTTAGGACAGAGAGGAGAAAACATTTAAATATAATTGAACTTAATGTTTCAAAGGTTCAGATTAGAGTCGTCAATACCAGAAGAGTTCTCTGATTTCCTTGATGTTGGCCTGGAATGGAATGTTACGGACCAAAATCTTTGATCCGGTCTGTTTCTTCTCCTGCTGCTTTTTCTTACGCGTTACATCTGTCGCTCTGTCAGTCACAAAAAGACAAAATATTTTCAGCCCAACTGACTATATCGTTTGTTCATCGTCTAGACAAACTCAAGAGAGTCTGTGAGTGTCATGTGACCACCACACTGCTTTATAACAGTGGGTCTGAAACAGTGTTTTCATATGGTGATCTTTAAAATCTTTTGAGGGTTACTTGAAAATAAAACCAAAAAACGGAGCCTTCCTTTTGCCTTGTAAATAAATGCATATGTGGTATGTGGCAATGGGTGTTCCACGTTGTTGCAGTTGCATTATTCTGACACTGTGTGGAGACAAAAATGATCTTTTCAACCTGCTTTTAAGCGCCTCACACCTATGAAAAAATAATTGAATGAACCACTGGTTGATAAAGTTTTTAAAAGGAATAAAATAGCAATCTAATGTATACATTATATCCAATACCACATTTCTATATTAATTAACAGTCTAATATTTAAGACACATTTCATTAATTTTTAAAATAGAATTAGAGATGAAATTGTGTGTTTGGCTATGTGAAAAATACTCTAGGTGAAGAGAGTCGTACCTCGTGGCTCTTTCTGAAATCTTCACTTCTAACTGGTGGTCGTCCACAGTGCAGTGCTGGAGGTGTGATAGAGAAAGAGCAGGTTAATACACATTCATTTAAAAAAACGATATAATTTGGTAACTTCTGTCATTACCTGAAGCTGGCGAAGAGCCTTCTGTGCTGCTTCTGCCGTCTGATACTGAAGGAAACCGTAGCCCATTGACAAAAACTTGCCTGAAGGAGAAACATACTTTTTATAGATTAGCTGAAAAGATCTTCAATCTTCAACACTCTGTCCTTTACTTAAGACCAATATTTTACAAAAAAAAAGGCACAGCATAGACCATTATCATAGGAACCCACCATGTTTTTTGGTAACAGGTGCTCGCTAAAATCTTAAAGAAAGCAATAAGGAAACGTTCTACAAACACAAACACTACTACAAAGGCCCCAAAATAGATGGAAATCATAAAGAAATGATGAAAGTTATACAAAAATGTTCATGTAAGCGTGTTGTGATTCGTTTACCCGTCTTGTCTTTCTTCTTGGAGATTGTACACGACTTGAGTTTGCCACACTTTGAAAACACCTGAAACAAACAGAGTAATGTTGTATTAGAAATCAAAAATATATGAACCGGGTGACTCCAGAAGAAAAGCAAACCTCTTGTAGTTTCTGCTCGGTCGTGTCAAAATTCAAATTCTTGATAAAAAGGGTTGAACCTGGAGCATCGTCTTCTTCCTCCTCTTCCTCCTCCTCCTCCTCCTCCTTCTTCTCATCATCGTTCTCCCTTTCCTTCTCCTCTGTCACCTCTGGTTTGCCTAATATAGTACAAGTTGTTACAACTTAAAGACCAACTGTTACTGTTGTATTTAGTGAACCCATAGAATCTTACCTGGTGCTGGTGCAGGAGCAACAAATACTCCTACAGGGGCCCACTCAAGGTAAAGTGGCACATGTTGAAACTGAAAAATCAAGACAGTAAAGTTCATTTAAACACGTGTTAAACATGAATCCTCTTTATAATAGCAGACCTTGCTGTAGGCCAGTCTAGTGAAGGCCTTCTTCGCTTCTGTTGGCTCCAGGAACTCGATAACGGCGGTCAGTCCAGACGGGGGAAGCAGAACTCGGCCCACAGAGCCATGAGGAGAGAAGAGCTGCTCCAGCTCTGATGTTGTGACTCCAGCTGGGAGATTCTTAACCAAAATGACAGACGTGCTCCTTGCTGCCGCAGCCTGACAATCATAGGGTGATAACTGTTGTACAAATCATGTTTCCCCTCTGAACACATTGTGTTCTGCGTCTGATGAACACACCTGACTGAAGGAGTCCAGACTCACGCCGTTGTCGATCAAGAACTGGCGCGTCTCCTGGACTATCTGAGTCTCTCCGAGCGCCATTCTGACTGCAACACTTCCTGCAGACTCCTGCGGAGATCAAAAATATCAAATTAAAAATAATCAACAGTAGGGTTATTAATTAAAAAAAAAAAATTTAACCAAACAAAAAATAAATGTTTACATCGTCCAAAACTTGACTTTTCGTGGTGTTGTATTTTTCAGCGATGGCGTCGGCAACAGCACTCGTGCCGAGAAACAAAGTATTCCAGTTGTGAGAACTGCAAGAAGAAAAGAAGTTAAGAACCAGTCATGACTTGAAAATACAAACTCTAATTAATTTACCTCGTGCTTGAAGCTTTGGCTTTAGCATCCCTTTGTCGTTTATATGATGAAGAACCAGGACCCCCTGCATCGGATTCTGAACTTTCCTTCTTTAAAGTGGAAGGAAGAAGATGAAGCATACGGCCCTGAAAAAAAGAGGAAAATTACAGTGAGACAGGTCATCATTTGATTTGAACCAAAATCTGCTTCACCTGAAATACATGTCCATCCAGCTGCGAGAGCGCCGCCACAGCGTTCTCTGGAATCATGTATGTGACGAAAGCAAACCCTTTGGGCCTCTTGGTCAGATTGTCAATAGGGAAGACGATTTCAGATATAGGACCTGTGAGCAGGTGAAGCACAAGAATGTCACCTTGACAACTGCTGGATTTATATTAAAAACTCACCATGTTTGGTGAATAATTCATTTATCTCCTCCTCTGTGCAGGTATAAGGAAGGTTTCTGATGAAGAGTCGCCCAGACTCTGATACATCTTCCTCCACTTCATCATCCTTAAGCTTCCTAGAGAAGTCTCTGTCGATCTCCTTCTCCTTTTTATCTCGTCTGCTCCGCCCTGAAGAACTTGCCGTGAAGACCTCGATGTATCTGCCCCCTAAGAGTCAAAGTCATTCTGGTAAAGCAGAATGAAATCAAAAGAGAAATAGCCTCAAATAATAGTTTCTGACCGATGTAGTCTTTGTTCTTCTTCAAGGCTTTTCCCACCTCTTCTTCCGAGTGCACATCTACATACACGTACCCTGAAATACAGACACATTTATCATGTTATTGTTGCAATTGATCGATATTGTTTTTAAAGCATATTACTTCAGAAATATGATTCTTAGTGAGCAGTATCTTCATCAAGTATATTCCTGACAGAGATATCTTACCTGTCCTGTTGCCACTTTCATTTCGTCCAATTCTGATAGCTGCAGGCCTCAGTGGCAACATGAATTCTTTGATTTGTCTCTGAGAGAAAAAAAACCCAAATTATAATCACAGTCTTACACTTATTTGTAAACCTCAAGAAGGTACCTCTTTCACTGTGAACGGGACTCCTCTTAGCTTCACTGTGTAGTCAGTGACTGGGTCGGTCTGAAACCACAATAAGGAACTTTAAAACGCTTCAGGAATACAATGACAATGACAAAGTGATCAATCACCTCCTGCTTGGTGCTCTTCTTCTCTTTGTTGTCCTTCTTACTAACAGATTTTGTTCTGTTGTCCTTGTCTCCACTCTCATAGGCACTGTCTGTCTGCTGCTGTGGTTTATCCTCCTCATCTTTGTCGTCCTCATCCTCTTCATCAACATCATCATCACCTTCACTCTCATCTCCTGCTTTAACCATTTTGGAACGCAGGTAGTCCATGTCTGACAGGGTGGACTTTAGTGCTTCCCTTGTAGCTCCTGGAATAAAACACAATAAAATGTTGCCATGAGGAAGACATTAATTCAAGACACTAGTTCAATATTTACCTTCTTCTTCTTCTTTGTCGTCTTCAAATTGATCCTGTTCTTGATAATCATCCTCATTCTCCGACTCGTCAGAATCAAAGTTAAGGTAATCATCTCCGTCATCCTCCTTCTTGCTCTTAGGCTTTGCAGTGTCTGTCTGTTCAATGGCATCGTTTGCCCAGGTCTGTGCCTGTCCGCGATTCTGATGCACTGACAGGAACTCCTTGAATTCCTGATCTTCTTGCAGCTAAAGGTAAAACAGACAAGTGGTTTTCTACTCATCACTCATTTGTGTAAATATCTTAATAACTATTTAGTGTAATAGTTGTTGCACAGCCATATGTTATATCAAATATATGTTTGATTCATCCATAAAATCTCTATAATCGTAAAACACTGAATGAGCATCGACTCACCTTTCCCAGGGCACTGTTTATTTCCTTTTTGTCCTTGTTCTTCTGTGAATAAAACAAGGTTGTGTAATACATAAAAATACCAGAGGATTTTTCTACAATACATTTGATATTCTAGTACAAGTGGGGTGAAGACATCGAATAGAAATAATATTTGATTTTTTTTAAAACAACTCCAGTCTTTTTGTATGAGCTTGTTGCATGCATTAAATCTTTGATGAAGATGTTGCAAAAATAAGCTACAGAGCCATGAAAAATTTAAAAAATATTAATTTCAAACCTTTTTTATGTCATTGGCAGTCGGGAGAGAAGGTTTTTCCGGAACATACTTCTGCGTGTGTTTACTCCATGCCCTTTCTTTGGTAGGATCCCCAAAGTTTTTGCACATTTCCACCTACAGCGGAACAAATGCATTATTAAATTGGATATTTTGAAACCAACTCTGACGTCATGACATGACGTACCGTCACTCTCGACGTGTCCACGAAACTCCTGTGAAAATGCTTCAGCGCTTTATTCGCTTCTTCGTCCGTTTTAAAGCCCACGAAGGCGAACTTACGAAACTTCCCCTTTTTAGTAAACTTGAGTGTGCAGTCGGTCACTGTGCCAAAGTCAGCAAACATTGTTCGGAACCGATCCTCCTTCATCTGGGAACACAGGCGACACATGTAGACTCTTAACAGTTCAAATTCTTAAAAACTATTATCTGGATCATTACTTACCCCATCCGGGAGATTTTTAACGATAAGTCGAGACATTTTAGCGCCTGTTACTCCTTTCTAATCACCAAAATGATTGAATGTTTTTTATTTGTAAATAAACGAGCGTGTGTGCTTCACTCGGTCGCCATGCTGCTCTCTTCTTCTGCTGGAAATTAGAACCTCATTAAAGTTCGTGGCGCCACCTACTGGAGAAACTCAATTACCACAATGATTTGTCTTTTTTTAAATAAATCAAAATTAAGACTTTACTGTCCAATAACTCAGTAGTAATAGTATTTACTTTTCGCTTAGTTTTGTCTATTAAGATAAGGTTGTTATAGAGTTTATGTTCTGTTTGGTTTAGGTGTGTATTTCGATGTCTGATACTACTACTACTACTACTACTACTACTACTACTACTACTACTACTACTAATAATAATAATAATAATAATAATAATAATAATAGAAGTAGTAGTAGTAATAATAATAAATAATTATTATTTGTTAATAATTTCTTAATAATATTATTGGAAATTAATTCCAGAGTGTGCTCCAGCTATTGTGTTCTGGTATATATTTTACCTGTGTATTGTTTTTGATTGTTGAAGCCCCTTGTGACCCTGGTCTAGAAATATCTTTACAAATAACTATTACTTACTTACTTACTTTTTCTTTTCAATTTTATTGTGTGTAGCAAATAATTCAGTCTTTCTTACTGAACATGTTCATTACTGACATTTCTTAGTGTAGATGTGTATCTGCTTTGTATCACACCTCTTAGCATGTTGGTTTTGTCTTTAGAGTAATTGAGATCCTAATGTCATGTTTTAGACAAACGTGGAGAATAAGTCAATCCTTATTAGAGATCAAGTCAAAGAGTCTGCGAGGAGAAACACGAATAAGTTAAAACAAATCTTTCATGTTTCAACCTTTATTAAAAATGGATACAAACTCAGAGAACATTTTTACTTCGGTTCATTGTACTCGGGTCAAATAAAAGTCCATAATCCGAGCACTGACAGACCGGAGAATAACGACCACATAAAGGTCTTGCCGTGACTTAATTTTGGCAGACAGGAACCACATGCTGCTCAGCAGGTTCATGTGATCCTCATTCACGATCCAACTTTTAACAAGCATGAAAAACACTGACTTTTATTTCTGAAACCAGAATTGAAGTTCCTCTCTTATCAAAACTGTAGTTTAAATACTGATCCAGTCATCGACTCCATCCAGATAAATAAACAGAAGCTTTAATAAATGTAATATCAAGGAAAACAAATCACATTACAAGTTGGATCCTAAGAGTGAAGTTCCATTTGCTGTCGATGCTTTCCTGTTTGAGGAGTTAAAGTGGTTCTGAATTTCCACAAAACTTTTATTTTTGGTTTCTGGAACGGCGAAGAAGATGAACAGCGCCACCGAGCAGCAAATGACCATGAAGACGAGGAAACAGTACTGCTGCAGTTGCAGCTGCGGGAAGAGATGAAATCATTTGTTAAGACATATTTTCGAGAAATGTAAACAAGTAATCATTTATATTATCTGCTCACCACGATGAAGGGGAAGACCATGCTGATGAGGAAGAAGCTGCTCCAGTTGCATATCCCAGCGATGGTGTACGCTGCAGGACGTGTCGTCTGTGTGAACAGCTCTGTCGTCAAAATGTTGGTCACTCCACCTTTGAGAAGAATCAACAGGAAATAAAGCGAAAACCTTAAAAAAAAAACGAGACGCTAATACTTCTTAACTCACCCGGGCCTAAACCAAAACTGAGAATAAATGCGAAAATGCAGGCCATGCTCAGGTATGGAAGGACTGGACCGGCATCCTGAGGGCAAAGGATTGAGTTAAAGCCGCAAACACGAGGGTAATTGTCATCAACGTACCTGATAGGTCAGCGTGAGCGTGAATAATATGCAGAAGACGCTCATTAGGACGTATCCACCTGTAATCAGAACTCGCCTTCCCAGACTTTCGATCAGCAGACCCTGCGTCAGACACACAACGTGTCACAAAAACCGAGAAAGAAACGATTATCTTTCTTTAGCTCCAACCTTTCATGGTGCATTTTAGATTTAACATCCGTCTCGTGTACCTTTTCAAAGAACCTAAACTGTATCAGGGTTTGTAATCATGGGGGAGGGAGGGGGAGGGGGGGCACCTGATTTACACACTTTACAACAATAGATGAATTGTTCACGAAGCGATCTCCTGGGAAATAGTTAGAAATAGTTAGATAATAGAAAGATACGTACACAGGTTAATGCAGTCAGACATTCACAGGCGCCTGTGCCTACTGTGACGTATGGGATGTTTTCAGCTGGAATTTTCGCTTCGCCAAATACATAGCTGGCGTAAAAGTAGATCTGAGGGAAAAAAAAGTCAATATGAGTTTCAATAAACGGTTTCCTTTAGTCATTGTTATCACAGTTACAGACCGCGTTGATGCCGTTGAGCTGCTGGGCCGAATTAAGAATCATGACGGTCAGGAGCTGCAGACGCACACTGCGGTCGCTGAACAGTTCCCAGGGCTTCTTGGCTTTGAATCCAAGGAAATTGTTTCTCTCCTTCTCGATGTCCTCCTTCTCGCTGTCACAATGACAAGCGCCATGCAGCTGCCTCAGAGCTTAACAAAAAAGAAAATCACAGGACATTTAGTAACCTTTTATTTTGGTCTGAGGCTATAAGCAAAGATTAGATTCTCCGAAAGGATATCGAGCGTCAAGTGTATGTAATGAGGTTATCGGACGGTTTTTAGTTCCGCAGACAGATTCTGATGCTTTCCATACACTCACGTGTTAAGTGACATCATGGCAAGAAAAAAAAACATGAAATGCTGACTCATCTTGAGAAAAGAAACACGGATGTGAAAACATTAATTATCCCTTAATCAAATTACATGTGAAACACAGACTCTGTCAAGAAATCTTTTTTTAGTGTCATTAAACTCTTATATAATCCTAAAAATGTGTTCTGAGCTCAAGTATGAACATTGAACTTATTTAGAAACCACGTTTCAAATCAGACTCATGTTTTTTTACCTTAAGATTTAAGAGACAGAGATATTTTTGAAGGTTAAGTTTTGAAGATTTCTTCATTGTTTTTTTTCTTTTAATTTTTCTATTTTAAGATAAAAATTAAAATGCATCTTTCTAGTTTCTCATGAAATATAAACCATCATTTATTACATACTTAGTACGATATAATCCCAGAATTTCAGCTACTTAAATTGGGTGAGAAGAGAGGCAGAAGACACCCATGAAAATTCAAATAGAACAAATTTAAACGATATTTAATAATGATAAATAAAGGCGATTTCAATATCTTTAAGGCCTATAATATGCCTTAAACCTTTCTCTCTTCTTGCTCCACTTCTCTCTTCAGAGTTTTGGGGTTATTTGGTTTTTAATTATTTTTTTTTACCCAAGAAAATCCATGTATTTCTGCTAATTCACAAAAAAAAAATCACGGTTTTATTCAGTAAAGCAACACAAAGACACTCATTGTCAAACCCGTTCAGGATTAAGGAAGGCAGTCACACACCTTTTTCACACGCCACGTCATTTCCTTTGTCAATGAGAAGGTAGCGTGGACTCTCTGGGAAGAATGGAAGGATGACAAGCTGCACCAGTGCTGGGACACATGTGGTGGAGAGCAGAACGGCCCAGTATTCTTCAGCGCCCAACAGTTCTCTGTGAAACCAAAAACAAGCTTTATTAATAAAACACCCATAAAATAGCAAAATTTAATCAAAGCTGCTTTTACTTGAGGCCAATGACTTGTCCCATCAGGATCCCAATAGTGATGAAAATGGAAGTTCCCATTCCCATTAAACCTCGGTACCGAGTGGGAGCAATTTCCCCCAAATATAGCGGTTGGACACATATTCCCATTCCTACAAAATATTGTGTTTTTCGATGTCAAAAATATGTGATAAAATCATTCAGACTCAAGTCGGGATTTACCAGCTTGTATTCCTACGAGCAGACGTCCAACGATGAGAAGCTCGAACCTGCCGGTGGGTCGACTCAGACCCATGAACAAGGCACCCGAGAGCGTAAAAACATTGTTGGTCAACAAAGTCCCTTTTCTGTAAACACAAAACACATTCAAACTGGGATATCCATGCCTCAATATTTCTCCTCCCATACCTTCCTATCTTGACCGCTAAGGTTCCTCCGAGCAGAGCACCTATCAGACCCCCTAACGTGAATATGGACACGATGACAGACCACAGGAGCGTGAGAACACCCTGCGATATCTCGCTCTGGTATCGGTCCTGCCATGTTTGGTTGATGAAATTCTGCACAGACTACCGAGAGAAAGCAGAATTGTACACAGAACTGGTTTGAATCTGAAAACGTGTTTATAATTTTGGGTGTTTTTCACATATTATCCTCGTCATTCTGGTACAACTACATGGAAATACAAAAGTCAGTTCGGAGCAATGCTTCCTGCATCTGGATGATGATAATATTGATGCTGTCAATCTGTTCTATCACTAATTATTAAAATAAAAATTTGTTACATTTTAAAATTCACCTACTTAATATATTGTTGGATATGTATGCAAAAGATATGTGTATAAACAAAACTGATTTAAAATAATAAAATATTAGTTAGAGGAGAAGAAACTGTAATAAAAATAATACATAGAAACATTACTACAAATTCATACATATAGGCAAATACATGAACCCTTGTGTTATCTCAGGGTCAAGGTGACCCGAAGGCATGGAAACAAATGTGCTTGTGGTATCCCTTGTGTTGCCTCTGAGTCTAGATGAATGACCTCACCTACATTCTCACCTTGAGAAGTTACATTTATTAATATATACAAATGCATATTTATTGTTAAATATTATGATAATGTAACTGTTGTCATTGATTTAAACCATATGAATTTTATCAAATATATTATTATTTTCTTCTCTTTTTTTTTTACTAGAGAAGCCAAACAAACCAGTGACAAATCCTTTAATATATAAAATGATCCAGATGGTAGTCGGGAATACCCTCAACATTTCTATCAATTGTTCATTATGAACAAGAGGTGCCGCAGAATGGATTCCTTTGGGCCTTAGTTCAGTTTTTCTATTGTTTATTTCGTGTGTTATCTTATTTCACTCTTTTATTCTGTACTGACACGACAACAAAAAACAATATGTTGAGTTTACAAAACTAGCAATAAACAATCTTAGGTTATTTTACTTATGTATGATAAAAAATGTTATTTTGTTATTTGTTTCATGTTTTTTTAATTAGTGCGAATGACATGAAGTATATTTCAAGTACAATTATTGTCTAAATTTGATTTTTGATCAAATCTGTACTTTATAATATAAAGCAATGGGTTTAAGCATTTAATTAAAATTGTATATATTGTTCATTTAGCCAATTTCGTTACTCATATTGAGTATTACTTTTTATTACTAAATATCTAAAACTTGTGATCAATAATAAGTCTGTACCTGGGTGGGAGCGTTGATGACAGAGACGTTGTATCCATACTGGAAAGTCCCTCCAATGCCCGCAGCGAACATGGCCATCAGCAGAGACCTGTTGGGCAGCTGCGGTTGAAGAAAGAAAAAAAAACTCTGAATATCTTCATTAAAATAAAAAACAAAATCACAATCCATACCTTACTATCCCGCTTTAGTGCGGGGTCTTTGGTAAGCAACGGTTCATACTCGTTCATTTTTGCAGCTGTTAGTCCAGTGACTGTGACTGTCTCTCGTATCTGAGGAGGTTTATAAGGATGATGCTCGCGTGACCAGTCACCCCCCCTGAGTTTTCACGGATTTCCAAAATTTCATGGCCATCCTTCTCAGTAACGGGACTACCAGGAATCCCCTCGAACTGTCTGTAAACTATCCCAGTGTTTTAGTTGTAATATTTTAATGTTGTAAAAGGCAATGGCGCCCCCTTCGGCAACAGTGGAGGATTTCAGTTTACCATCCGTTCTACTCACTCGTCACTTTATAGAATCATTCTAAGAAGCAACATTTCACAATTTATCAAAATGTGGTTCAAAGAAAAACTTACTGCATCTTGGAGAGGAAGACTTCAACATTTGAAACATGAAAAGTTGGAGTTTGACATGAATTGCCCTTTAAATGTACCTGACCATAAAGACAGACCCTCGGAATTTAAATTCTGTGCAGCTCCAACTAAACAACACACACTTAAAGCCATATATCTAAAACAATTAAAAAATATATATAATCGATTTATTTTTTTTAATCGCCCAAGATCATTTATTGAATTGCTTTCACCCAAATCCACAAAAATACATTTTCTGATAAATTCAATGACTTGTAGAGGAAACACAATAACACTAGCAAAGAGAAAATAATAATAATAATAATAATACATGGCATGTGTCTGCTCCGGCTCGAGTCTCACAGTATTATATTTGATTTTTAAAGAAACACAAACAGTGTGGGAGGACCAACATTTGCACTTTAACTCAGTCATTATCATTTCCTAGTTTGAATTTTGTTTTTCCTGTTTATATAACATTTTTAGAATATTGGTGGTTTGTTTACAGTATCATTTTAAGGGTTATTCTGGTATTATACTGTGTTATTTTTCCTTTTTCTTTTACCTAATTCGGAATTTGACAACCAAGAATTTTACTGTGTAAGTTTAAACTAAAGTGTATTTATTTCTGTTTAAATATCTCCTCAGTGGTTTTAGATCTGTTTCAAACTCAACCGTTGATATATTTTCAAGTATTACATAATACTCCACAAAAAATGGTCATTGGTTATTACACTGTCCAGACCAGAATAATCTTCTACAGGTTAATAAACCATTTTTGATTCCCAGTCTATTACGTGACTCACTCAGAGCAACAATCCAATGTCCAATGTTTTTCTACCTCTCGAGGGTCCAGACAACCTACCTCTCTCTTCGCTCGTGCAGGTCCGTCACGGAGGTCCATTATTTGTGCGGCTGTGAAATTGTGTTTCAAAAAAGCATCGATAATAGATGTTCCACTTTGATTTTATACTTGAGAAGTGCAGCATGTGATCCAGGCCCCATGGGGGAAACAGTTCGACCCGTGAAGTGCATTCCAGGTTGTAAAGCCAAAGAGGGATTATTGTTCTCATTTTCCAGACGACAACAAAGCTCTCTTGTCTTGTTTATTTGATGTTATGTTTTTACTCTCTCATCTGCAGGTAGTTATTATGACCCAGAAAAAGAAAGGAATAGTCGGTGTTACTAGTTACTCATCCATTCTAATAGACATTTATTTTGGGTACCAGAGAAACCAAGATCCAGTGAAATAAATGTGGAATCAAAAAATATTATGTCACATAATCTATTGGAAGCCCAGTGTGAGCGGTTGGGTGTTTAGTATCTGTCATCGTTAATCTTTATGAATTAAACTCTTAACATCACAAACTACATTTGAAAATCCATAAACTTTGACAAATGATGGCCAATCGGGTTTTCTTCAGCCATGATTTTCAATAGAGCATAAATGTTTGACACAATTCAAAAAGTGAACAAAAATATATAGTTATACTGTATATATATATATATATATATACTTTAAATGCAATACAATATGTGTTGCGTTTAAATTATTATGATCATTAATTATTATTCAAATCTACCCAGCGATCATATCTACAACAAAATATTTGACACTAAACAACACAATAATATTGTTGATATTGAGGTCACGATGGTTATTTCCCTGGAAGCCGGTGTGTCATCCAAAAGCCTCCTGACAGAGCCTGGAGCCTCAAAGTAAATAAGTTGAACTCTTTATGGCAGGTCAGAGCATCTGTTGCGTTGTTCAACTCATAATCCCGAAAGATGAAAGAGCATCGTGAGTCTGAATTTTTACTGCTGCCACGAAACAAAAGTGCTTTTGCTCAAAAGAAGAAGAATTTGTGATCTGGGAATCCCATGAGAGTATTCAAAGACAACTTTCCTGTTCATTTTGGAGTTTTGTCTGATAGAGATCTTTTTTGTGCTTGATGACGCAGTCATTCGTTTATCACATGTTCTGAATCTGCCACGATTTTAAAACAGAATATAAAATAATCTTCATCTTCTTTGATCTGGTGACTTTTTTTGGTTTCATTAATATACATTATTGTTTGTAGAAACTTTCCCTTTGGGAACCATATGTATATGTCCCCTCAATGTCCCTCTTAGAAATCTCATGTACATAGATAAGGGTGAGGAGGCCCCGGGGCAGATCCAAGAGACAATGGATCTCAATAGTAACCTTGTTATTTTAAAAATATATACAATCCATAAACGTGATAACATAGCGTTAAATAATAAGAAATTTGAAAATTCAATCCAATAATAAAAACAAATTCTAACAAATAAATGAAAAGTTAAAGTAATTATTCGTTTGTTGTTGTTAGCGAGGGTTGGCCGGAAGAGAGCGCCCCACAGCCAGATAAGCTGGTGCTACAGTGAAATCCTTCCCCTCCCGAGGACAAGAGGCAGCTTTGACCAGAATGTCGGGCAGAAAGCCGCGGTCTGTGGCGAACCCTCTCGAGTCTGCGATCACGACTCCCAGTGAGAAGATCTTGAAAGAATGTCACAGTCTGTATGTGGACAGCGAAAACGGTAAATAAAATAAACTGTTGTATCGAAGTTAAGTTTAAGTTTAAACGCAGAATAGTAATAACACAATATGTGTTAATAACACTTGGCAACAGTCGACTTTAAACTTGAATGGAGATGCTTTTATGTATTTATAGTTTGGTTTTAATTCACTGTGCATTAACTTGAAATGTGTGGGTGAAGTTAGTGCATAGACTGCAACAGCTGCCTGTCAGTGTCACTTGACATTGGACTCCCTCCATGGAAACACTGTCAATGTCCACCGAGATTCATAGCTTTCTTAATATTATTTTTTGTTTTCTTAAACTGTTTTAGCAATATATATATGTCACATTAAACAATATATCTAATTGCATACTTATGATGTATACTTGCATTTTTGGTCTAACCACTGAATGAACAAACAAAACCCAACATACTTGTTTGACAAAGAAAACGAAACTTTGCATTTCAATGTATATTAAACGAACACATATTATTTGATTCAGTGACACTGTTACCTTTTAGAATAAAATATTTGCAAATGTAGATCTAAATTATTAAGAGGATCGAATTATCTTTGTGAACTAAAAACATGTGTTGTATATATTATCCGTCACTACAATGGTATATAGACTCCTAAATGACATATATTCTGTTATTTCTAGTATATATTATTAAATATTATTATCAGTAAACTTAGAAAAAAGGTTACTATCTCTATCCATTCATGAAAAGATTTTTTTATTTGTGTAAGATTGTTTAACCGGTTCATTCATATTGTTAAAAACTCCTTTTAAAGTAAAATTGTGAGGAGAAATGAGGGAATCAAAGTTTTCTGATGATCTTAAGCCTCTAAACTAATAACATCCATTTTTTGCCTGATGATCAATACATTTTTTCCCATCTTTACATTTGTCCACGTTGCCACTATTGAAGCATCTACGACATTTCGAGCCGTAAATAATAAATATATAGAAGCGTTTCCCCCAAAGTTCACATCCCCGAAGGAGCGTGGACAGGGAGCGGTCACTGATGGATGGTTCCTGCCGCATGACCATCGATTGGTCATAAATCCTCAGAGTGGGTTTGTGTATCTGTGTGTTCTTTACAGGGTCTCACGAGGGAGTGGACTCTTCCCCAGATAACATCAGTGACCATGGCAAGCCAGTCAGTAACATGTCACTTTTAGAGCTCAATATGTCAAAGCTAAAGCTCACGCCCTTCCCTGTTATTTATAGCCCTTCACTGCTCCGTGTGTTACGTTGCACTAACTATGTGCGTTCTCTCAGGCCTGGTGAAGATCGCCAGCAGCCTCGGCGTTCGCCTCCTGCCTCCGAGGAAGAAGATTATCGTGATGATAATGGGAAACCACTCAGCAGGGAAGAGCTCCTTCATTAACTGGTAATAGACGATCGGCTGAATTATGAATGTTCCGACCATGAATCCACCTTTTCCTGTTAGTTCATCTTCACAGTGCTGTGGTGCAGAATGAACTAATAATGTGACACAATTCCAGTGTCCAAGATTAGCATTACATATGTATTAATTCATTCAGTATTTATATAGAGATTGAATTTCTTAACATTTTTTGAAATAATTTCACTAAAAGAAGTTGCAAGACGGTTTTCCTTTTTTTTGCACTGTTAATCAAATGACATTATAAATTTATTTAATTCCAGGTACGTTGAAGAGCACATCCAAACAACTGGAGTCGCCATAGAAACTCAGGGATTTACATTCATCACCAGCGGACGGAAAAGGGAATCCTTGACGGTAAAATTAGAGTTACGATGATTACAATTCAAGTTATTTGATGAATTCAATCTTTTTTTTACTTGTGATTAAATTATTTATTTCTTACCTTGAAACGTCCAATATTTTTATCAATATTGTTAAAAGATGAAAACATCTGTCGCACTAAACCAACGTTGAGGCAAACCAACATTTTTTTATTTAAAGAAAATCATTCAACAGGTGAGAGGGTGAGAAGTGTATCTATGAGCTGGAGAGAAAAAAGGGAACAAAAGTTAACGAAAGTAAGACAGAATACTGAGTTGTGGGTAAACGATTATTGAAAATAATCGAATCAAGATTATTTCCCTCCATATTGCGAATGTGATAAAACATGCAATATTAACTCTTTTAATGCATTATTTCTCTAATACAATATATAATTTATATTTCAGTAAAATGCGTTTTTGTGATGGTTAAGATAAAGTTAAATATTTTTTAGATAAAAGGCAAAATAACAAATAATAAATATAAAATAATAAATATAAAATATTTAAAATATCAAATAAAAGGTTTTAACTTATTAATATTTATACTTTTATATACATTAATTCTATACAATATTTAAAACGTTATTTATTTATTCTGTTTATATTATATTGCACTATTTTTAACAGATTAATATTAATATTTATACTTTTATATATACATTCAATTCACTGTGTTTTTTAACAGTTGCCAAGCAACGGAATTTTCTTGCCAGTTTCACGGCTGTGTTCTTCTGTGCAATGACTATAAAAGAAAGTCTAAAGTCTAAAATAAGCATAAATGGTGAAGGTTTATTGAGTTATATAATTACAGTTGTAAACAAACATAATATAAAACTTGAAATATCATTAACATTAATTGCAAATATTTTAAAAACTGCTGAAAAATCATGCTTAAAAGTGTGGTGCAATAATTTATATTCATGAGTCAATAATAAATCACATTAATTTCAGTGCAGAGTTAAAACAAAAAAAAAGGCAAACCCTGTGTCAGTCATTCTTCTTTTTTTTTCTTCCAGCAAATTTTTACACATCTGTTTCTGTTTCTCTGTCACGTAACTACATGACGGTCTGAAAATCAAGTAAACATAAAATTAAATGGATCAAAAATTACATGAAATCGGAACCTGATTATATCATAAATGCATTATAGTGGAGATTTACATTAAATCAACCAGAGTAATGTGATGAAGGCAGGTGAGGAAGAAAGTGAAGACAGGGTGGAAAAGACTGCCGGTGTGTCCTGTGAGTGAAGCTGAAGGGAGGATGTGGAAGAACAGTCAAGCTGAAGCATATGTACAAATGTCAAAAGCAATTCTGAGAGCAACATAGTGAAGCTATGCAGTGGCGTGATGCTGTGTGTTTGAAGTTTCCTGGAGGAAGGAGAAAAAAAGGATCATCAGTGACACATAAGAAGATTCCAGCTAAATATATACAAAGACATGAATCCACTGCTGATGTCAAACTAACTGAGCATCAGCACTGGTCTGGTGTTCTCACACATACATCGTCCCTGCAGGACAGTGACAGGTCAGCAGCAGCTGCTGCGTCCTTCTTCAATCCAGCCTCTCTTAACGTCCTCCTGTGGTGAAGGTGAAGAAGATGAATAATAGATGTGCAGAGCTGTCGAAGAACATGCATGTCCAGAGCTTGTGAAATAACAAAGATGGAGAACACACAAGGAGACGGAACGTTTTCTCATTTTCTCTCTTTCTGTCTCGTAGGGAAATGCGACGCTGCATCTTTACCCGCATTTTCGACCCCTGCTAGATTTCAAAGGTAGGCCTGACACCGTCTCACTGATCTCACCAGGGTCTGAATCATTTGGTGTGTGTGTGCGTGTGCGTGTGCGTGTGCGTGTGCGTGTGCGTGTGCGTGTGCGTGTGTGTCTTTTTGTGTGCGTGTGTGTGTGTTTGTTTCAATCTATTTTTAAGCTTAGCTTAAGTTAAATTTATTAAAATGATATCTTGTTTTTTTCAATACTTGTATACAATAATTTATAAATTGTAAAGTTGAATTTGTTTGTTGTTTTTTTTAAATAAATGAATATAAAAATGTGAAAATGTTCAAAATGAATTAATTTTTGGACATTCTAATTCCGATAATTACTTTTCTTCTCCTTTTAAATTCAAGATTTTTTATTTGTAGACTTTTAAGTTCAATGTAAAAATGTTGGTAAAATACCAGCAGAAAATTCCATTGATTTTAAATCCAGGGCTTCTACTTCATCACGTGATCGTGTACGTGTCGTGTGATTGGCTGAAAGTTCGATCAAGTAGCTCGGTACTCGGTTCTTGTCTGGTGGCGCTATTATACCAACATTTTAATATTGAATTTAATAGACTATGAATAAAAATTAAAAAAGATTAAATTTATATTATTTATTTTTTAACTTTTAGAATTAATTCAATAAATCATTATTCTTAAAAATATTCCACATTTTTAATTAATTATATTGAAAATAAAGAAATTCAACCTCTTAATATATAAATTATTGAATTAAATTATTCCAGAGGGATCAATAAAGTTTCATCTATTCTATTTCTATTTTATAAAAGCCTTTCAATACACAAATAATTTTCTTGAATTATTAAAAAAAACAAATAATATCCTATATAAATCAATAAATCCTTTAAAAAACAACAACAATTCAATTAAAGTTTAAACATTTTAAATGTTAAACTCAACAATATTCCCCCTGATTGACGTCTACACACTTCAGAATCATTCACCTCATGAACGCAGGATCTGAACGTGTCAGGCACACATCGACAGACGCTCTTGTATGTCATTCGCTGACTAACGCTCACGACTACAAAGTTTCTCTCACGTGAAAGAGAAACGTGTTTACATATGCAACAGATCTCATCCATGGATAGATCTTGTTCGGGGGGGGGGGGGTTTCGATTTTTTTTTTTTGTGTCAGCCTCGTGTGCGTCAGCAGAGTTTGTCTGGAGATGTGGACGAGCCTGGGTGTGCCTGTCGTGGCAGCAGCAGCAGCAGCGAGGAGGAGGAGGAGGAGGAGGAGGAGGAGGAGGAGGAGGAGGAGGAGGAGGAGGAAGGGAGATAGAGGAGGGGGCGGGGGGTGCAGTAATGTATGCCTGTGCATTGACAGGGTTCGCAGCACGAGGGTTCACTGGGTGCGGACGGTATATAGCATGAGTCACACGCCCTCATCCACGGCAGTGCAGTGGAGTCTGGAGCAGCAGCTGAGAAATGTCACACAGTTAGAGACGCGGATCTGTTCAGGAATATCAGCAGCAACTTTTATCTTTTCGCCGGAGACACGACAACTCAAGGATGACTCATCTTTTCTACCATGATCGGAAGCTTTTTTTTGTTGGTTGATAGAGTTTGGGATCGTGTTGTGTTCTTACTAAATGTGTCGTATACGTGTGTGTGTGTTTGTGTGTAACCAGATTCTTGGTAGAACTTTCCTTCTTCAGCTTGTTGTGCTTTTGATCGGTTCCTAGAAGGTGCAGCGTCGACCACTTTAGTTTCAGTTTCTGATTAAAAAACTTGTCACATCACAGAAGGTTCCGAAATTCACGCCGACAGAAGGTCGTGGATAATTATTTTCTGTGACAGTGACGTGTCTTTGATACGTGTCGGAGGACGAGTGTGAAATTGTGCTGAAGCTGCTGCGAGAGAAAAACATAAGAGAATACAAATGTGTACGTCAGCGATGCTTTTAGCTCTGTAGCTGCACAAGGATGTGATCTGTGCTGGTTTTCAACACCTGCCTCTTCTTGGGAAATGGCCTCAGTGACATCCCCCCTGTGTGCGTGCGTGTGTGTGCGTGCGTGTGTGTGTGTGTGTCCCGGTGTCTCTCAATTGCCATCCTTGTCCGTCGCCTGCAGTTGTCGAGGGGGTTCCTTTGGGGGGCGACAGCGAGTGCGTTGCCTCACAGTCGTTCTTCACTGGCTAGCTTTATGTCCCACGCCCCAACGCTAAAGCTGCCAGTTGAAGAGCTGTTGTGTGTAACCATGACAACAGACTTAAGCCACCACCCAACGCTAGATAGTTCACTTGTTCACAAATTGACATTTGGGTTTAAGTCACCATCACTGACACGTGCAGATGATCATGATTAAGGGGCTATGATATGATATATTGTAATACTCTAGCAACGATATATATATTTACTGTAGTATTGTCGAGTACTTGACTCTGTCGTTGTTCAATTTACCGACCACTCTTGAAGTCGCTTTAGTTTGTTTTTAAACCAAAAACATCAGCATTAAAAAAAAGCTGCTGTAGTCGACTGTATCCTCTCGTCCTCAGTTATTTCACTTATTATTTCAGGATTTTCATTGTTCCTTCAGCTGCGGAGGATATAGTGACTGCTGCCATCTGGCGGCCGGAAGTTTAATTGCAGCACAAAGACGATCAAAAACGGTGAATATTTGACCGTTAATTGTTATTTAAAGATATTGTATCGTGAACACAGTTTATTAAAATCATAAAATAATTATGATAAAAAATAAAATAGGATTTTGAAGGCTTACAAAAATCCACATCTTTATGCTGTTGTGTAGATTATGTTGCTATATTTAAGTGCATCAATCATTTCTAACATCATCAGCTATTATCTGTGTTTTAGGCGTCATGGACTATCTGAGGGCCGAGATTTCCACCTCCAAGCAAAAGAAGTTCAGTCTGGTGACGTTCGTGGACACGCCGGGTTTAGTGGACGGAGACATGATTTACCCTTTTAGCGTCAACAACGCCATCACCTGGATGGGTGAGTGTTTGAAGACGATAGCATTAGATCCAGTCTCGTTACGACAACAATAAGGAAAACTATTTTTAAGACTTTATTGAACAGAGACTGACTGTTCCTTAGCTGTCGTTCCTTGTCTCACACTTTTCTTTGACTGAATACAAATAAATAAATGTGTTTTGCTCACGCATGTCTTTTTCCTTTTCTCAGGCGAGCAGTCCGACCTGGTGTTCGTCTTCTTCGACCCGATGGGTCAGGCGCTATGCAAACGCACTCTGGACATTGTGGAGAAGTTGAGCGAGAAGTGTGGAGACAAGCTGATGTTCTACCTCAGTAAAGCAGACGAGGCCGGGAGGGAAACAGACCGGCAGGTGAGTTTCAAACGACACTCCCTCAGTGAATTGAATATGGATCTGAGAAAATATTTATACACTTAAATATTTTTACTGTATCAAAAATGTTGGCTTCCAAAATCACATATTATTTTATCACAGTTCCTTGATGGTTTATATTTCTCCTAAAGAATGTGTGAAATAATTTGATATTTTTAAAGGCATTTGTTCATTTTGATGTTGAAATTAAAGTTCCAGCCACTAGATGGCAGCGATCATTACGTCCTCCACAGTTAAAGCAGTGCTTCTCAAATAGTGGGGCGATTGAAGGGGGGGGCGGAACATGCTTTTTTGCCGTACAAAAATAAAGTGTAATTGCACATCCAGCACAGTAGATGGCAGTGGCTCACATTGTCAGAGTGTGCACAGCGAGTATTAGCTCTATGGTGTTGTTGCACCGAGTATCAGCACACACTGCACACAGCGGGAGATATTTAGTGTAGTTAACTAACTAGTGATGTGTCCAATAGTGTCGAGGCTTCGAAGCACTGAGTTAAAGGAACAATGATATCCCGCAGTGACTGAGGACGAGAGGATACATTTGACTCAAGCAGCTTTTAAAGCTGATGTTTGCACATATCTGTGTGTAAAAACTAGTAAAAGCAGTAACGACTTCGTCAAGAGTCACGTGGTCTGTAAATTGTGCAACAACATACACAACAATATATTAATAATACAACAATAATACAAATATATCGTTGTTACAACACTAACGCAATACATTGTATTGTTGCCTGTGTATCGTATCGTATGTGGATTCTTGTCAATACACTGACGTGATGGTTGGATCCCCTGCAGAGGGTGATGATGCAGATCGTGCAGGAATTGTGCCGACGACCAGGACTTAACAAGTGTGGCTTTGAAATGCCGACCATCTACATACCCAACGCCCAGAAGGTGAGTGTGATTGTCCTGCACTAGAGTTGCAAATTATTTAATGCCTGGGGATGTTGTTAGCGAGAGGTGAAGCATCGGCCGCTTCACTTCAAACCCCAGAGCTTTGATTATTCTTGGATGTAAATTCTCTGTGTTGCTCCTTCTGTATATGATTCATTCTGCAGGTTATTTAGTCACTCAAGTGACATTTTTTAGCTTTAGTTCATCTTTCTCTCACTTGATGTTTTGGAGGTTTTGTCAACTAATCCCAGCCGACTCGTATGTCCTAGCCCAGCAGGTGTGAAAACCAGATCGACAGAGTGTGTCAGACCATCGAGAAGACGATAAACCAGGCGGTCCAGAGGACCCTGGACCAGCTGGAGAAGGACTGTGACATCATTTGTAACACCATACAAAGCAAGCTTCAACAAGACAAGTGAGAATGTTCCGTCTAAATGTTCTATAGGATGTTCTAGGATCATTTAACATGAGCTGCCACTGGTGTCTTTGGTCATCAGTTCTAATCTTGGTCTAGTTTAGTCTTTGCATCAGAAATCTAGTGCAGTTAAAAATTGCATTTTTTTAGTCTTATGTTAGTAATGGATGTGACTACGAACTAATGACATTTTATTATAGGTTAAGTCAAGGATAATTGGAACTAAAATGTTAGTAATACAATTGTTCAATATCATATAAGTGCCAAGTAGTTTAGACAAAAAAAAATCAAATTAAATTGTGTTTTTTCCCTGAACTCATTTTCATCGTGTCATTTCTTGAGATATTTCAAGTCCACACGGATCTTTAAATGTGAAATTGTTTGTTTGGTTTTTATCTTGAATCCTTTTACTGGTAAATCCTTTTTTCCGTACGCCTTTGAATGCACCATAGAAAATCCTACGTTATTAAACGCACCACACCCACACATCAATTTTTTGAGAACAGGTTTTAAATTCTAAACACATGTAGTCTCTCTTTTATGTACACAAATGTTTTGTCTTGTCTTATTTTAATTACATTTAAAAGGTTTGTTTTATTTTATGGATTTTTTATGGAAGTAAGTTATATATATTTTTTTCAACATTTTAAAAGTTGAAACTGAAAAAAAAATGTATTGAAAGGATATAAAAAAAAGCAATTTGTTCTATATTGAAATATTGAATTTCCTTTATTGAATAATTTAATTCAATAATGAATGTATTGAAATGTTGAATTTTAAATCATTTATTTGAGAAAAATGTGAATATTTTCAATATGAATTAAGTGTTTTTTTAACACATTGAGTTTGATATTCTGATTCTTATGATTCAAAAATAGATTTTCTAAAGTAAATTTTCTAGTGCCAACATTTTTATAATGAATTGAAAAGGCTAAAAATATTGAAATTAGAAAAAAAAACGTTATTATTGGAATTAGAATATTAAACTATAACATTGGATTAATTTAGAAAATATTAATACATTGTAAATTAATATTTATTATTAAAAATAATAATAATTCAACATTTTTTAATAAAGAAATGATTGTTATGTATTTCCCTTCAGGGCTGACGCCGCCTACAACAGAAGCGTCCGTCTGCACTCGTGGCTCTGCGGAGCTCTGGGCGTCTTCCTTCCTCTGCTCTTCATCCTCAGCTTCATCGTCAACACCTTCTCCTCTGAGCAGCTGGTGGATCTGTGCGGGGAGAGTCCGGCTCACACCGCCTCAGCCGTCTCGGTGAGTGACACACTGTCAATCATGATCAGAGCGTGCGTTCTCAACCCGGACCCTCCACAGGGGGTCGTCTTGTTCTTCTGGGACTGGATACCTGAGGACGGACAGGTGGTCTGCGTCATCTTCTTCGGAGCCTTCTGCTACCTGCTGCTGCATCTCGCCAAGTACTTCTCCGGGTCAGTGGTGAACATTTAAACTCTCGGGATTCTTAGTGAGAAATACTTTTGTCTCGTCCTCAGTCGACGGAACAAGACTCTGAGCAAGAAGGAGAAGCGGACGATGGCCGAGTACAGCGATTATATCCAGGACATTGTGAAGAGCAGAAAGGTTGTTTTTATTTTTATTTTATTATTGCGCATGAGTCGTGACGCTAACTCTTGTCATCAACAGGCCAAACTATACGACTGGTACCTGCAGCAGTGTGCGGCAGAATACGACCTCTGACCCCTCGCTGAGCCGAAAGACATCGATACAAACGGCCAGCAGGAAAAATCGATGCAATCACTGCCAACATGATCTTCTCATGGTTGTGCCTTTTTTTTTTTAAACTTCTCCTGTGATCTTCCTTTGATCAAATGTGAATGAAATAGTTTTTACTAAAAAAAGGTGTTTCTGCTCAAGAAAAGATGGAAATGAATCTCAGGCTGTTTTTCATAAGCCCCGGTGTCTTTAACTACAAACTATTTATGACAAATAATGATGATATAGATGTGATTGTGTTTACAGAGGTCGACTGAGAGACACTGAAATCTTAAATAATAACTGACTTCAATTTCCTCTATATATTAACTGTGAAATATCAAACGTGTGCTCCGGAGATTGATGGAAGATTTGCTGCAGAATAACCAATGAATTCAAACATCTGTGTGTGTAAGTTGTCAAAATGTCTGCACTGGACAACACAACTCTGCTGGTTGTGTTCATGAGCTCTGAAGTTTTCATGTTTTAAATTATTAACCAAAAGCTCTTTGAGTCGAACGTACTTTTGGAAAATCCTGTTTTTATTTACGCTCCTGTGACTGACTGTAACGTAAACCTTCCTTCATGAAAGTGTTCAACCCTCTCCACCCTTCATTTGATCGCTTCTAACAGTAGGATCTCTGATATAATAGTGGCTATCATTTCATGCTACAAGTCTGCAGTGGTCAGTACCTGTCTAAAACTTCCCCTTTTTCATTTCTGTGGCAGAGATTTATTTTTTTCTTCAGCATCTCTAAAGATCTCATCGTGTTTGTCGTTCATTGTACTAACGTGAGACGGGTTCATGTTACCATCCTACTCGTGACACCATTTGTCACAATCATTGCACACAAACCTCGAGACCGAGCCATCAGTCAATGAGCGTCTTGTGTCACATCACTGACAAGAGTTAGCATGAATAACCAGCGATTCACGCCGCGACCTTCAACATTCATTATCTTCTTGGAGTTTCTTGGACCGACGACTGGAAACATCAGCTTTTATAAAGAATATTATCTGATCTTTAGCCATTAAACTGAATTTCTATGATACTTATATAAGTATTAAATGCCTTTTTTCAAATTGATTATTCAAGTACTGAACTTAGATTCAGCAGTTCCAGATAAAAGCCATAGATTTTAAACTTTTTATATAAGAGGTAACTATTTTGAAATTTTCAAAAGTTGTATTTTAATTCTGTCAATTGTGAATCCATGTATTTGACATCATCTTTAAAACTCTTCATGTTCTTTACCCAGCTGTTGTGCTACATATGCAATTGTGTAAATTATTATTAAAACTATTTTACCTAAACATCTGGTGTGTTTATTTGATTTAAAAAAAAGGTGTCTCTGTAAAACAATGTTGTCATATGAATTGCACCATTTTATGGAATTTAAATTTGCTTGATTTCAAGGTCACTCAATGTATTAAAGTTATATTTATTAAGCAAAGATAGTCGGGGAAGAGATTTTCAATTTCCTTCTTTACCAAAAACAACAATCTACTGTTAGCATCTTTAGCATTAGCATCTAAAATCAAACTGTGATTCACTGATGAAACAAATAAACTATAAAGTACATTAAAGCTGTTTGTAGTGAGTCTGTTAAAGCGGGTTTGGCTGCCATTCGTGTTCCACAGAATAAAAACATGCAGATCATAACACTAACCAATCATGTGTCTACAGTCACTAGTTGTACAGCAGTCGTGATACATATTTACACACAGTAGTATTAGTACAAAAGTGTCTTATAAACAAAGTGTACAGGTAGATGTAGCAGCACGGCCTCGCAACCAAACTATTGCTTTTGTGTCAAAATAGTCCAGATTTTCCCAGAAAGATTCTTTCTGTCCCTTTTGTGTGTCGCCTCTTGGAAAGATAGTCGACACCGGCGAAGAGTTGTGTGTCCTGGTGAGTTACTGCGAGCCCTTGTCGATCAACCAGGAAATGTCTCCCGTCCTGCAACAGAGTGAGAAGGTTCACCGTCTGGTCGACGCTCGTCCAGGAGTGAGACGGAAACCAAACGTTTTCAAGCGAGTACTTGCCGAGTCGCGTTAACATCCTGAGGTTTTAGTTTGTGCGTGATGGAAGATGAGAGACACCGTCAACATTCACAGGCACATGGACGTTTTTTAATTTTTTCTAAACTTAACACGTTCAACATCTACATGTGCTTCTGGTTTCTTTAAATAAATAAATCAACATATCATAGGTGGGGTAGGTGTTCTACAAAATGTTGTGTTGCTACAATCACAAAAAATATTTTCAAATGGAAGAAAGTTGCGTCAATCAAAATAGTATTTCCCATTATAAAAAACTGACTTCAAAAAACGTTCACTTTAATAAAAGTAATATCAAAATTAAAAGAAAACTGTTTTTTAAAGTTAAAAAAAAGTTAAAAAACGTTTTCAAACCATTGTGATATCTCACGGTCAAGGTGACCCAATGGCCTGAAAACAAATGCGTTTGTGATATCCCTTTTATTATATCAGGATCAAGGTAACCTGACGGCCTGAAAAAAATGTGTTTGTGGTATCCCTTGTGTCATCTCAGGGTCAAGGTGACCCGGAGGGCCAAAAACAAACATGTTTGTGGTATTCCTTGTGTTATCTCAGGGTCAAGGTGACCTGGAGGGCCAAAAACAAATGTGTTTTTGGTATCCTTTGTGTTATCTCAGGATCAAGGTGACCCGTAGACCCGAAAACAAATGTGTTTTTGGTATCCTTTGTGTTATCTCAGGATCAAGGTGACCCGTAAACCCGAAAACAAATGTGTTTTTGGTATCCCTTTGTGTTATTTCAGGGTCAAGGTGACCCGAAGGCCTGAAAATAAATGTGTTTGTGGTATCCCTCGTGTTATCTTACTGTCAAGGTGACCCGAATGCCTGAAAATAAATGTGTTTGTGGTATCCCTTGTGTTATCTGAGGGTCATGGTGAATGACAACCACTGCATATGTATTTCTGGGCCAGGGAGGTTGTTCACTTTGGCCCAGAGACAACCCAAGGGATACCTCAAACACATTTGTTTTCAGGCCTTATGGTCACCTTGACCCTGAGAGAACACAAGGGTTAAGAATAGCTGTGATAATGGCGCCATCTTCCTTACTGTGTAGTGAATAATGTGATCAATGTTCCAGCTTGTATTTGTATGTGATGTGAGTCACGAGGCTCTTCGATGCTACATGAGATTAAGTGTGTGCGCGGAAAAGCTACAGAACACAGCGGCTTTTGTGATCGTTACGGGACTTAAGAACCTGGAGGGCGACTTACTCCACATCTCGTTTCTTAATCGTCTTTCCGGACCCCAAGACCTCTGCCACTCGGGACACAATGGGATCATAGTTCATGCTGGCAACAGCAACCACCTCCTCGCCCCTGTGGGAGGATCAGTTAGAGAGTGGGGGGGTGTCAGGGGGGAATGAGGGCGGGGGGACACATACCTGGTGTAAAACGCCACGAATCTCAGTTCATCCAGGTCCCCCTGTATGATGACGTCATCGAAGCCGTCACCAAAACCTGCCATACAGAGACAGATTAATGCCTATTTGATCCTGTAGGTGGCAGCACAGTCACCGATCAAAATGTTCATCCTACCTGCGTATCGTATGGTCTTCCCAAACATGGCCGACCAGAAGTAAGGCACAGTTTTGACCTCGGCGGGCCGGCCCATCATGCTGAGAGCGGCGACTCGACCTGTTCGTAGAGAAGAGATGGATGAGCTGCAGGGACGCGAGCGAGCAGAGATAACACCCACCGTGCACGTGAGCCATTTGCCAGTGAGGGATGTTGACCTTCTTGTTGTGACGCGGCAGGAACGGAAACGTCACGGCGTCTCCTCCCGCGAAGACGCCGTCCACGTTCGTCTGCATGACCTGAGTCGGATTGAATCGACATTACCCATGAGCACGTGCGGCAGATTCCGCTGAACGGAGATGTATCAACATACCTTGTTGACGGGGATGAAGCCTCTGGCGTCCAAGTGGATGCCACTCTGTTTGAGGAAGCCTGTCGCAGGAACACACCCTGCACAGGAGACGCACAAAAGTTCAAATATATATTCGAAACCATCGAGCTTTTTTGATTCAGCCAACACCTATAGGTGGGGTAGGTGTTCTTCAAAACGTTGTGAGTAAGTAACATTTTGAATTCAGGAGTTCCTTAAAACTACTTTTCCAAATATAACACAAGTTAGAGCGTCATAATTATTGATTATTAGCTTGAAACAACATTATAAAATGTGACTTAAATACTTCTTTTTATGTCCATGAATGAAGTAAAATGTGTACAAAGGAAAAACTTCTGCTGTGGAAAATGACTTTTACATTCCGATAAGCCATGCATTGCTGTTCATAATCATATGTAAAGCTTCATCCATATTTCCATCATGATCTCACCTACTCCGATGACGCACACGTCTGCACGCAGAACTTTTCCACTCTTCAGAACCACCTCCTTTAGCTGCAAGGAAATCAATATATGAGTTCTACATGATACATTTGTAATAGTTACATGTTTCACTTAAACACAAGTACATTTAAGTATTCATTTAAATATAAGTTATTCATTCATTTAAACACTTGGGCATAATTAAGGAAAATAAAGAGAGTTAAAAACGTTATTAAGGGCTTAAATACTATCACATATATTTACAGCTTTTCTTCGATTTTTAATAATGCAGGCATATTAGTTAAGATGAGGAGCACAAGCATCAGTAAGAGACACAGAGTAGAGCTTTAGCTTCAGCTTTTTATCTTAGTCTGATGATGTTTTTAAGGCGTGTCGAAAGTTCAAGAGTGAAGCCACATTTTCAAAGCTTTGATCAACCGCAGCCACGACTCTTTCAGTCGTTAGGGAAACATCCCTCTTGATGCACGGTAACAATAATTCGACGTGAACATTTTCTACCTGACAATGAAGAACCAGGAATCACGTCAAGCTGTTTCTCTCACTTTCAGAATACCTGTCCATGATGACCAATCATCTCCGACACCTCGTTCAGCATGTAGAACTTCACTCTGTTGGCTTCGAAAAGCTGCCGGGACAAAAAACACATCAGTTTGAACCTAAAAAAAACAAACGAGGTTTGTTCTTATAAGTGAAGACTTCACCTTCATGATGACCTTCCCCACTTTCTCTCCCAATGCCTTCTTGAATGGAAGTGTCTCGATCCCGATGATGGAGACTGAGTGAGCTTTGTCAGTCAGAGCTGCAGCCACTTCCATACCTGCCAGCAGAAGACCCATAGAAGTCATGATAATAAAACAATACGAACAACTCAGATTCAACAGTGTTTATGTCTACCTCTAGTGTTTGAGTAGTGTAATTGCAGCAACGATTCATTTAAAGTTTATTATTTTTGCATTATCTTTTTATTAATCCTATCTTGTTCCGTATTTTCGATATTTTGTAACACATAATCTTCTTTTTTTTCTCACCGATAAACGACGTTCCTACGATGACAGCATTTTTGTTGTTGGCCAGCCTGGCTATGCTGTTGGCGTCCTCGGGGGTCCTGAGGTGAAACACGTTCCTCACGTCTTTGCCTTTGAAGTTCAACGGTCGGGGTCTTCATGCCGGACGAAAATGAATCAAATGTTTTTGCTTCATACACAGAAAAAAAAATCAAAGTCTCTATTCTGACCTGCTTCCGGTTGCAATAAATAACTTCCTGTACTCCATCCTCAGACCGTCCTCGAAGGTCACAGTTCGGGATTTAACGTCTATCGCCACAGCCTGAAGCAGAAGAATAAAGTTTCTTGATTTGTAGCTTTTTTTTCTCTTTTTTTCTGGAGCTCACCTCTTTTTCTGTGAGCAGCTCAATGTCATGGTCCTGCAGGAAGTCCATGGATCGCAGCCTCAGCTGCTCTGCTGTGCTGTCTAAGGACTGAGGGGAACCATGTTAGTGCTGAATGTATCCGAACACCCTCCACTATCTCTACAGAGTTTAAAAAATAAATAAATATGTTACTTGAACTGAGACCAAAGCCTTCGAGATTTAAGTGTCGAAACAACTGGATAGATCAGGCCTTTGTGCAGGTTTATGACATATAGTTGTACAAATAAAAACACTACTTAAATACCACAAAACAATATTAAGGATAATGATTCAAATTAAAAAACAACAAAGTCCTAAATAAATATTTTCCCTCTGTCCATTCAGGAGTTCTTTTTTAGTTTGTTTTGAAATGTTCAAAGATATTTAGAACTTCTGAATGAGATCATTCTTATTATCATCTCAGTGACATTTGGCTCCCAGTTCGTTCTTACCTTGTCAAATGTGGCCCGCTAGGAAAAAAGCTTGAACACCCCTGGGTTGGATGTATTGATGTGACTAACAGATTATGAAAAATGTATTGATTATAAATTAATACATTTATTGATATTTAAATGTTAGTTTAAAAAATCTTAAATAAAAATAAAATACATTTTAGGCTGGTTAAATTAAGACTAAATTAAGAGAGGTAGTTTGGGTAGTTAAACGATATATGTGCCAAACTCCGCCATCGTTTTATGTGGCCCCTGAGAGATTGAAATTCTTACTTCTTAATAGCTAAATGTTCACCAAAATCTGGTGATACCACAACATTAACTGGCTGTCGTTTATAAAGTGGATAAATGTCAACGATTCATCTGGAAAATTATGTATTTTTTGGGACCAAAAGGAAAATATAGTGTTTCTTAGTGTGAAAGTTAGGGGTCTGTTAGCGTCATATAATTTCCTTTAAAGACCCTTCAAAGCATGTTAATATTTTTCAATATATATTATGTATTAGTTTAAAACATCTGACTCAAACCAATTATAAAATCATTTCTCTCGTTTTCAATACTTCTCACCAGTTTCTATATAAAATACGTTGCTTAACATCCCATCATTTCAGGACTTGTGTCCGTCCGTGTCTCTCTCTGGGGTTTCAAGGCTGTGTACAAACCTTACTCAGTTTAGGCCGGTCGTAGGGAGGGTGTCTGTCCATGGTGCACATGACGATGCGGTCGGTGAAGCCCTCCTGCCTCAGAGTCTCTGCACACACCAGAGCTGCTGGACCTGACACACACACACACACACACACACACACACACACACACACACACACACACTTTACTTTACTTGATCACCGTGAATGAACGGACGATGATCTCTTGACACTGACCTGACCCCAGGATGAGGACGTGGCTGAAGCCTGTGCTGGAGTTAATGACTGCCGAACATCTTGACATGGCCTTTGACCTTTTCTGTGACTGGAGAGCCTGAGGTTGAAGGAAAAGTTCAAGATGTTTAATTGAAATTACAGCAGAACTATAAGTAAGTAAGTAAGTAAGTAAGTAATTTTTATTTGTATAGCGCTTTTGCAGACCAGGGTCACAAAGCGCTTAAACAACCAAAACAATATTCAATAAAATATATACTTTAAAGGTCAAGATAACACTGAGAACAACACAGGAGTTCCAGAAAATCAAGGAAAATCCTGAACAAATAAAAAGGTCTTAAGATGTTTCTTGAAGGAGTCAGTAGATCATCAAACACAGAGGGAGAGGAAGATTGTTCCAAAGCTTAGGAGCAACAGCCTGGAAGGATTTCTCTCCACTGGTCCGGAACCGTGTTCAGGAACCATCAGTAGATTCTGATCCACAGACCTCAGAGCCCGAGCTGGGGTGTAAGGCTGGATCAGATCAATAAGTAACTATTTACTTATTATTACTTATTTAATTATCAATGTATTTTTAAGTTATTCTTCAATTCATCATTACGATAAGTAACTTACTGTTTTCATTATAACTGATATGGGCCTAGAATCTCAAATATTTGATACGAGAGGAACTTAAACTATTCATCATAACATCAAAGTAGCTTCAAGCTCCACCTTCTTTCTTTTCTTATTACCTGCTTGTTCGCCCGAATGATGACCTTGTCCTTTTCAACTCTGACCTGCAGTGAACAGACATGTGTTCACTGATGAAACAAGATTAGACAGAGAATGTGTCACCAGAGTTGGGGGGTCGGTGGGGGGGGAGGTGTTACCTGGAAGGTCGGCAGACTGTCCAGTCCAGGAAAATCCTCGATGTCTCCCGTGGCGATGTTGAAACAAGCACCGTGCCACGGACATCGCACATGCCCTTTGGACAGCACTCCTGCAGACAGGAATGCAAAATACACAAGACGCGATGACATCACTTTGCAACAATCGAAAACCACAAACTCAAGGCCAAATACGGCCCACCAAGACGATAAATTAAATGAATGTTGTTATTGTTACTTATAAAGATGTTTGAGCTCAGCTAAGGAACAGATATGATCGATGTCAACAACCCAAACTAGTATCAAAGGAAAGGAATCTCGAGCAACTAATGTAAGTAAGTAAGTCATTTTTATTTGTACAGACCAGGGTCACAAAGCGCTTAAAAAATCAAAACAATATTCAACAAATGATATACTTTAAAGGGCAAGATAAAACTGATAACACAACAGGAGTTCCAGAAAATCAAGGAAGAGCCTGAACAAATAAAAATGTCTTAAGATGTTTCTTAAAGGAGTCAGTAGATCATCAAACACACAGAGAGAGGAAGATCGTTCCAAAGCTTAGGAGCAACAGCCTGGAAGGTAAATATACATTTTGTACAGCCAGAAACTTAGATTGCTAAAAGATTTTGGGACCCTTGTGTTGTCAAGTTTGACATCTGTGATCTAAAAGATCTATTTTTCATAAAATTGTGAGACTTAATTGACTATAAATCCAAGTACAATTTACTTTTTTGTCTTAGGGACCTTCAAATATTTGCCCAACTAACGCTAAAGAACAGGGTACTTTGGTTTTCTTTAACCAAGTGTTGTCATATAAATATAAATACACGACTACCTTCAATTAACTTGTAGCTTCACTGATGGAGACATCAATTCAACAGCCATGAGAGTGAAATGGATCGTCATCCATTTTTACATCGTGACGAAGGAAGAGCTCACTTGCACTTCGACTCTCAGTTATGGTGACAGGTTTTGAGTAGATCCTTATAGAACACGATCACAGGGACAAGGGACAGAGGAAGCCTGGACTCCTCTCTTAAAAGCAAAACCATTCAGGAGATGCTCATTTCAAAATTGATTGACCTGGACCTGCAAACTACTCAATATTTCTCCATTGTTTCTGAGGAAAGGGAAGTTTAAGAAACACTCAAACCTTCAACTTCCTTACAGGCCAAATCATTATTTTGTTTTTGGCCTCAAAGTTGATTCCTTTTTCTTTCCATTTTAATGAGTTAGTTTTTGTTGTGACCTTCATGACTCCAAGCAGTTTATTTTAAAGGATGGCAAAATATGTGGATCTCCAGCAGTTTTCAGACTTGATAACATTTGAACTCAGAAGAGAAATTTGAATTTCAAATGGAAATATTGAATAAATGTGTTTATCAATTAACGTAATTCAACAGAACAAATGAGTATGATAGTAGAATGTGTTTTCTGAGATCATTTATACAAGTAAACATCACCTGAGACACTCATGTAAATGAGTAAAATACAAAACAAAATCATCAGCCAAGTGGGATTGAAGAGAAACTCGCCTTTGACCAGAGGAGCTCCGTAGTGAGGACACTTGTGACCTATCGCAGAGAACTCTCCGTGTTCTTTGATCAACAAAGCTCTGCCGCTCCCCAAGTCGACCTCTCGCATCCTGAAAGGACGACAAAAAGCTTGAGCGTCACATCATCCACGGCCGGGGCTTCAGCCAAACCACTCACTGTCCATTTTCCAGATCTTTGACGTGACAGACCGAGGCCTCCACGTAGTCCCGGGGCTTGTGGTAGACGGGGAGCGGGGTGGTGTCGTCGTCGGAGCCGTGGCCGAGCGCCCCGTTAGGTCTGCAGTCGGCGAAGGGACTGGCTTTACCGTTCGGCGATAGTCCGTCCACCTCTTTCTCTTTTTCCAAGAGTGAGAGTTCTACTTTGACATCAACTGCAGAGAAAAAAGACGATCCATTTATGGATTGAGTCACTGGAAAATCAATCTCGATTTAACCGACCATTCCTGTACTTCAGACCAATTTGCTCCGGATATATTGAGTCTGACAGCCAGAACAAATGAACGCAGGAAGCTCAGGAATGTATAAATGTCAGCCGTCATAACGGATTTCTGTCACATTCTGTCTTAGTGTTGAATATAAACTCCTACATGCAACACGCGGCAGCAGATGGTTGATATAAATTCTCTGTTAAGATTAACAACAAAATCAATCCGACACAGAAGTAAGAAGGCGGATTAAGATGTTTTCAATAATCTTCATTATTACTATATATGTTCAAGAGTTCTTTACATTCAATTCCATCTTGAATAAAGCTTCAGAAATACTTGTTCCTTTACATTAGAGGACTGTTGAGGAACTGTTACACTGCAGTGGCCTGTATCTGTTGAGGAAATGTGCTGATCTTTCACTTCTTACACACTAATCTGGCAGGAATTCTCCCCTGCTGGGGGCGTCTTAATTAAAATCAATGGAAAATCATAATAGTGAGAGCACTTGCTGAAGAGAAAAGCTTCGGAGAGGGAAAGAGAATCTGTTGCGATGATTAATGAAAACAGCACATTTGACTGTTAGTGTGGCTTGGAGTCACCTCCAGAATAACGCAGCGACTTTAATTCTCTTGTTGTTTCTTTTACCAGCCTTTATGTGAAAAGCTGAAGTAATCTGTAGTTTTTTATTAAAACAAATGTATTATTTACTTCTTAAAATGTGTCTCAACGTCTTTTTTGCCCGTCTATGGACAAACATTTTTTATATATCTTTTTAACATTACAAACTGTTCTTTTACACAATAATGTTTAATTTGCTTCACAAAATATTATGTTCGTTTTAGTTATTTTACTTTTTCCCTCAGGTTTAAATGTTGTTTAAAATGTGTTTTTTGGATTCAATACTTTTTAAGGGTTATTTTTTTAAAACGAAATAAGTTATAAGAGTAGGATTTACACATACATTTGTTAATAATTCTGTTTTTTATAGTTTAAAGTTGTTTCTTACTTACCAATGTGTTTGCTATGAGATCAATTGTTGGTAAAGAGAAGATTTAGGCATCATTAACTAATCTGTGCTGTTAGCTAGCTCTCTTGTTAGCTGCATGCCGCTAACTACTTTGTTGCTAGCAGCTAGCTGTTAGCTTGTTATTGAAATATATTTTGAAAGCTTTTTTTACTTTAAGAACAGCAAATGATAAGAAAAGGTACATTGTACAAAATTATGTTATATTTTTATCTTTAACAGAACATGATTTCATGTTTATTGACTAGCTAAATGTTGGGCTACACTAGTAATTTTAACAAACAATCTTGAATATTTTCACTGAAACAATGTTGTTTCACCACTTTGACAAACTATTATTTAAAAAATGTACATTTATCTAAAATACATAAGACCTGCAAAAAATTTTTTATTTATTTTTTATTTCAACTTGTTGATTTTCACTTATCTCTTTTATTAATTTTATCTTATTTTGTGATGCTACCACAAAAGCATGTGTCATGTCTGGCAATAACATTTTCCGATTTAGATTTTTCAAAAGCAGATTCATTCTTTGTTAGACATCCAGCCATTACATAATATAAATTATGATTTCTTTTTTTTAATGGTTTACAAATACTTGATTTTAGGGACAGGTAGAAACCTTTCCTATTTTTCTATTCATATTTTGTTTATATTCAATAATAATATTCATATAATTCATATTTTTTTCTTTACCACAGCCAAATGCACCTGAGAAGCATAGTGTTTGACATTTCATTTTTATATTGAGGGACTCCTAGAGAGAACAACCATCATGTACCAGCACCGATTTCTACTATTTTTACATTCTAAACACATTTATAGGCGATTTCATGAAACAGCACTGGATCGTCTTGTTTTACAGGAAAAAAGCGAAGCTATAGGGAGAAGAAATTCAACATTTGCATCTTTTCTTTTATAATATACTGTACATGCTTCAATTTATAATCCTCTTGACCAAGATGCCACAGAGAACCATTACAATTCCTCCTCCACAAACACCTTAAAAGCAGAGAGGAGGCTGGATGTGAGAGGACACGAGTAACAGGCTTTGGGGGCGGCAGCAGCAGCTTCCAAACAGAATTCAAAGAGATCCTGCATCGCTTTATAAACCAAACACGGTTGGAATGTGTACCTGGTTTGGGTTTGGAGAAGCATCCTCCCATGTTGCCCCCGGAGTCGGGGCCAGTGAGAGCGGGTGAGGGGGAGAAGGGTGTGGGGGTCAGAGACTGCAGAGGTGCTGAGAACACTGGACCGAGGATGTGAGAGCCAGCAGGTGAAGAAGGTCAGCCATCGCCCACGTCATCCCCTCCACATCATCTGTCAACGACATATGTTGAACATTTTATTTTGGTCACCAGGCGGTCAATAGTTACTGATCGACGGTGGTCATCAAGGCTGTGAATGATCGTAATAGTGGTAGTTATCATCCCACCTGGCAACATTTCCACACATTTTTTTTACCTTTGTTCATGCATATTGCATGTGGTTACTGTTAAATATTAACTGCAGTCCGGCAGCTATTAACTTTCTCGTCACACTGTGCTTTAAAGGGAGGCCGGGGCCTCTTGAGTTTCTAAATCCCTCTTGTTTTGTTGCCACGTCTCTCCCTCGCTTTTCCGTCAGGCGCCGGTATTTCACTCGCACATCTAGGAAACTAGTGAGGGAGCCACAGCCCAGAAGTCAGGTGAAGCCTCGTGGAGTGATCTATCACCACGTTGCACATCCGAGCTGGAACCAATAGGGCCTGTTTGATATTCAGAGCACATCTTAATGTCCTTGAAGTGCAGGAAAACACACAAATGCGTGGTGTGGAACCGAGCGCTGCTTAGTGAGGAATGGAAAGATCTGCAGCATCTCAACTTCTCTTTTCCAGGATGAAAGTTGCATCATCATTAAGCTTATTTTATCCGTTTTTTTAATCTTAAGATTCACAGAGAGTCCCTGGCTTAAGAGAAAAACACCACACACTTTTTAAAATAAAAGTTTGAACTAGTGTCTGAGATTGTTTCAAACTTTATTTATACAGCACATACATGTTGCTCTATCTATTTTGTATTTCTATTAATATACACACTTTCCCAATTGATTTGTATCTTCCCATAAAGCGCAGAACAAATACAACAAGTTAAAATGTTTTCTTATTGCAACTTTTAAAACAAAAATGTGAAAAATGGAACCCCAAAGGAACATCATTTCTTAAGGTAAATATTTCAGTCTATATCTTAAGGTCAAGACTTTATTTATTATTCATTTCATTCCCAATAAAGTTTGCTTTAAACTTAGCTAAAATTAACTTAGCTAAAAGATTGGATTTCGAGAATGTATGTTTTTATGTGGTAGCATCTTGAGCTGTGTTAAACAGTTTTGTCAGCCAGGAAACAAGTTAAAAAGATCGATTTATTAACATAAACTATACCATAATATTGGAATACGGATACTTTTGCTTTTTTTTCTGGTTTCTTGTAAGAGCAGAATTTCTAGTTGTTGTTTTAAATATCAAAATCCAAGACCTTATAACTGCTTTGCCCAGAAAACCCATACAAAAATAAACACATTTTACTTTTACATTCCCGCCTTTGAAAACTGTGATGAACAACAAGTTGGACGGCAGGAATGGTGGAGTCCCAGTAAACCGGAGCTTTTCTGTTCGAAACTCAAGTAGGCTAAGCAGATTTATTTCCTCAAAACATATGACGCAGATCCCTCAGTGTTGGGCCTGTCCCCAAGCAGTGCTAATAATCCTGCCAGCAAACCCTCTGTTAGCCGCCTTCACTTCCAAAACAGTGTATTTCCAGTCGCAGGAATGCTGGCAGAGGTTGACGGACCAACAACAAGAAACTGGTTTGGAATGTTGACCAGCGAGTGACTGGATCAAGGACGGCACCAAGATGTCATATATATCTTGTTTCTGTGTAGGGCCTTCTCATATAGAAGTCCTTTAGGGTACAACGTCCTGCAGTTATCAAAGACATTACTGTGGAAGATCTTCTGGCCCTCAAAAAGTAAAATCTGTGATATGTGGGTGGCTAGGGACCCGAATGGTCATAATGATATGGCTGATCCGCTTGTTTTTAGCAGCACAAGTTGGTAAAATACATGTTCTGTTCTAAAATAATCACTCAATATACTCATTAAAATTAATTAAGTAACAAATTATTACTAATAAAGTTAATGCTAGCTAGTTGGTTAAGTCCTGAGCAGCCATTACGCCATAAAACTGTCCAGTATATTGTTGTTGTTTGTTCTTCAGGTTTATCCTTCAGACAAGAAAGTTATGTCATGGTTAAAACGTTTCAATTTTTATGGCTACAATTCAACATAAACTGGGGAGAAGCGCTTTTTAGAATCTATGTTCATGCTTGCGTAGTTAGCATGAACATAGATGTAGATTTGTGTCATGAGATTAAATTGTAACATTTTTCCTTTGTTACAAAATCAGTAAGCCTTTTAGACAGTGAGTTATTATATAATATAGATATTATATATATTTAAATGAATGGCAACTGAGTGACAGACAAGAATATAGCACTGGGGCTAACATAAGCGCTACACAAAACAATATAAACCCACTATACTGTGATTAAAACTGAACGACAACACAAGAATTGACTTTTCAAATAAACTTCAAGAGTTTATTTAAAATAAAAGGCAATTCAACAATTAAAGTGTATAAAACATTAGAAAAGTATCCAGTAGTGATCTGTGACTTAAATAAAGTAATTTATAATAATCAATTTTAATAGTTTTCTATCATGTTAATTGACCTTATCATCACCCCCTGATTTGTGAGGCAGTGAGCTGAATATGGCCCCCAGACTAGAGGTTTGAATCTAATTTTGTGTATAAAACTTATTTTTACAAGCATTTTTTAATGATTTTTGGAAATATCTTGATCTAATAAATGTGGAAAATATCTACAAAAGAAGAATAACATGAACAGTTGTGTCCATCTTTATTTCTTTTAATGGCAGAAACTTTTTTCCTTTCAATCTAAATTTGCCTCCTTCAACTGAACACACATGTTTTACTGCTCCTGTGAGTTAAAGATTAGAGCTTTTCTGATCCTCCACTGATAAGTGTCCATCACAATCTGACTTAATAATTGACCACGCCTCCTCTACTCCACGTTTCTGATAAGCCAGAGGATTGCGTAAAAAAATAATCTTTTGTTTACTTGTTTTTAAATGTTTGGAAAACCATTAGTTAACTTAATATGTTTATTATGTTTACATAATTTAAAATTAACTTGAATACAACATATCATCTTTATTCTGCTTCTGCACCCAAGAATCTGACATTAAACTAATAATTTTATTTATTAATAATGTTGTAGTTTTGGTTTTGATTTTATGCATCAATTATTATGTTTGCGTTTTTTTTAATTTACTTCTCTGACCCCAAACATTCAAATTTCATGTTGTGAGTTTAAAAACAGTCTCAATATGTTCAGATTATCTTTTAACAACATGAAGTCGACAACAGAGCAACTTCACTAAGACTTCTGTTTACATTCTGAAAGTAAATCAAGTGTAAAAAAATTAAATAATCATTGTTCCATAGATTATAATCCAGCTCACCAGACCAGCAGTAGAATCCCAGCAGGTGCACCCGGGTCCAGTCAAACTCCCTCAAGTTCAGGTTTTTCCTTCAGAGTCCGGCAGCATAGTGAGTCCCAGAGCAAGTTCTGTCCCTCTTTCCCTGAATGATTCCAACACCTCCTGACTTCTGTCTCCTACTGTGCGGCAGAGGTTCTGGAGCGGTGATGTCAGCCCGAGCCCCTTCAACAGCAGACTGAGCCGACCGGTCGTGGGAGTCGCTCTGCTTCACCAATGCAGCACAGAAGACCTCCGCCAGTTCCAGGGCTGTGTGCAGTATTGATGGAGTTGCTGAGGGGATGCTAACGCAGCATGAAACACACCGGCCTCTCTCTTTTCCCTCCCTCCCCTCTTATATCTTTCTCTCTCCTCCCCCTCGAGGGGATCGGTTCAGATACGACTCGACCGGACCTGCCGGTTGGGCCTGATCAAAGTTTTGCTCCTGGTGGGACCGGAGCATCTCACCGACAACACTCGGGTTTCTGCAGCTGCTGAATCAGCTCTTTTTTGAGTCACAATAGTCGCTGTTCTCGAGAAAAGGAACGACATGAAAAATAAGTTGCGGTGAAAAAAGAAAGGAGGGCTGGGTGGCAGGATTAGAAAGACAAACTCTCTTATAGAAAATAATCTCCAAAGATATTTCCAGTCAATATGTTGAACCACAGGGATTAGGACATTCCTGCAGTGGAAACAAGAAAACACAAGAGGTGAGTCCGATTTAGTTTTGTCATCAAAGACGTGAAAATCATCTTTACCGTCCACTTGTTCAGCTCAAAATCATCGTTCTCCAGCCGGAGGGATCCACTCTAAGGTGGACAAACCTGGTAAAATTACAGAGGGAGGATCTTTTTGTGACTCTGACTAGATTTGGGAACCTTAAGGGGAACTAATGTGAAACCCAACTCTCCTGAATCACATGTTTGAACGTCTTCCTCTCCAAGATGCAGTAAGTCCACCATCATGACCATGTTTTGAACTTATTACTTTATAAAGTTCTCCCTTGTCTGAAATCTTAGTAAACGAGAGGTTATGACAGCGGAGTCCATTATTACATAATAAGTGCTTCACTCCTCCTCCAGCTGTAATCACACCCCGCTTTGTTTATACAACGAGTTCTTTGGAGGTCGAAACTTCTGGTATGGATGACAAACATTGACGCTTGAGCAATCACAGCAGAGTGGGTGTGGTTATGGTAATCACGATTGAATATATATCTTTCAGTGGGCGGGGCTTAAGCACATTTTCTAATGTAAATATTTCAATGAAAAGAGAGTTTTGCACAAACACATTCTGATAATACAATAGAGTCCAAGATCTACTTAAGACACACTTTCAATTGTTCAGGCTTTTCCTTGATTTTCTGGAACTCCTGTGTTGTTCTCAGTATTATCTTGATCTTAAAAGTATATACTTTTTTGAGTATTGTTTTGATTGTTTAAGCGCTTTGTGACCCTGGTCTGGAAAAGCGCTATATAAATAAAAATGACTTACTTACTTACTTACTTACTAGGATGTAGCACAAGATAAAAAGGATACAAGGATTGTTGCTCTAAATTAAATCTTTTTCGGAAACACTTGACCTCACCAGACATTTGAACAGACTCCCCAAACACTCCTTGAGTTGTCTTTTCTTTGGATCACATGAAACAAACTCATGGCCCAGGGGTCAAATTTGGCCTGCCAAGTCAGTATGTGGCCTGCCAGATAGTTTGCTCAAAACAAGGCGGACAAATATTCATATTCATATTGTATCCGATAAAGATGCCTTAATAATAAAGATAAGATAAGGAACGGAGATTTGATGGCAATCTGATACTCTAGGGAAGAGTCGGTTCTAAAAATGGGTAAAAAATTGGTTCAGCCCGGGAGCAAGAGAGCCAAAGATTTTCCACCCTTGTGTGTTAGAGTTGGACCACCAATCTTCAGAAGTGGATGTGATTTTCAAATAGGAAATCATGAACACAACAGTAATCATTTTTCTTGAGATACAATCTACAAAAGTAGCAACACATTAAAAGACAACTTTTTGTTCTTTTTTCAACAGAAAAGTGTTTATTCTTGTGGAACAGAGTTGGCACTTTTACCTACAATACAAATAAGGATTACCCCCATCAATCTTTTCTTCTTCCTTTGAAAACGTTCAAAATATTTTGGCGCCTAGAAGCTTAAATGAACCCAAAACCATTTTCTTTTCTTAGTTATCATATACAACAAGCCCCTCAACACTCTTTTATAGACTTTTCTTCATACAAACAGGAACTGGAATAATAACGAAAATTAATCTGTGAATTAAAAAATAAGTATAATAAAGATTTCGTTCAATTTGAAGTTGAATACAAACAGTGGTTTGGAGACGAGACAGTGTGAATGTTAGATAAGAAAAGGGAGAAGGTTCATGGACGACTGACCACTGCAGACAACTATAAAATATCATCATCACCAGAAAATGAATAATTAATCAAATAATTGACAATTAGACTATGTAGCGAAGCGAGTTTATATTGGATGCCAAGTCACTCCTGGTAGTGAAATTCTATCCATAGAAGCTGCAGGACAGGAATGCTACTCAGTCGTGACGTGAAGTCAACACGCGCCATTTTGAGATAAACAGGTCAAGTAACAGTTGATCAAAACAGCAGCTCATTAACTCTTGTGTTATTTCTGGGTCAAGGTGACCCTGTGGCCCGAAAACAAATGTGTTTGTGGGATCCCTTGTGTTAGGTTGACCCAGAGACAAAACAAGGGATAAAACAATCCTAAAGTAAATTAAAATGAAGCAGTGTAAGATTTTGTCGTTTGACTTTGATGATTGGTTGCCATTTTTCAAAGACCTTGACTCCAACTATTATTTTAACTGCGGTCTCCACTACGCACTCTGCTTGACTGCCATGTGAAAGTGTTTAATCCTGAGAATACTTTCTAACGCTTCTAGGTAAAGAAAAGATAACAGGAAATAGCCTTTCTTGTTTAATCAGTGACGTTTATTTTACGACAATGCGATCACACTTTTCCAACAGCCAGAAATCTTACGTAGTACCGTTTTAAAACAAGCAAATATTTCCGTCCTTTCATCATGAAGCTTCAATAAAGCTGAACAAACAGAGTTCACCAGTAGAGGGGAACATTTGAGAAGTAGGTTCGATCAATAGGATGATAACCGAGTGTAGACTATCAGTCCAGAATCCGGAATATTAAAAAAAGTATCCTGTTAAATTTTCTGTGAATCGGATTTATTTCCTCACGGCATGTCCTACAGAATCTCAGTCTTCAAGTAATGTTGGCTCCTGTTCCTCACTTCCGGTCTCAAGGGTTGCCGGTCGTAATCCCCCATACACACAGCCACGAAGAAGAGACTCCCTCCAACGACCAGAGCCAAACCTCCGAACCACCCGGAGAAGATGGCCTCTCCGTACTCCCAGCGAGGCATCACATCTGGAAAACCCTGGTCCCAGAACTCCACCACAGTGGTGTAGGCCAGAATAGATACTGGGGTCAGGGTGGTCAGACCTGATATCCAGGACAGAACTCCGGCCAGGATCAGGAGGCCTCTCTTCACACCAGGCTGGCCCGAGAACATCCGGACCCCCTCCAGACCAGGGAAGGCCGCCAGCAGAGCGAAACCTCCCGTGAATATGGACACCAGCATGAGAACTCTGGAGATCTGCAGGTCCAGAGGAAGACCCAGGATGGAGTCGTACGCTTTACACTGCACCCCCACCTCCTCGGTGTAGAGACAGGCGTGCCACAGTCCAGAGTACCAGTTCTCCAACTCGTTCAGGTCCGAGTTCATGGTCTTCCACAGTGGAAGGAAGGTGGTGACCAGAGAGGTGACCAGACCGCCCGAGGTCACGAACAGAGCCGTCCTCTGCATCATTGTAGTGGTGAGGAAAACCATCTTCTTCTCCTTCTACCGCTGCTGCTCCCGAAACAGTCTGATCTGCTTCTGACCAGGTGAAGGATCTGAGGAGGCGGAGCAGCCCGACCCACCGGCCGAGGTGAACTTCTTCAGGAGACTCATAAGAAAATCAGGTCCGAAAACAGACACCCTGTTGTGTAACGTGGCAGCGAACAAGGGAGCTCTTATTGAAGGGTTGTCTTCCATGTGTGTGTCCAGGTGTGTGTGCAGGAGTCAGTAACACTCACACACAGAGGTGAACCAACAGTAGAATCACAAGCGTTTTTGCTTAAATTATGAGTTTAAATCAGTTTAAGTACCTCAAAGGTTTATTTATACATCCGTAAAACATTCTCATAAAAGAACCCTTGGATCAAAGATAAGAGCCAGCGAGACAAGGAAGGTCAAACTGATGCAGCTAAGATATTATTTCTTTCGTTCATATTGGCTGCTGGAATCTGTCCCAGCTACACGGGGTGACACACAAAATATTAACAGATGTTCATGTCAATAAATAGTAACATTTCTCCAGAGTTATAGCTCATTTAAGCTCAAAGATAGTGAGGTTAATCAATCTATACTATCACTGGTGCTTTTGCTATATCTGGAGCGCACGAATGCTCCTCCCATGATGCAACACTAATAGACTAAGGGACTCATTGGTTCCTCGTGCTATTAGATTGTTTAATTATGAGTTTGGAGGTAGGAGGGTAGTGAAAAGATGATGGATTCCACGTTAATCTTGGTATCCTCTCTTTGTGTTATTTTTTTTATCTGTGTTCTTTATGCTTGGATTTTGTCATCTTGCACTTTGTTCTTTTTATTTGACCTTTGTTCTTGTTCTTATGAATCTATCGTCTGTGTTGCTGTGAACTGGAAAAACGATTCCCAAAGGAGACCTCTAGAGGGTTTAATAAAGTTTATCTATCTATCCATCTTATTTAATGTTGTTTCTATGGCCGTCTTTAAAATCCTGAATAAAGACCTGGAACACAAGAGAGCATTGTTGGAGCTCATCAGCTGTAGAGTCGTGGAAACCGAAACCTCTGGAGGTCAAAGCTGGTTCATCAAGAGGTCAGGACTTCAGCTGTTCGGATTTCAAAGTATTTGCAAAAAGGTATATGTTCTTCATACAATGTCTCCACAGACTGGTCGTAGAAAGCCATCACTTCATTTGTATCTGGATAGACTGTGATTCATGTGTAAGTTATTGTTGTGTTAAGTTATTGACCTTTATGATTACAGGAGAAGATGTCAATAGATTGATGGTCTTTTTACTTTTAAAGTAAAACAGTTAACTCACATCTTTGTGGCAGAGTTTAGGATATGTCACGATACCATAAAAAAATAACAAACATTAAATAATCATTCATATTTTAACTTTATTTGTTTGTTTTTTTAACTTTTTTGGCAGCTTAATTACTCAGAAAGGCAATATTTCAAGAGTGGCACTGGAATACTATACTGCAATAACTGGGCTAGCTAGCTAAAATAAACTAGCTAACTAGCTAAAAGATACTGATAAACATGATGGACAAGGCAACTAAAGTATAAACGGAAGCAAATTCATTTCAGGAGGGCAATTACCAATTTATCTTCCACTTTTCTAAACACGAAAGCTAACTAGCTAGTTAGCTAGTAAGCCGGTAGCCGCACTGGCTAACTTCCTGTGAGCAACTGCTGGAGAAAAAGAGGAGCTACAGGAACAACAGAGGCAGCAAACCTGGTTTTGCCTTTATTCATGTCTTTACATACATTAAGACACATCTTTTGGAATCGGCAGATGATAAATGACAGCGATATACAGTATATAGCGAGGTGTATAACACTCGTCTGGTTATCGATACCTTTGAGCGAGAAGAGAATGAAATGTTCCCAGAGAGTATTAGTTGAAAGTTTCAACAGCATTCGGATGTGTGGGCGACCCGGACAAAACACGGCTAAACCATAAAACACGTAAAGCAGCAGCAATGATGAGATCAAAGGAAAAGAAGGAGGACGCTCTGGACAAAATAAATTAAAAAAAACAAAGGGTGACGTCTGCAGACAGAGAGAAGAGTACTCAACATCCATAGGAGGGAATGACAACAGGAAGTGACATCAGAGGGGGAAAAGCTCTCCTAAATGTCGGAGCCCATCTCGGCACACTGTTTGTCAGATATGTGAGTAGCTAGAGACTCAATGATGTCCAACAGCAGCAGCTGGCTGAGAGAGCGCAGGTTGGAGAGCTTGGAAACCTTCAGATGGGAGGAGAATAACAAATTAAATCAAGACCAAAGGCGTCAAACGGAGTCAAATGAGAAGTGAGGGAAAACGTGAGCAACGAAACGTGCACAAGCGAGACAACAAAAAAGTGCGCTCGCAACTTCTTAACACAACAAAGACGGATCACTACTGGGGTATGAGCTGCTTGTTCAGCCGGGGTCCCCGCTATGGAGGGGCAGGAGGGGTGACCACGCACGGGGCCAACGGTCAGGACCCCCGCCAAGATGACGTGACTACAGGGTTAGCTCAGCTGCACCGATTGGGCAGCAAACCCCCAACACCTCCGACACAAGCCCACCCACCTTAATGAACTGGTGGACAATAATGTGCAGGCAGTGCTTCTTCATGTCCAGAGCCTGAGTCTTGTCAGCCGCCTCCAGAATCTGTCACAAGAAAACAGCAGCTGTTAAATCAAGAGAAGTAAAAAAGTTCAGCATTTCTCTCAAGCTGATTGACACAGATAACTGATGCTGCCTCGTACACACATACTACGACGCTTGCGAAGTAATACTACAGAGCCTTGCAGAGTAATACTATAATAGTAAAAAGCCTGGCGGAGTAAATGCTACCTAGCATCGCCGAGTAACGCTACCGAGCCTCGCTAAATAACGCTAAAGAGCCTTGCGGAGTAACGCTACAGAGCCTCGCGGAGTAACGCTACAGAGCCTCGCGGAGTAACGCTACAGAGCCTCGCGGAGTAACGCTACAGAGCCTCGCGGAGTAACGCTACAGAGCCTCGCGGAGTAACGCTACAGAGCCTCGCGGAGTAACGCTACAGAGCCTCGCGGAGTAACGCTACAGAGCCTCGCGGAGTAACGCTACAGAGCCTCGCGGAGTAACGCTACAGAGCCTCGCGGAGTAACGCTACAGAGCCTCGCGGAGTAACGCTACAGAGCCTCGCGGAGTAACGCTACAGAGCCTCGCGGAGTAACGCTACAGAGCCTCGCGGAGTAACGCTACAGAGCCTCGCGGAGTAACGCTACAGAGCCTCGCTGAGTAACGCTACTGAGCCTCGCTGAGTAACGCTACCGAGCCTCGCGGAGTAACGCTACAGAGCCTCGCGGAGTAACGCTACAGAGCCTCGCGGAGTAACGCTACAGAGCCTCGCGGAGTAACGCTACCGAGCCTCGCTGAGTAACGCTATCGAGCCTCGCTGAGTACCGCTTCCAAACCTCGCTGAGTAACGCTCAGTAATGCCACTGAACCTCGCTCCCAAACCTCGATTAGTAACGATATCGAAACACGCCGAGTTCGTGGAGTTAGGCTACCGAACCTCGTGGAGTTAGGCTACCGAACATCGTGGAGTTAGGCTACCGAACATCGTGGAGTTAGGCTACCGAACATCGTGGAGTTAGGCTACCGAACATCGTGGAGTTAGGCTACCGAACATCGTGGAGTTAGGCTACCGAACATCGTGGAGTTAGGCTACCGAACATCGTGGAGTTAGGCTACCGAACCTCGTAAGTAAAACCAGATTAATATAAAGGTGCACTGTCGATTTCTGAGAAAGTTAAACTATATTAGTATGTCTTACATACAAAAATTGAAATGCAGGTTAAGGCACCAAAGACACAAAATACCCAGAGAAATCAGTTTCACATATTATTAGTTCTTTGAAAATACCTGCAGGACGTTCTCCACGGTCACATTCATCTCCAGATTCTGCTTGCAGTAGGCCTGAAGTCGGTTGTTGGAGAAGCCGTAGTAGTACGGTGCAGCGAAGAGGTATCTTTTTTTACGGTCAAGGAGAAGAGGCTGGTTGAACAAAAGTCTTCTTAATCATTTAACTCATTTAAAACTGAATATTAGTAACACGAAGTTCAATCAGGAGCTTTAGCAATGATTTCTTAGTCAACACGATTTCCAAAAAGATACAGTGAATCCTCTGGTGGCATGTTGACGTCGCCATAGTAGATGTAGCGCAACATGGACTCAAACGCTTGTTTACTGGGAACCATTTCGCCGATGGAGATGTTGACCTGGCCGTCCTCCGGCATGAAGGAGCGGAACATGGCCTCAAAGTAACTGCGGAGGGAGACGGTTGAGTTAAATCTCCTCTCAAACCCTCCCAACAATGTTTTCCTTCTCTGGACCTGGAGCGAGCAGCCAGGATGGCCTTTGAGGCTGGACGCGGGTGACCGTCCAGCAGGAGGATGATGTCACAGAATTCCAGACCGCCTCCCTCCAGGTACGCCTTCATGTCCTGCACCAGAGAGGTGCCGATGTCCACGGGCTGGTCGGAGTAGAGTCTGGGCGGAGGCTGCTGCTTCCTCCTCACGATCTCTACGATCAGTGGCGTGGACAGATGCTCAAACTCCTTAGTCATGATCACCTGGTTGTAGTGGGACTCCTTCACCACGAAATTGAGGCAATGTTCCTGTGGACAGAGGAATGTTTATCTTCTCAATGCAAATGGTTTTAAATGTGATCAACTTTTTTAAATAACGAAAATCGTGTTGAAATAATTATAGTTTATTTATTATTTGATGTTTTTGAAGGAATGTTGCATGTTGGCCACCAGAGGTCAGTGTAAACATACTGAGTGAGCTCTCCAGTGAAATTACTTGTTTATTTCTTTTTTAAAAACAGGTTTACAAAGCATTATTAAAGTTTAAATACACAATTATAAAGGTGAGAAAATACATATGAAGCACAGTAGAAAGACACAAAATAAACAAAAGTAAAAAAGTGACAAAAGAAAATCCATACACAATATATATAAGAAATATCGATATACAGTAAATAGTAAGTGTTTTAGTTAAAATCTTAAATTGATAGCAGCATTACTGGTCTTACATACCTTGTTTATTTTTTATTTTTTTTAATATAAATTAGAAGCATCAGGATCAGAAACATTTCTTTGCCTGTGTTTTGACACTTTCATGGTGAAATTATAGAAGAAAATAATCAAATAATATAAATGAAATGGAATTAGTATGATTAATAAATGATTATTATTGTTGAGTTTCAATGAAGGTGAGTTTTTTTTAGTTAATTAAGATATGTGGACATGACATTTAGGGTCGAGTTAATATTATATAAACAATTAAGTTTGCCGGAAATGAAACACACTTTACCTTAAGCTGGTCCAGTTGCAGCTTGTCAGCGTTCTCACACACACTCAGTACATTCTGCAGGTCGACTGAGGCCTCGATGTACTGCACACACAGCTGCTCCAGCCGTGAGAGTTTGAAGCTCAGTGCCAGCTTGTACACATCCATGATGAGGAGAACATCCTGAACATGACCTAGAAGGAGGAAAAAGACACATATAGCAAATTTGTTGATGCTCTGAAGGACGATCAGAACTTAGATCTGGTACCTCTGCGTGGGTACTGGATCTTGTCTGTGTAGAGGAACTGCATCAGAACTTCAAAAGGCTGAGCTTCTGCCTCTCTGATGGACACTTCCAGCTGTGGCAGCCTGCTCGACTGTCTGCTGCTCGTCGGGATGTCTTTCGCTCCTCCAGCCGCTCCTTCATCGCTCTCCTCCGTCGTCTCCTGCTTGGCCTTCTGCAGACATGAAATTAATCATATTTTACTGAGAAATACAGCGTTTCATGAACATTTTAAAGGTTTATATTTGATTCAAACCTGACGCTGCCGATCTCGAGCCTGCAGGATTTTCTTCCGCAGCCACTGACATCTTGCAGTGACGATGGCGATGTGTCCGAGCACACGCTCCTCTCTCTGACCACAACGCATGTTCAGTGTCCAGACGTTCTAAAATGAGGATCACAGAAAGGAAACTTACCTCCCCCAGGAGGAACTCCACGTCGCAGAACTGGCGGTTCTCCCACAGTTTGCCATAGTCTTCGTGAAGAGTACACTTTGGATAGCAGGAAAACTGCACGACAGAAGGGATAATGAAGTACCATAGACAACATTAAGTGCATGAAAAATACATTTAACTATAATGCTGAGTCAGTATGAACATTAGTTGAAGAGTACGATTGAAAACATAAAGCTGCGACAAAAGGGATAACATTTGCGTGACATTATAAGAAGGGGGATCCCAGACCCTGCTCGGGAGACTAGTACCAGGCCATGAGGCATTTGAAACCAGAGAGAAAAATCAATTTATAGAAGTTCTGTTCTATTGATTATTACTGTCGAAGAGGTTTTTTGTTTTAGAAAAAAACGAGTTTCTCTAAAGTAAGGTTAGCCAGTGACACAGGTCGAGATGGGTGTTTCAGTCAAGTTTACTTAGTATAATAAACTGTAAACTAGTGAAAAACAAACTATATATATACTGTATATGGGCAACTTCTTGCAGGGAGAGGACTCCTGCTGACTCAGCATTATGATTAAATGTATTTTTCATGCACTTAATGTTGCCTTTTCATTTCATCCCATTTAATTTTCACTGTTTTTTTTCTGGCTGGTTTGTCACTACGCCAACAGTAAACAGCAGTCGCATAAAGGTTGGGGAAGTTTGTAATACAAAACAAATTTCCCGAAGGAGACCTCCAGAGGGATCAATAAAGTTTCATCCATCTATTTATCTATCTAATAGGGCACTTGTAACATAAACTCCTGCATGTTTAAAGAATGATCAAATGTTTATTTGTCAAAAGACACAAACCTGGAATCTGTACATCTCTCCACTGCGAACATTGTTATCAACGGTGCCTCCGAAAATGTACATGGCCTCGTGAATCACGGCAGCCGCGTGAAATAGTCTCCCGCTGGGCATCTTGGGAAAGAAGAGAAGAATTCACAAATGCTGAACAAACAGATTTACATTGTTTAGATTTTAACTTTGGAATTTAAATGGAAACCACTAAGCGAGACTTGTGTCTCTAGTGCATCATGTCGTTCTCACCTCACTATCAACACTTGGATGGATCACCTCCCAGGTCTGAGAGTCCACATCATAGCAGTGCAGCTCGTTGGGCAGAGTGTTATCAGCAGCTCCTCCGAACACGTACAGATGGCGGTCAAAGGCGACCATGGTGTGGCCATAGCGGCGCTGTGGTGGCGGCGGAGAGCCTCGCAGTAGATGCTCAGTGGGGATGCGTGTCCACCTGACAGGTGGATAGATATGAATATGGAACGCAGGTGTATTTAAGAGATTAGCAAAGGAGGCTCCTCACATGTGACCCTTGAACTCAAACTGAAAGAGGTTGTTGGTGATCTTGGCACCACTTTGACCAGAAAACACAAACATCTTGTCTTGACACACAGCTACAGGGAAGTTGCAGCAGGATGGAGGGATCTCTCCACTTTGGTCGATCTGAGGGACGTAGTTAAAGAGATCATTATTCACTTGAGTGGGGATTATTTTAAGTGTTTAAGCTTTTATTTTTTTATATTAACTGGCCTCTTCCCAACAGGCATGATCCCGATCCTGCAGGTTGATCGTCCACATGTCGTTTAGCCTTTCAATCAAAACACAATCGTCAGACATAAGGATTTTTTTTTTTTTTTTTTAAATCACACTTATAAATGAAATACCTCGCATTTCCATCATAGCCAGCGAATATCCACAGTTTATCATCGTAGACTGTCGCACCATGAGCAGACCGGGCAACTGGCAGGCTGAAAAAAAGACCTTCTTTTAGTTTAAAGTCACAACACATAAGCAGAAAATATGTTGAAGAAAGAAAATTTAGAAAGTCAATTCAATTGATGAAGTTTTTCATATCATACCTTCCCTCCACTTTCCACTCAGTCCACTGTCCCGTTGCAAACTTGTATTCAAAAAGATCATTTTTGTTTTTCAGGTTGGAGTTTGAGTAGATGTCTCCAGTGTAGCCCCCTGAATCAAGGTTCAAAACATTGTTGAGATAAATGAAAAACTTTAAGATGCAGATAGACTTTGAACTTACCAAACACAAACATGCTGCTGCCATATACTACAGCGGAGTGGTGATATCGAGGGGCAGGAGGGATTCCTGTGGTGAAGGCTCTGAAATGTTCAGTTTTCAAGTTAAGTGTCAAGAGTTAAGCGTAAGAGGAATTATGTGTATCATTACCGACACCATGAGCAGTCCTTCACGTCAAATCGGAGCAAGTCATTCAACATGTTCTTCCTGTACAGATTTAAATTTTATAACTTCGTTCACATCAGTAAATGTACAAAAACTTAAAAGGGTTTCTCACCCATTGTCACCACCAAACACATAAATGGCGTCCTTGTATGCCACAACTGTGTGCTTGCTGCGCCTGGTGGACGTCAGAAAGGAGAAAGGTTTTAAAAACAGTTCATAATGTTGAAAAAAAGACTGGTTTAAATGGGACATTAAATGACCATAGGTGAGGGTAGAGACGTAGATCGACTGGTAGAAGACTTTCGCTTTATGGCTTAGCTCTCTCTGGTCTTAGATTTAAAAATGCGATTATTAAAAGACTAGAAAACAGACAGTGCTTAATCAATGAACCAGTCCATCCATGAATGAAAACAATGAAATGTATCTTTACATTTTCTAACAATGTGGATAATCATTTTAATCTGCTATACAACAATTTAATTAGGTAAAATTATCTGGACAAATTTCATCAATAATTAAATTAAATAAACACCAATTATGCGTTTTAAAAATAGCTGCAATACTACATTTCCAAATTATTTTTTAGTCTGCCTGGAATAAATGGCAGAAAATAAATTATTTTATATTGCTTTCCTTCCATTTTCTACATAGAAAGATATTTATGGGACATTCTGCAGTTTTTAATCCTGGGATTTTGTGAATACAATTCAATTATATATCATGAATGTAAGCAATATCTTCAGCTTAACATCTGATGCTTAATAAATCACAATTATTGAACCTAAGCAGATAAATAAGTACTGTTTCTAACTTAAATCACAATTGGCATGACTCCACTAGAACTGGTGTACCTGGCACCAACGAACTCGTCGCACGGAGGCAGTCTTCTCCAGCGGTGGACAGTCTCGAAGGGACCAAAGTTGAGGGTCAAGTATTCCACGCTGTCGGAGCAGCTGTGGTCGAAGTCAACACTCGGTGCCACTTTGGTAGATTTGAGGGACATTCTTGATTCACCATCGGATGCGGTCGTTTCTCACACCCGGTCTTCTACCGAGCGATCTTCAGCCGCGGCTGATCCCCTCATGTTGAGATCTTTGTCTTAGTGACTGTTTGTTTTTATTATCGCTCAGAATAACTTTCTTTAGAGGATTAACGTCTTCCGGGTGCTGTTGAGTCCAGCTAGCTTTCTACCAGTCACGGCTACGGCGAATGGACACGAGTCGCCAAAATGATTTAAACTCCCCCTGTTCGTAGTTCTTCAGCGGACCAAGATTAATTGGAATTATCATGTAATATAGAAGGAACGGTTCAGAAAAGATGCAACGAAAAGTCCATCAAAACAACAGAACTGTCATGCAAAATGCGCAGCCGCAGACCACTCCTCGCGCTGTGACTCTTCAGCGCCTCCTTGCTGTCGGAGGACTCTAGTGCACTTAAATTACTGATCTACCTGTTTTACAGCATTAGGATTTTGGACACATGGATCCATAGTTAAAGATAATAATATAATAATAATAATGTAAAATTATTAATGAACAATAAAAAAAAGTCATTACCTAATTTCCGAAGATCTCGAGAAGGATGAATAAATTCTAATCTCATCTAATATAATCTAAAAACAAAGATCCCTTAATATTGTGCCAAAAATATTTCAAAATACATTTAATTAATAAATAATACAATATTTGGTTAACAAAAACATTTTATATTGCATCCATTACCCATATTTTGCTTATTTATTTTTATTTCAAATGTATTATATTGTTATATTATATTCTTTTTGGATTCACCCCCCTCCGTATGTCTGGTGCCAGGGTTATCCGCCTCACTTACCTTGTTAATAACCTTGACCGGTCAACTGCAGCTAGTTGATGAAAATTCAATTGAATCTTAAATCGATAGTAAAAAGATGGAGATCGCTTCATTGATAAAAAAAACATGTTCACTTTTATTTTTGGTTTATTTTCAATCAATTCTGAGACATTGTTATGAACACACATACAAGGTCCTCCTAATTTCCCGCTTTTCTGATAAATAAAACACGTAAAGTCAGTTTTCACGGGAGGGAAACCACTCGGATGCTTCTCGTAAACATCTCCACGGAACTCATTCTCGCCGGTTGTACCCGTGACCTTGTTCTTTCTGGCACTACCCATCGTCGGTGACCATAGTTGAGGGTAGAGACGTAGATCGACTGGTAGAAGAGCTTCACTTTATGGCTCAGCTCTCTCTGGTCAAAGATTGTAAAATGCAATTATTAAAGGACTAGAAAACAGACAGTTCTTAATAAAAACAATCAAATGTTACGGACATATTTGCTCACATTCTGATTCGCGAGTTCACATCCACGTCACCAGTTAATGATCTCCCGGATTCTCCCCCAAAGTCGAGTGATCCACAGATTGACCCCCAGTTCTGTGAGGTATTGAAGCTCCGGCATCAACATCTTTCGACACAGCCTGCGATGTGCCTTGTCAATGTTGCTCTTCAGGTTGTAGCCCAGGATGGACTTCTCTCCGATGGGTTGCCACGGCTGCATGGACGACTCTTGGATGCTGCCGGCTTCCACCGCGTGACCCCCGTCGATGCAGAGGGCCGCCATCTCCGAGTTCCTCCGCTTCAACGCGGCCACATCGTCGGCCATTCGCCGACGTCCGTAGGCGTCCACCTTGCTCCAGAACGTCTGGTTGAAATGTTGGTAAAGCTTCCAGTCGACGGAGTTCCACTGGATAGCCTTGGCTCTCAACTCGGGGGTCAGTTTGGACACCGTGGATCCCTTTCGGGCGTTCAACTTAAAGAAGAGAAGATCGTCCATCTCCCAACAGAGGGCGTCTTTGAGAAGGATGAGGGATTCCTCAAAGTGTTCCACCATCATCACCAGCTGAAATCGCTCTGTGATCGACCGAATCCCCTGATCCACCAGTGGATCCTCCGGCTCCAGAGTGTTGTCGAACCCGAAGTCGAAGAACAGCAGGTTCCTGAGGTAGAAGGAGTTGAAACCTTCCGCGTCGTAGTAGTAGTAGGGATCTCGGAGAAACTCGGTCAGCTTGTCTTCTCCCGGGATCTTCCAGGTGAAAGGTGCCAGGGCGCCGAAATAATGGAAGGAGGACTCGAACAGATCGGCGGGGTGTCTCAGGATGGTGATGTACGAGGTGTCCGTGGGAAGCAGCTTCGTCACCTCCGGCACGTTGAGGCGCATGTGGTTACAGATGATGTTGAAGCACATCCCGGGTTTGTACTCCTTCACGTAGGAGCGCTGGAACAGAGACGGGTAGTAGAAGTCGTTCCTGCTGTCGGGGAAAGCGAACTTCAGCCGATGTTTCTCCCCGAAGCGGAACAGGATGTTGAGGAAGGTGCTGCTGGCCGTCTTGTGGGTCTTCAGGAACATGAGGTCTACTTTCGGAGAGCAGGAGGCGTTGGAGGTCTGCTTCGTCAGGTGAGATGGACTGTGGGCGCAGGAGTACGGCACCGGAATTCTGTGGGACGGTTGAACAAATGATCAAAATGTAATAAATAAATCAATTTTCTATTCAGGAATTGGTTATGAATTAGTTATACTGGTTAAAAATCGAATTAAAACAACAAAGTTGTTTATTCCAAAGTCATTTTAAAACATAGAAAAACTTGACTAAATGTTAGAAAATTAATTCTTAAATACTCATACTGAATATCCGATGTGCTTCATATTATTTTTATTTTCAAAAATGATGAAATAAAATATTTTTGAATTACATTTAAATATTAAACATTTAAATGTATAACTTGAGGTTCAACACGTAACATGATCTAAACAGGTGAGTCAATCACACAATTGGCCGAAATGACTGATGAGTCAAAGAGAAAAAAATAAACGTATATTTACCAAACTTTGACCGGAAATGTGATTCAGATGACGCTATAGTCCTTGATTCATCTTAATTATCTCTGAGTTTTTACTCCAATCAAATCATTTTATTCGACGTGAGTTTTCCTCTTATCAGATCCTCTTTCTAATATTGACATAATCTGTTGCTTCTCTCATCTTAAACACTAGTATCTTTAAAGTCCACCATATCAACACGAACACTTGTCTTCTAGGATTTCTGGCGGGCCACATTAAATGACTCCAACGGCCAGATTTTGGCCCCCATGCCACGTTTGACACAATTGATCATTTAAAAATGTTAGAATGTTAACTTAAAATTATAATTAAATAACAGACAAATAAACTATACAGGTGTTTGAATGGTTGAACTAATGGTCCAGACATACAGACTCAACTTTCAACTAGGATTAATTTATGCAAAAAAAAAAAGGATTAAATGTTTTCTTTACACACATTGTTCATGGAAATAAAGTGGGAGAGTCAATGTTCACCCTTTACCTTTTAAAATGGCTGAACAAATATAATTTGTATACATTAAAACAGAACCAAGTGGTTCCAAAGTGCATCAACTAGACAGAGTTCTAGAAAGACGCTTCTGGGACGAGAGTTGAACGTCTTCCTAGAACTCAGTCCAGTTGACTTGCTTTGGAACCGCTTGAGTAACCATGACCGGGATGAATGAGGGGAAAAAATAAGCAATAAATAGACGGACGCAAAATGTGTAAACTGTCGAGTCATCATAGGTAACGGCAACAAACAAGCCCTCATTTCTGTTGTGTCCAGAAATAAATCCGTGAAGCAGCTGCTGGTTTACTGATAAAAATCGGCAACTCAAGGTAGTTTTGCGTAAAACGTGACCTCGGAGGTGAGCGTGTGAAGAGTCTTACTCCGGCGTGTTGAAGTGGACCTGAGGACTGGAGAGGCAGTAGAACAGGATCATGCAGCTGGTGAGGAGGAGACCCACGGCCAGGCTTTTACACTTGGACCTCCACTGCCAGACCGGTTTCCCAGCCATGATCCGACACCGTAAAGGGATTCCTTAAGAAGACAAATCATGTTTGTTTTTAATCAGGTTTATGAGAGCTTTAGGGTGTGATTACACTTCAAAAGAGAATCAGAGTGAAGTACCTGAATTAAAGATGACAAGGAAATTGTTAATATATTTTAGTAAACAATTCAAAAATAATGTTTGAATAAGGCAATGGATTGAGTTAAAGTATTTCTTGGATAGCTCTCAAAAAGTCACTCATTCCTAAATAACTTGTTTATTTCCGGTGTGCTAGAACATCACAACAATGAACTATGATGGTTGTGTCAGAGTCCACTTGAAAAAATGAAATGATTGGAAGTAAAAAGCAAAACATAAGACATGTTAAGAAAACACTACCATACAAAATGTGGGTCGACATACAAATTAAAAAAAAATGATAACCAAATATTAATGTCATAATATAAATAAGCAAAAGAAAAGAAATATATAATAAAAATGAAAAAAAAAGAGGTTTCAAGACACAACATCTCAAATGACATCCTTTCTTTTTTTAATATCATATATAGGATAAATAAAACAGTACAAACCAGTTTCTTGAGTCCGGTGTAACAAATATTTGACACTAGACAAAGTGATCCTTTTCTCTTCCTGGTAAGAAGAGCCAACACTAACTCGGCTTCATTAATAAGAAATACTGGACGACAATGGAGGAGCTTTTGTGTCGTCAGTATTCATTTCATTAAGCTCGCACTATGAACCCGCCACAGAGCTTGGTTTGAGCTCGGTTTGTTCAGCTTAAAATCAAAATAACTTGAACAACAGATTAAATACCAAAGTAAAGTATTGATTAATTTTTACTATTTTACAAACAAAAAATACAAATGTAACTTCGGAGAAACATTTTTTTTCATAAGTCCCACAAAATGGCCTGATATAGTAAATGGTCTCAGCAAGTCACTCCTGTCGTTCTTGTCCTCCGTTACAGATGTTGTCTTTTTACCTTGTCTTTTACCTTTTACCCATGTCTCCGTCCACAGCATTCGTCCAACTTTGTCCCTTCCATCTCATTTCTGATCTTGACCTACAAACACCTCTTTTTTGTTGTCAACACTCGACTCCTTTTACTTTATTTCCTTCATCCTCTAATGTCAACTCAAATCACTAGATCATCAGCAAACATCATTGTCCTTTTTTGACCTCAACCCTTAGCTTTCTTTTTTGTTTAGTATTTGTCCAGGAGTAAAAACTAGATTTAAACCTTATAACTATAAGCAAATCTTGAGCCATTTTAAGGCTTTACATTTTTTTAAATAATATTTTATCAAGGAAGTTACATTCCTCTCACTTTTATTTTTGAGTCACTGGTTAGTTAATAAGTATAAACTTCAGAAGTCTGTGTAAATAGCAGTGTTCTACTAGAGGCTCATCAATTATTCATTAATTCTCAGCAGCCAAAACTAGTTGGATAAATATTTGCACCTGCAAGTTTTTGTCAATCATCTTCAGCTACAGATATAGAAACATGCTTCGCCATTATTTTAGTAGTAGATTAATGAGGCAGCTTTGGAACTAATAAAATAATTTCAAACATTTCAAGTTTCATCAGTAGCTGTTGACACTTTATTTTGGCGGATTTTGATTAGATTCTCCACAACAAAAAAAATACAAAAATACAAAAATATTTAAGAGCTCTAAGCTAAGAATAAGTTAGATGTAAAACTCAAGTCTTAAACAGTCAAACTTTTTACCTTCATGAAGTGGTGAGGGCTCGGTTCTGGTTTGGCTGCATGTCTAGCTGCTCTCTCCTGCAGGTGAACCCAAAGATATCAGGATCTTGGTCTTCCGTGAAACCGAGTCATGTTGTCACTGGATCATCAAACGTGATCAAGTGTCAGCTCCTCCGGTTTCTCCGCTTTTTTCAGCCTCAGGCCTCCTCCTCCTCCACCTCCAGAACCGATTGTGCTGATCAAAGCACCTCTGGGAGGCTGAAGCGGCACCTGGTGACGGCGGAGAGCCTGTCGGGGGACCAGCACTCGCCCGGGAGAGCGAAGAGGAGGGACATCAGGCGCTAGAGGAGGGAGGGAGGAGAGTATAGTCCTTCTATTCTGTGCCTGCACACAGGGAGCTATTGACAGCCCGGCGGGGAGTGAAGCTGCCGGCTGATTGGAGGAAGACAGCAGAGGAACAAAAGCCAAATACAAAGAGCGGACTTGTACAAGTTGAACTCTTGTCTCTGTTGCTAAAATGTTTCAAAGCTTTAACAGCTCAGCTCAGACAAGATTTGGTTTCAAGTTAAGAATCAGGCTTTTTTTTTAGAACTGGTTCTATTCAGAATCTACAAGAAAAGGTGGAACACTCGTTTTTGGAGCCAATTTTGCTTATAATTCAGGAAATGCTTTACGTTTTGAGTTTCAATAGAATCTCGCGTCTACCACCTCTCATCTGTTGTGACCCCCATGCTTGAGTTAAACCCGACGCTGCAGCTCTTGTTGAGCCGGGCGAGCCCTCAGGCTTCAGACCGGCTCTTGTTTGAAGCCTGCCGGTCTGTGGGCGTGTTTGGAACGTAGATCTGGGTCAGAAAGAAGAAATTAATGAAGACTGAGACGTGTGTGGGTAAGACCTGCGTATGTTCCTTCGTCACCCACACCCTCGATTCAGTGTCACGAGCCCGCGTGCGACCCAGGCCTCCGCGCACACACACACACACACACACACACACACACACACACACACACACACACACACACACACACTTGAACTCTCCAATCAGTGAGGTGTCTTTGAAATTACCAAAGTTTTGTGGAAAAATAACAATAAAATAAACAATTAATTGTACAGGTTTTTATTGTAAAATGTATTTTATGATTCAAAACATTGCTTTACATCAACAGTTACTGTCACAAGGTTCATCCCTGACGCTCTCAGGACTCGGTACTTGTCCAGAGTTCCATCATCCAACAAATGCATAAATACAAAAGTCCGTCCATATGACCAACAACGAAGGTTGGATCATTTTTTGGATTTTTTCTTGGATTTTTCAGCATCATCAAAAGCTTTCCGTTTGGCAGCCAGCTTGTTTGCCTGTGAGCAGAGAGAACAAACATTAGAGGTTATGTTGAGGTCAATCCAGAAATCCCTCGTTTTGGACAAAGCTCCACTTCAAGAGTCCGTGTTAAAAATGGATTTTATCGACACACGGGCCTCTCCAAACATTCTTATCCATCAAAGCCAATAACAAACGCCACATACCTCTCTGACTTTCCTTTTCTTCCCGAACATAATCTTATCATAAAGGTATTTCTCCTTTTTCTTCATCATCATGATGGCCAGGCGCTTTTCCTCGGCCTTCTCCTCCTGCTCCAGGCGTGCTGGATTATCCACCTTCATTTTTCCTGGCGTCACTTTGACTTGAAGTGACTGTAAAACAACAAAGAGTCGACAAATGTTGGGCCGTCCTGCAGTAGACGTCGACAGGTGGCGGCGGCGTCACTTACTTTGCCTTGTGATCTTTGCTTTTCCATTTGTTTCAGGTTCTTCTCCTCAACCTGAGCCTCTTCATCATCATCATCATCTTCCTCCTCCTCTTCTTCTTCTTCTTCATCCTCCTCATCATCGTCCTCTTCCTCATCCTCCTCTTCTGCTTCTCGTGCTGAAATAAGACAATTCAGTCTCAAGATCAGACCTCAACGATGTAACCAATGTTAACTATAAGACTGATATGCATTTATTATTTCTTACTAGGCCACTCCAACTTAACTTTTTAAACTACTTACTTAAATATCTTAGTTCCAGGATTTTGTTCACTTTGTTGTAGTACATTAATAAACCAAATAAACTATATACAATAGAAAATATACAAAACAATATCATTTAAGGCTTTTTAATATTGCACAATAACATTAATTCTTTCACATTTGTCAAGTTGTTTTTTTTAAGTTTTCCATCATGCCATCACTTTTCTTTAATCCTTCTCGGTCGGCATTATGAACAGTCCAATATCTACTAAAATAATCGATAGGTGCCAGAATCATTTTTATTTGACTGAACTGTGATTAGATATTGACCGACTAAAATAAACTATTGCCCTTAGAGTTATTGGACTTGACAAATGTACAGAAACTGATTTTGAAAATGTAATATAAAAACTTAAATAATAAAAAAAAAAAACATGTGACAAGGATATATTAAGGAAACTTAAGGAAGTATAATGTTTTTTTCTAATAATAAATTAACATCTTGTTGACATCAAATCTAGTTAACAAATAACATCAAACTCACCAGGCTTTTCTCCACGTTGAAGGGCCATGATCTTGAGTTTCTCTGGTGGAATATAGTCTCCCTCTTTTTCCTCCACGAAGGGGGAGAGATGAGGAGGCAGAGTGACCCCGACAAAGTAGTCCTCAGCCGGCAGCAGTATTTTGGCATTGATGCAGTCATAGACCCACTGCGGCTGGATGTAGTACCTAAAACCAAAAGGTAAACAATTCATTTAGGGTCACCATCTATGAGAAATAAATCTTAGATGTTCACCTGTTGATGTACTGCTTGTCGACGCTGGGCCGGTCTACTATTTGATGAGTGATGCTCTCATCTGCCACATCGTACGTGCTGCCGATACAAGCAGACTTGTCCCAGGACACTTGACCACCAAAGCACCTGAAATTAGGACACATTTGATATAAAAGGATGAACATCATCTTGGATTGTGCATCGGGAGTATAAACAGTGATGTGTGACTCGTACTCACCGAATGACAAAAGCCAGCGACTCTCTGGGAACTTCTCTGTTGAGGAAAAACTTGCAGCTTTCGAAGAGTTTTTTCTGTGCTTCCTGCATTTTCTGTTCCTTTTCTCTTTCTTCCAGCTTATCAAGGTCTTCCTGAAAAGTCAGCAAACATTTGTAATCCTCTGTGTTACAATTTTGAGAATCATTTGATATCAAATTAATTTGAATTAAAAGCCATTTGTGGCACAACATGGAATATTGATCTCACCCCATCAACAGGAAACTGGTCCACTTCAGCTTCATCATCACCTCCAGTTGAGACGACCCGGGTCAGACTGGAGCTCAGAGCCGACAGTTTCTACAAACATTACAAGTATTTACTAAACGATTACAAAAAAACAAGCTCCATCATAAACAGTTAGTTTCAAAACCATAAGTGAGGCTGCGTTTACAGTGTATTCATTAGTACAGATTTGTTGTTTTGTTACTTCCTCATCTTAAAATGTTTTCTAATACATAATGATTTAAATTACATTGATGTAGATAGATAGATAGATACTTTATTCATCTCCTTAGAGAAATTCACATTTTCCAAGTATAAATCACATTTCCCTTAAGTAATAGAAAGTAAGTAAGTAAGGAAGCTCATCTACCTCCAAGTAAGTTTCAGAATTCATGGCATAGTCTTCCTCATCCTCTGGCTTCATGTTCAGCTCCGTCTGGCTGTCCAGCTACAAAGAAAAGAAAACAATGAATCAAATCTTACTTTACATTAGAAATTATTTTTAATTTGTAGTTCGTTTAATTACACATAGGTGTGTTAGTGTATATATACACATACCTTTGGCGGGTAAACCAGGTTGAGTGAATGGTAGAGTCTGAAGTTGACAAAGCCCAACAAAGTGGTGTAGAACTCAGTGAAGGTGGCCATGACTCTGTAGTCGACATCAGTGGGGTGCTAGCAGCAGTCGATAAACAGGTTTGAGTATAATGTTGATGCAAACAAAACATTTTGGACAATAAAAAAAAAAGAAAAACTTGTCAAGTTCGGTCTCCATTATACAAAACCAAATGTGGTGAGAAACACAAGATTAACTGTCAATCTCTAACTGTTCTTCCAGTTTATAAATTTGCTGATATATTTATTTCAACAGTGAAGAGAAAATAATTGTGAGTATATGAAATATTATGATATTCAAATGTTAACAGCAATGACATTATCACAGAACAGGTTATTGTACTTACGTCATGGGCAAACTGGTACGGCACCATCCATGTGACGATCTGTCCCATCACTTCAGCTTGATAATATATACCCTTGATAGAGATGAACACCTGCCACGATAATGGAGAGAGAAAAAGATTTTAATTTGGAGCCGTTTTTTGTTGGGGTTTTTTTTTTTTTTTTTTTTTAAATCGAGTGGCAAATAGATGATTTGACGGAAGTAAGTTGTAAATCTTAATTGAAAATATTACATTATGAAAGTTATATTAAATATTTTGGAAATGATGGACTCTGATGTAGCCTAAGCTATTGTGAGAGAACATTCATTAAAGAACCTTTCTGAGAGCACGAGATGCGACGATGTAGTTCATCCACTCCACAGTCAGACGTCGGCACAGCTGGATGGTCTGAACGTGACATTTTCCTGTTCGGGCAAACGTGGAAAATAGGAAGCCCATGCAGAGAGGGTCTTCAATGTCGCGCAGAGCATCAATAAAGGACGGGTATCTATCAAATGAATACACAATTATTAAAGTAAACATGACATCCTAATTGACAAGATATTTGATCCAACAAAAGAAATGTCACCTTTCTTTGACAATGTGGTCCAACTTGTACGTGGGTTTGTTGTCCCTCAGTCTCTGTACTGCAGAATACTCGGTTTTCCCATATGCTCTTTTGAGTTTACGAACAAATATCTGTCCAAAAAAGATCAAAGTGTTATATAGAGAAAACAATGCACTGACACAATATGTACTATTTATTGAAGTTAAAGCAACAACTTTCTTCCATTTTTTAACACTTAAAAGTGACTCAAACTATGCTTGTAGGTTTTATTTTTCAATGGTCACTTAACAGAGAAAAAAAAATGTACCTTGTATTCCCTGAACTTGTTTACAACTGGTTCATGAAGCAGAAAACGGATATCTTTCAGCAGGTAAAAGGTTCTTGGAGCCGTAGATCCCTTGTTGACCTTCTTTTTGTGCTTTGGCTCACGTGGGTAGATCCCTTTCAGAATGCATAGTCTCCTAAATACGCCAAAAAAATACAGACACATTGTTAGGCTTTATAATCCCCATTGCATTATAATTCTAGTTTCAAGTAGACATTCATTTTTCCTTGACAACAATTTAAATCGTTGAAAAAATATCAAAATCATAATAAGTTAATCGATTCATATATTTAATATAAACATAGTTTTGAAAAGGGTGACGTTATTTTTAGGAAACATTAAAATTTACAGTCACAACTATTGAAATTTGCATCATGTGTTGGTAGAGTTTGTATAAATCTGTTTATTTTGTCACTAGAATTGTACTAAAACCCAGACGGATGTAAAAACATGCAAAAAGGGCAAAGCAGGGTGACGGACGCATTGTTTGCACAATTGTTCACACTCTATGCATTTTTTAATTAATATTGTTTTGTTGTTAAAGCGCTTTGTGACCCTGGTCCGTGAAAGACGCTTTACAAATAAAGTTTGCTTATTTGGTTAAGTTTGTGTGATTTAACACGAACTGATAAAGATAAATATCTGAATGTAAGTAAGTAATTTTTATTTGTATAGCGCTTTTCCAGACCAGGGTCACAAAGCGCTTAAAAAATCAAAACAATATTCAATAAAGTATATATTTTAAAGATCAAGATAAAACTGATAACACAACAGGAGTTCCAGAAAATCAAGGAAAAGCCTGAACAAATAAAAACGTCTTTAGATGTTTCTTGAAGGAGTCAGTAGACTCCATCAAGCGTAAAGAGAGAGGAAGATCGTTCCAAAGCTTAGGAGCAACAGCCTGGAAGGATTTCTCTCCTCTGGTCCTGGCTTAACTTTTTAAGTTTGTTGACAACTGCAATTAAATAATCTAAATAAACCACATACATTTGATTTCAGAATGTTTAATTTTTCTTATTCTTAACCATGGCTTAATCCATTTATCTTAAGAATCACATAGAAATACATTTTATTGTAGGAGTTTTTTTATTTATTTTTTTTAGAATCCCGAGTTAATTCTTGTACTAAAATTACAAGTTAATTACTGTATTTGAGCAGAAACCTATATTAAGAGGTCATCGAAAAAGTAATGGCATATTTGACAGCAATTGCAATATTATAGTAAGTCAAATAGTAAGATAATAGTTCAGCCTTCGACATTATTCATTTCTAAAAATCACATTTTTCTTTAAATCATGGGTGGACAAATGAGCAATTCATTTTCAATGCCAAAACTATGGAATTAATTCAAATATCCAAACAAGACATTGCAAAGTCATAACATTCTCATCACGTTGTTTACAACCATGTGTTACCTGAAGTCAGGGAGACTCAAGCGCAGCTTCTTGCGAGCCTTGTTTCTTGTGATGTAGTTGGTGGCAGAACCACGCTCGTACTGGAAAACCACACATACAATTACTTTCAATACACACAACATATATTTTCTGTAAATGTGTTCTATTCAGAGTAGCTAGTTCCCAGGTTAGCAAAAACAGTTAGCTTCGCAGGCTAGCTAACAACGCTAACAGCCACGTATCGAGCCTGACACGACTCAACATGGACACTTACCTTTTTCTTCTGTATGCCTCCCATTTATATTAACTGTTGTTGTTCGAGGCTAAAACAATTATAGTATATATTGCAGAAATCAGGAAGTTAAATATGACTTCGCTACACGCATCCAACGCACGTGTGAACTGGCATGCGCGGTGGAGGCGAGAGAAGGAAGATGCAAGGACCCAAGAGTCGGGCCGAATCTACGCCTGTCTGAAATGTCGTTATTAAAATAATAATAAATAAAAATAGAAATTCAAAGTGAGGGATAAAAACAATATGAATGTTAACATGAAGATACGTGTTTGTTCGCTGACGTAGCACACATATTTCACAAGATTTAGCAAATATTTATCATATTCGAGAAATGAGAACCCAAAACCATAAATAAAGGATGAACTATTTCTTTTTTTACAATTTATATATAAGGTTGTATTTCATTTGTATATATTTGTTATTCAATCAAGAAAATCGAAATTAATTAATTTTATAGTGTACATATTCTCATTCAAATAATAAAAAAAATAAAATTCAACATTTTTTATCTGTAAACATTTTTAAATTCAATATTGTCTGGTTGTACTATTATATCAACATTGTTTATTTAAAATAAAACACTAGTTAAAATACCTGAGAAATCATTACATTTTTAGAGAAAAAGATATCAACCTTTAAAAGTGAATTTATATTTAAGGTAAGGTAAGGTAAGGTAAGGTAAAAACTTTATTGATATTTTCCAATAGCCACAGCAAATACAATACAGCAATTTTTCATAAAAAATAAATCAAAATAAAATAAGAACAAGAACAAAGAGAAATAAAGAGAAAGAACAAGATGATACAGTCTTAGTCTAAAGATAAAGGTAAAGAAATAGATCAAAGAAAAAGAAAAAGAAAAAGAAAAAGAAAAAGAAAAAGATAATTTAATTCAATAATTCATAAAAAATGTAGAAATGCTTAAAAATCCAAAGCAAAAGTTTTAATAAAAAATGAATGGTTTCAACATTTTTACTGCTAAATTTTGCTGCCACTGATATACCTCCATAAACCACACCCCTTCTTCTCACATCAAGGCTGCTCCTCACATCAAGAGATGCTCCAGAGAAGCCCACTGGTGCTGGTAAGAAGGGGAGAGGATATCACAGCATTAGGAAAATATATACACAACTAATATCTCATTTACTAATTCATCATGGGATTACGCGAGTTTATCAAAGAATATTTTCTTGGTTTCTGGGACTATGAGACTCCAAAGGTAATGGTGGTCAAGAACCAAACTCTTGGGATCATATACAGAGCAGTTCAGTTTCTCATCATCACGTACTTTATCTGGTAAGTTCCATTTTTGGCTCATTCTTTTGCCATTTTATAAGAAATGTTTTCTGTGATATTTCAGTCTTCCTGTGTATTTCAGCCTTAATGACTTATAAAATGCCAATGGCGATGTCATAATTAGGAATATATACATAGTATTTGAAACAATTGTAAGTTAATTCTCTATTATTTGTCTATTGGGTTTAACAAATGCAACACCCTTTCTTCAGAGCAGTAGTTACATGATATCTCTGACCACAAATCCCATCACAAGAGGAAAATCTAATCACTGTTCTGTCCTATTATCCCTGAGGTATGTGTTTATAAGTCAGAAGGCATAC